>NC_085880.1:18481027-18591027 GCF_034702125.1 Engraulis encrasicolus | reverse complement strand
AGATAATCTAGGCCAAGAGTCCCAGTGAGGTAATTAGTCACTTAGATATTTATCTAGGCTAAATGTCTCAGGGAAGACTAAAAAGCCAGCTGAAAATGGGAGACCTTGATTTGCAGTGCTCAGGGGATGTGGTGGAGGAGGAGTAAATTACTAAGTGCAGGAGTAAAGACATGCAGTTCATCCACCTCTCAGTAGTATAACCCTATTCAACTTGTAATAGAATTTGCATTCCAAACAAATTCCAAACATTCCAAAAGTGGTGCGTCATCCCAAGGGCAACAGAGACCATTGAAATTCGCTGGGGCTGGTTAAAACATGTTGTATGGCTCTGACGGTAAGGAAGTAAGTTGCTCCATGCATCCACCTCGATACGATTTCCAAATTCATAGTTCACACATCATTTACTTTCCTTCTGCAACCCATTTAGCATGTGTTGTTAGGGTTGATAGGCTGGTTTTAGTGGGGTTTTTTTGTTTTTGTTGGGGAATTTTTATGAAATGTGTATACTGTAATGGAAATGTATTGTCACTGTATGGCTGACAACCTTTAACACTTTCCAAAGTTATTGTATGTTTTGGTTTGGGTGTGACACCGTGATTATGTGTCATTTTCTGGCTGTTTGGAGATGTGAGTATAGTACTATATGCATGAGTGAGTGAGTCAGTGAAGGCTCAGGTGAAGTATATTGTTGCCATCCCTTGAGGCAAATCACAGCACATGTCTTGAAAAGTCTGGGTGGAAAACTCAACTGCCTTAAATCCTTCAGGCTGAAAATACAGCCGTTTAACTTTATTAGAATGATTCAGAGTAAAGGCCAGATGATACGGCAAAAATGAAGTGACATATCCATTTCGGAATCACGTTTTGAGAAATTCACTTTTTTGTATGGGGTATTAAAACATTAAGTACTGTGTTCTTGAAATATGTATTTGGATGACAATAATTCACACATAGATGAAAGAATGTCTGAACAGATATTTGCAACAATACAATGCAAAAGTAAAAAATGCTGTTAAAGTCATTTTACAATTAAACTCTTCAATCTCAAACTCTTAAATCACCATATTTTTCTTCATATGGACTTGCGTTGAGTTCTTCCACAATTAGGACTGACTGAGTGATAAGACTTCAATTCAAAGCCTTTGATGCATTGGAATGAGTATAGTAGCTTGTCAGCAGTTTGATAGTATACGGTACTTGCATAAAGCGTGTATACAGTACTTTCATAAAGCGTAGCGTACATAAACCCACACACTGAAATTCAAGGCATCTAAAGAGAAATGGTTATTAGTCATCATTCTTGATCTCTGCTGACTACTGATTTGATCATTTTTTGGTGTAATGATTGTCTATGATTCACTAATCCACTCATTGTCTCTCAGTGTGGGTGAGTTCAAATCCGCATAAAAACAGCAGTTGCCATGTTGCTTAGGTCTATTTCCTGATTCAATAAACTGTGTCTTCCTGGGACTAATTTAGACTACAGGGTGTTACATGAGTGCTTTGTGTGTAGCTGTCAGTATGCATTTAGCAAACACTTTGTCAGCACTTTGGAAATGGAATGGAATGGTGGAGTGGTCAAATAGTAACACTTTAAGCAGTGGCTAGGGGCTAGTTAACCTTTGTCTTCAGCAAGGGCATCTTTATAAATTAGTTTTTGACTGAAACATGGCAATAAAATGCTAAAAAGAAAAAAAAACAATTGTGAGGTATGTAGATATTATTGGCATTAGTATGTAGACACATATATTTTCTTTTACTGTCAGTCATTAAAAGACTAATATGCACACGGTGGTGAGTCAGTACGTGTTGACTGATTGCGTCTCTTCCTGCAAGAACATGCAGACTTGCCGGCTAAAATGCATACTGTAGGTTTAGGTGAGACAAAAGGTGAGCTGTCACGCCACACAAGCTTTCTTTCTTGCCCTTTTCCACTTGCATAATTGGGCTAAATGTCATCCGCGGCATTCACAGAAATATTATGTGGGTTGGGTTATACAGCAGCACAATTTTAAGAGATGGCCTCAATTCGATATACACAGAGAGTGAATTGGCCTGATTATATTTGAAACTTATGAAAGTTTTTTTTTTCAACCATTTTCAAAATCATTTGAGGGGCTCATCAGCTTGTAACAGTCTGAAAGGCACCTCTAAAATTACTTTGATGCCCTTCATAGTCAAGTTAACACACTTAATTTGTTAAGGTTTTAGGTTATTTCCTAGATCAGTGATTCTCAAAGTGTGGTCCGGGGACCACTAGTAGTCCGTGACAGAGCTCAGGTGGTCCGCAAGGGTATTTCTACTTTTCCAGCAGAAGGCTATATTTGTAACATTATTACAAAGCCAAACATGTCTGAAGTTATATATTCAACACAATAGGCTTGTAGACAGGCTTGTAAATGTGACTAAAAAGTAAATAATCGCATTAAAATTAGCAGTGTTAAATAGTACCCGTCAACTGTCAATTCAGTTGACAGGTGGTCCCTAAACATTTTGGGGGGGACAAAGTGGTCCTCCGTCTGAAAAAGTTTGAGAATCACTGGCCTAGATCCTCCCCCATTTCTCTTTCACCCACTTGTCTCCTGTCTCCTCTCACACTGATCTATCAAAATAAAGGCCCCAAAAGGTCCATGAAATACTTAGCTGAAACACAGACTTGTATCAATTAGAAGTACTGTTACGGTTGTAATTACAACATCACCAATAGTGTGATATTACATAGTTGCATATGTTACATCATACGACTAGTGTTGTAATTGCACTTTGTTTGAGCACTTTAAAAAATGAGGAAAAGGAGAGTGCTGCGTTGGGTCAATTGTCTGTAAAAGAATCAGGTGCTCTTCAGAAAGGACATGATAACTTATCCATTTTAAAAACATTTTTGCAAGAAGCAACAAAGTTTGCTCTGATGAAGACTGATTGCAGTCGAAACGCGTAGGCGTTATCCATTAAAATAAAGGATTTTTAACTTTTTTCACTAAGATCAGTGTGCCTCAGATCATTCAGACTACCACTTTCAACAAGGAATCTTCTGTTTGGACCTTCACATTTTGGAGATAGTCACAAGCCAAATGACTGATAATAACCCCGTGTCTTCCTCTGATTTCTCTCTCTGCAGGTGAGGACGAGGAGGAGAGGTCCAAGGTGCTGGTCCTGAGCTACCCTCAGTACTGCCGATACCGCTGCGTTGTGGCCCGCCTCCGGGGGGGATGCGGGGAGGCCGCGGTGGTGACCGACCGCATCCTGCGGGCCCTGGGGGGCATCGGAGCCCTACAGGGGGTGGGAGAGGGCGAGGGGAGGATCCTCTACTGCCGAGACACCTTCCAGCACCCCACGCTCGGACGCAACCAGAGCGTATGCGAACACTTTGGTAAGTGCTTCAGTGTGAACGCACTTACGCATACAGTGCACACACGTTTGTATGTATGATAAAACTAAGTGCACACACACGCACACACACACGCACACACGCACGCACGCACACACGCACGCACACACACACACACACACACACACACACACACAGTTTATACTGACACACAGCAATTTCGCAACACCCAGTATGTCAGTGTGTGAATGTAAAGTATTTGTATATCCTTATGTGCTTACTTAAAAGGTTTATTGGCACCACACATGGTTTCAAGGTCCCTCTGTTGAAAATCTATTTTGAAACAAAGTTTGAGGTGAGAAAAGTAGTTGACTGAAAGCAGAAATCTACGCTCTGACATGTAAAGTAGAAATTAACGACCCTTGAGTCAATATCATAGTTGCCAAGGAGCAGTGAATCAAAAGACTTGGGGTGAAATACACAAATAAAATGACCCAAACGATAACAGAAGGCAGGGCAGAGGAGGAGAAAAAAAATAAAGGAGAGATTTACTGTAAAGTATACAGTCTGCCTGGCCGGCATTGGGCAATGGAGTAAGAACATCCTGACTCACATCAAAGTCCCCTAGAAACGGCCTTGTTCATCTTGTTCCTGACACAAACCCTGAAGGCACACTGGAATTCATCTGTGGTCATGACTCATCTGCACGGCCTCCTGTTTTTGCTTTTCCACTGAACTGAACCTGTACATTTGAATCGCAGCCGCCCCCTGGGCCTGCACAATTTTGGGTGTGAGGTTGTTGTCAGCATGACAACATCACCCGTTGCTCACTTACCGTATCATCTGAATGACATACTGTTTCACAACAGAGATGTGCGCGCACATGCCAGAGATGAATAGAAAGAAAGACAGGGAGGGAGGGAGGAAGAATGGAGAGAGTCATGGAGCAGACATGGAAACGAGGAGATAAAGAACTAGTGTCAGAAAAGGAATGTGGGGGAGAGGATTCAGGGCAGGCAAGAGTCCAGTATTGGAGGGTATTTCCCCCAATTTTGCCAGAATTAGATGATCAGATAAAAGTGGATGAGATGGGACAGGACCGTGTTGCAACAGCACACTCACATGATCCGGACACCTGCTTACACATTCAGTTTGCAACGTTAATTTTAAATGCATAATAGGAGTCAATTTCATTTTTTCTGACTAAACATTGTAAAACCTTCAGTTACCAACAGCTGTAGTATTTGTGTGTGTGTTTGTGTGTGTGTGTGTGTGTGTGTGTGTGTGTGTGTGTGTGTGTGTGTGTGTGTGTGTGTGTGTGTGTGTGTGTGTGTGTGTGTGTGTGTGTGTGTGTGTGTGTGTGTGTGTGTGTGTGTGTGTGTGTGTGTGTGTGTGTGTGTGTGCGTGTGTGTGTGCGTGTGTGTGTGTATGCTGTGTGCATATGTGGTTGTGTGTACATATACATACCTGTGTGACTATGTACGGCATTCAATAAGTTAAACACATTCTGCTGTTGCTTGGCAAATGGTATTTGAGGTGAATGCCAGAGAGAGAGAGAGAGAGAGAGAGAGAGAGAGAGAGAGAGAGAGAGAGAGAGAGAGAGAGAGAGAGGGGGGGGGGAGAATATGCTGTCCTCCTCATTGTGCTGAGATGTGTTGTGAATGGATTTGTCCTCGTCACCAGTCTTGCCCAATGCTCTGGAGCTTTTCCACTGCTTCACGTCCAGATGAAAACAAGTGCTAAAAAAACCCATTGATGTGTTATTCCATTTGCCACACGAGCATGTGTTTTAGAGCAAAACATGGTCATACTGGGTACAGGAAGTGAGTCAAGTGGATAGTATTTAGTCTTTTTTTTGCCAAAGTTTACCAGGTTTTCATGATTTGAGGAAATATTCTTCCCTCTCTCTCTGTCTCTCTCTCTTGCTCTCTGCCTGTCTGTCTGTCTGTCTGTCTGTCTGTCTGTCTGTCTGTCTGTCTCTCTCTCTCTCTCTCACTCTCTCTCTCTCTCTCTCTCTCTCTCTCTCTCTCTCTCTCTCTCTCTCTCTCTCTCTCTCTCTCTCTCTCTCTCTCTCTCCCTCTCTGTCTCTCTCCCTGAGTGTTATTGCCATGTCTTCACATCTGGACACTGACAGTGTCTTTTTGAAGTCTGTCTCTTCTCTTAGCTTTGCAACCAGCGCTGTAACATTTCCTCTCCTCCTCTCGTCCATCTCTATCCTCTCAGTTGAGCAGTCGACACATTTGGTGCATCGCTCTCTCTTCTTCTTTTGGTTGTTGTCAGCAAAGTAGAGCACTGAAGCGCTAGTGTGATGCGTGAGTGACAGGCTGAAACATCACAGCAGGCTGAGACATTTCCCTCCCAGGACTTCAGCATAGCTTAACACTTCAATAACACTTTTCTATGATGCCTGGGCTCATAGATACATAAATCCTATTCATACACCCTGAACATAAACTCTAATTCATAGCGACTTGATAATCATGTACACACTATGTTTTTGGCGGTGTTAATTTAACACTTCAAGGTGCACTGTGTAGGATGGTGTCCAGAGTAGGTATTGCAACTATGCTGCTCATTGAAAGTATGATTGTATAATTGGGACCGCTGAGTTGTTTTGTTAGGCTAATGGTGATGGAGATGATCTTAGTATCAGAGGGCTTGCAGGTTTGAATTTGGAAGAATATAGGATACAGAATATTTAATGTTCAATAAACTACAAAGAGTGGTGCAGTCTGTGGAGCGGTGTATCCCTGTACTGAAGGATATGTACACAAGCTGAGTTGAATCCAGAGGCCATAAAATTATCAAAGACAATTCCCATCCTAACCATGGACTGTTTAGGAAACTAAAGTCTGGAAGGAGACTCTGCTATCTTAAGGCCAGGACAGAAAGACAGAAGAAAACTCTTTCCTCTGGCCATCAGACTGTGTAAAATAGAAAGAAAAATATCTGCACACTTAAATCCTCTTTGTGTTCTTTCTAATAAGCTAAGCTTTCGGTCCACTGACCTCCTCAGGGCTCAGGCCATCAGACAGAAGTGACTGTACCGTATGTACAGTATGTGACCAATAAACTATCCTTGAATCGCTGTTCTCCGGCATCCTCATTAATGCCTGAAATAAAGTGTATGTCATCAAAGCATCGTGTAAGCACACGTTGCTGTAGTCACTGCTGCCCTCTTACCTAAATAACTGTAGACGTCATTCTGGATGAGAGCTGCAGCCAAATGTAGTGTAATGTAATACGTTCATAAAACAATATTAACTCTTCTAACTATTTACATGCACAGTCTCGCGACTCGTGCTTATAATATTTTTAATACTATGTAAACATAAACCCTTTCCCAACTTCAACCAACACAGTATGTTCATGCCTATAATGTTTTCCCTGCTTATGAGCGTAACAGTTAGTATATGTATAAATAATTATTATAATGAATACTTTTAGCCATTTTTAACTTCACAAAGACCTGAGGTATTATGAACCTGTTTGTGTAACCTTTTGCATTGAAGTGTCATGGAAAATATTGCCAGAGTAAGAGTTCTGAATGCCAAACACACACAGAGCAGTATCAGCAGAGCCTGTTTACATTACTGAAGCAATCTATTCATTTTGTTTCATAAAGTAGGTCCCTCACCCCTCCCTCTCCCTCTCCATCTCCATCTTTTCTCTTTGATTTCTTGCTGAATCCTGCCCTCTTTTTCTCCACCCCTCTCTCTCTCTCTTTCTCCCTCCCTCCCTCTCTCTCTCTCTCTCTCTCTCTCTCTCTCTCTCTCTCTCTCTCTCTCTCTCTCTCTCCCTCCCTCCCTCTCTCTCTCTCTCTCCCTCTCCCTCCCTCCTTCTCTCCCTTACTCATTACATTCACGGAGCGCTCAGCCAATGTGGACAGATTTGCCAATACCCTCTGGAGCGCTTGCACAGACGGATATTATTTTTAGGAGCCGCTGTGGAATGAGAATATGAACGAGCGCTGTACTGTACTGTACAGCATGCGGCTCTATGGGACTGACTAACGCGCTGTGCATGAATATGGATTACAGTGGTTAGATGAATACTGCTGCTGCTTCCACAGCCGCTGCCAACTTTGGCCAGGCCCGGGACAAAGTCATCTGAAAGTGACCCCCCTCCTACTGTTCGGCTGTGCAATATATCGAAATTATATTGTGATATCAATATTGCTAATATCAAATTTCACAATATCGATTTGAGACAATATTTTGTCTATACTGCCAAAAGGTAGGTTACGCTAAGTGCAATACATTCCACTTGCCATTGCGAGCACAGAGCAAACTTGCTACCCAACACTCGTGCAGAACACCACTGTATGTTTCTCTGTGGCCCTCCACTCCAACTGCTGAAGGGAGGGAGGATTGTGAATTGTTAAACACAAGTATTTGTCTTTAAAAGACATATCGTCTAAAAATATTGTGATATCAATATTGACTGAAATATTATCGAGCAGCTCTACCCCCACCCCACCCACTCAATACATGCAATGTAATAGGGACCCAAATCTGCCCCCCCCCCTCACCTCTCCCTGGGCCTGTGACAATTGACCCCTTTGTCTTCCTCTAGCGGTCGGTTTCCCTGGCTGATGGCCCTGTGGTGTGGTGTGGTGGGGATTTTGTGATGTTTTTTTTGCCCCACCCACCCAATACATGCAAAGTAATGGGGACCCAAATCTGCCCCCCTTCACCTCCCCTCTCCCTGGGCCTGTGACAATTGACCCCTTTGTCTTCCCCTAGTGGTCGATTTCCCTGGCTGATGGCCCTGTGGTGTGTCAGGCGTCCCCGCTAATGAGCGCTCCTCGCTGGGCAAGCCAACACGCTTGTAACGGGGTCATCTGTGGGTGTTCTTGCTGGTTACTCATACTGTCAACACATTTACAATTGTGTGAAATTGCTGAATGCACGTACAGCACACATGCAGTAGACAAACACAGATACACACACACTTATGAGCATACACATACTTTTTGTGAGTCTACACACACACACCCCCCCTCCCCCCCACACACACGCACACACACGCACACACACGCACACACGTGCGCTTGCACTGCAACGGCATAATTTTGCTGACGCAGTTAGCAGATGTACCCATCCAAGGCAATTAGTAGTCAGAACAGGGAACGATGCGTTCACAAAGATGCATGCGGCCACAACATTCCTGAGAGCACTGAAAGCAGTGCGCTACAAATATGCATACAGTGCAACAGAATGGCTGCTCAGAGAGATGTAATGTAATTATAAATATGCACACTGTACACAGAATGCCCTTAGAGAATGTGATGTAAGTGCAAAACATACATGCACACACACACACACACACACACACACACACACACACACACACACACACACACACACACACACACACACACACACACACACACACACACACACACACACACACACACACACACACACACAATGCTTGAACTGTGTGTGTGATTGTGTTCGTGTTTGTGTGTGCCACTGTACTGTTTTGTTTAGTTCGCTGACTAATCCATTGTACAGTATTAGATGTGTTTACTTGGTAACTGCAGTTTGACTTCTGTCCTTAATCCATTCATCTCTCTCATTTTTGTACGTTTCATGCCTAGTTTGAATGTGACCAATCAGAAGTGAGGAGAGTTGATTGGCTGATATAGAGCACCTGAGGTGGATGAGAGGTGGCTGACTCTCGACTGCCATGACCTGGCCAGAACTGACGCTGGCACTAGGCTACGTTTATACTGAATATTGTTCATATTTGAATTCTTGTCCTCTTCCATGTGCCCATTTGATTTTCATCGTACTATGTCTCCCTTTAAACCAATACTAAATATTATTTAAGTACAGACTGTAGCAGGAAATACTTACATGACTGTGACATGTTGTGTTAACTACAGCGGGCATTGTGTTTGCTCTATGGGAATTCACAGGATCAATTTCACAGGACACATTGGCATGTGACACCACTGCAACCACTGCTTTTTCATAAACACAAGACACATGTGTTGTGAGATGCCCAGAAATCCAGCAAATACATATATTACGCAAGCAAATAGGAATGCTTAATGATGGACGTAAGTGCTTAAGTACATTTAAATATCATTGTTCCACAGTCAGCGAAGTGAATTTGAATTTTGGACACAAGATGACAGGGTGCAATAAAGCACGCCATTAAACCAGGCATAATATTTAATGACCTGCTAGTCCTTGATATAGAGTAATTACATCATGCCGTAAAGAAATGGACACTTCCTGGCCTGCCCATTACTTTTTAGTCGTAGCTTATTTGATAGCCTTGATATGGTAATAGATCACAGAGAAATGTGGTACCTTCATACATATGTTTTATGACATTAGGTACGGAGCCTAGCCTAGCATAGCATGTTAGTCTTGTGGATACTCGACTCCTATTAGCTTGCTTGCTGCTGTTACTGTAGCTCGTCTGGCACACCCTTCGCGCTGATCATAAAGTTGCCACCGCAGACGCTGCGGCACGACGCAGCAGGACCATCCGTCATCCTCTGCACTTTGATTAGAACGGCCCCTGATCACAGCTGCTGATTTGATTAGTCAGGCCTGGTGATTGCCTAATGAGACAAATGCCTAGCGCTCCCTCCGCCGCACAGCACAGCACAGCACAGCACAGCACAGCACAGCACAGCACAGCACAGCACAGCACAGCCTTGTGGGTGCAGGGAAGCCGACAGGGGGGGACAAAGGGGTCACTTGTCCCGGGCCCAGGGAGACAGGGGGCCCAGAAATGGATAATCATTACATTGTATGTATTGGATTTGGGGCCCTTTCAGATGTCTTTCTCCCGGGCCCACCCAAAGCTGACGGCGGCCCTGTGTGGGTGTGTGACGGGAATCTAATGCAGCAGGTCACGGCGGCTCTCCGACGGCAGCGGAGGGAGTGTTTATTGCATGCTAATTCTGTGAATATGAATAAAGGGAGATTAATGGCACAAGGGGAGATCATGGATAATGGATAGACGCCGGCATTACTATCTCATTTAAGAAAAAAACCCTAAGCTCCTATATATCTTGAGGCACGATTTTCACTCATTTCGCCATATCTACAGTAGAAAAATGGGACAGGGAGTCCAGAGATGCGTGACAAATTAGATAAGGGAGATCCAAATTGGCATCTGGGCCAACGCCGGGCCGGATGAGGACAGACGCATGGCTGACGTCAGAGACAGGTGAAGGCCACGGTGGACTTGCTACCAGCTCAGTGCTTCTCAACCTTTTTTGAACAAACGCCCCCTTGTCCTCATCACAAGCCTCCTAACGCCCCCCTGACCTCCTCAGAAACCTGACAACGCCCCCCTTAGTATTAAAAAAATAAACGGACTAGTGCCCCCCAATGGCAACTAAGCACTCCCCCTCTAAGCTGTATCCTTCTCAACGCTCCCTAGACCTCCCCAACGCCCCCTGGGGGGCTGTACCGCCCCCTTTGAGAAACACTATGCTACCTGATAATAAAATGGGCCACGCTTGAATCCCCCTGGTGACTTCCATCAGCAGATCCCCAATTAGACAGGGCCGCGCTGACAGCTTTGCCCGGGCGCGGGACAAAATCATCTGAAAGGGCCCCCTTTTCAATACATACAATGTTTAATGGGGTCTCAATTCTGAGCCCCCCTCTTTCCATGGGCCCGGGACAACTGACCCCTTTGTCTCCCCCGCCTATCAGCTTCCGTGGCTATTAGTTTAGTGGATCAGGTCTCTGCAGGGGGAGGTAACGGTTGATCAGTGTGGATTTAGTCATGCTGTCAGTGTCAGTGTAGACCTCTGCATAGTCTGAGGCTATATCCTACTAATGCCATCGCCCTTGACACAGAATGAACTGGCTCAGAAAAGATTGATGTAAAGTCTGGGGGATACATTTGTAAGCAAGTGAAAGTATGAAAGTAATATCTAATAATATTGTAATAGATAGATAGATAGATAGATAGATAGATAGATAGATAGATAGATAGATAGATAGATAGATAGATAGATAGATAGATAGATAGATAGACCAAGGGAGGTAGAGTAAGGGAAAGAGAGAGAGAAGGGATAGAGAACATTATAACTTGTCTCCTTTGTTGTCTCTGTAACTGGAGCACTCATGTGACAGAGCTGAATAAATAGTCTTTGTAAATCTAATTACTGCCTTCTGGCTTCAACAAGCGCACATATTTCATTCCCCACGCTGTCTTAATCTCTGAGGATAAAAGAATTGTCTACATGTGTGTACTGCACACTGTGTGTGTGTGTGTGTGTGTGTGTGTGTGTGTGTGTGTGTGTGTGTGTGTGTGTGTGTGTGTGTGTGTGTGTGTGTGTGTGTGTGTGTGTGTGTGTTCAGGGAAGCCGACAGGGGAGGGGGACAAAGGGGTCAGTTGTCCCAGGCCCAGGGAGAGAGGGGGACCAGAATTGGGTTCTCATTACAGTGTATGGGGTGTGGGCCCCTGGGCCCAGCCAAAGCTGTCAGCGGCCCTGTGTGTGTTAGTGTGCTTTTGTGGGCGTAGTTACATGTGTGTGTGTGTGTGTGTGTGTGTGTGTGTGTGTGTGTGTGTGTGTGTGTGTGTTGTCGCAGGCGTATGTGTGTGTGTGTATGTGTGTGTGTGTGTGTGTGTGTGTGTGTGTGTGCGTGTGTGTGTGTGCGTGTGTGTGTGTGTGTGTGTGTGTGTGTGCGTGTGTGTGTGTTTGTTTCGAATAATATTTCAGAGCATGTTGCCTATATTAGGCATTTTGGCTGCACTGCCGGTGCACCCCCTGTCATGTGGTTTCTTGCGTATTTCTCCTGGGGACGCTGACAGATGCCTTTATATAATGTAATGTGTTTTAGATGATATCCATGTTGGGGGAACTCAGACATGTATCAGAGGATGGACTCAGTAGATTTAGAGTAAATTTCCATTAGATGAGTAAGTCTCCTTTACAACCTATCAGGTGCCATGCCAAGATGCTGTATTAGATGATATCCTGCACATTTGTTGTGCACTCAATCACAGACACACACACACACACACACACACACACACACACACACACACACACACACACACACACACACACACACACACACACACACACACACACACACACACACACACACACACACACACACACACACAGTAATATACACCAGACTTAGTAGTAGTTGATAGTTCTGGATTTTTTCTTGTCTAGAACTGTAGATATCTTGTCTAGAACTGTAGAACAAAGTGTACTGTATGTGTAGAATTATTTACTGAAGATTTCATGATGTGCAATGTCGGAAAAATGGTGGGGGGGTATATGTCTGACATTTCAATTTGAATGATGAATTTAATAATGAAACAGGAATGTGTTAGCAGGTGTCAGGATCATGTGAGTGTGCTGTTGCAACACAGCCCCCGGTCACATCTTTTATTTGATCATCTAATTCTGGCAAAAGTAGCGGGAAATACCCTGCAATACTGGACTCTTATCTGGACTTTTATACCACATTCTTTCTGCAACTAGCTCTTTATCTCTCTTTTTCTCTTTGTCCTCGCTCATTCTCTCTTTCTCTCTCTCTCTCTCTCTCTCTCTCTCTCTCTCTCTCTCTCTCTCTCTCTCTCTCTCTCTCTCTCTCATTTGTCTGTTGTATCTTTTTTTTCTGTCCATGCTAAGCATTGTCATTGAGGTATTCGTTTCCAACAAATTTTGGTGGAGCCAAATGAAGCCAAGTTGATTAATTCTTACTGCCCAGTTATGTTCTGTTGTTCTATAATTGTCTGTTGTTCAATAAAAATCTGCAGTTATTAAAAACATAGAGAAGAAAAGTAATCATTAGTCTTCACCAACCTATACTGTTACTGTTACAACCTATATTGTTTGTTATATGGGGCATTGACATGGAACGGTGCCAAAAAAAAATGCTTTGGTACAGTATGCTGTAAATGTTAAGAACTATTTCCCATAGCTGAAACTTTTTGACATTATTAATGCATGTACCATCTGAAAATAACAGCACTTGGTTCAGGACACAAAAGCAGACTAAGTGTTTCCATTAAAAGACACAAAGAGAACAAAAAGTGGATACTGGAAAAATAAACACTGGGTTGTTCCCAATGGGCCGACTTGTTTATTATCTCCTCCGCTCCGCTAAGCTCTAGCTCTGCCTGTGCTGTGACAGCTATTACGTAACGCCCCTGACCTCAATCACTTTGTATAATGATTCCAATCATTTCCATTCAGCCGTGTGAGAACACCGACATGAAACGGAAATGTCATGATTTCCATCATTATTTCCATGTTAAGTGCCATGCCATTGTGTGTGAGGTTTGCTAGGAGCGGCAAGTATAATAAATACATTTTTATTCGTTCTAGTGTGTTCCGCATCCTATCCCGTAAATGTTCCTTCTTTTGAATACGCAAAACATAACATGTAACCTCATTAGGCTTTTACAAGGATACGATGATATTTTATTGCCACATGCATGCATATTTGATAAGGTAAGACCGTGCCATGAATGAAAAATGGCTGTTTGTTATTAGCCTATTCTGTGGACGCGGGAGAGAGGGGGAATATATTTTATGGGAAGAGCAGTGGTACTGTATATAAAATAAAATGGCTGCAGAATGACAATGGGGGAGGTTAATTTGCGTTATTATTTCCATGGTAATAAATCATCCAGTAAAATGTCAGGATTTGCGTCCCCCACTGGGCCCCCTGCTGCAGCGCTCCACTGTGCCGCTGTGTTGCTCCGGCCGTAATGGTTTAGTCAGGCACGGCTCAAATACCACACTATCATTAGTCATTGTATTTATAGATCGCCGGTCCGCTACTGACTCAACACTACCCAGGTATTCATTTCACTGTGTTTGCGCTCACTTGTTTTTCTTTGTCTGTGTGTGTGATTATTGGAAGGAGAACACAATGCATGGATTATGAATGGATCGTGTAGTGAAGATGAGAAATGTCTTTATTTTGCAGAATTACTTATCACTAATTTGTCTGATGCTATCCTCACAGAATTGACTGTATATATGGTCTGTATATTCTCAGTCCCAGCCAATATCACCATTATATTGTAAGCCCCCAGTCAATATCGCATCAATAATGTGTAGGCCTCAAACGGGCTATTGCACATTTGCCAGTAGCAATAGTGTGCGATATGAAGTGCGCTGTTTATAATGCTTTGACAGTATCAGGCGGAGGCAGTTAAGTGAAATGCTATTTACGCTACACACAGGGCTTAGATGGAGGGCAGTGCTGTGTTACCATGGTGACAGAGCCTCTCTCTCTTGGGATCCCTTTTTATATTTTGTGCCGTCTCTCTGTGATGGAGGATGTTGATAAATAGCTGACAGTCCTTGTATAGAGAGCAAAGTCTGCCAGAGCCAAAAGGCGGCTTGCTTGTTCTTCCATTTCTGGGATGATATAAGCAGTATATAAGCACACTAGGCCTCCAGAGCTGGACGACATCTCTCCATCACAGCAAATCAATTAAAGCACCAGATTAGCAGAAGAATAACAGAGGGAGGGGTGTACTAAGAGGGATCGTTTCCCGATCCTCCCTCATATATCTTTACCACTCGCTTCCTGTCATCATCTCACACTGTCCTATCAAATGAAGGGATAAAAGCACTAAAAAAATAAAATATGTTGATGGAAAGGAGAGGCTGGAGCACATTGCAGCTTAGTTTTTAAGACTCTATTATGTGCAAACACCCAAGTCAGGTGTTTGTACTACATAATAAAACCTTGAAAACTGAGCTGCAGTGTGCTCCAGCCTCTCCTTTACACTACAGTAATGTTTGTCCCACTGTGATGCACCTGCAAGCTGAGGGATGATGTGTGTTGCACTTTAAAGATACACTGTGCAGAAAATGGTCAAAAAAGGTTCTGCAACTATGCTACTCATTGAAACTGGGTGGCCTATTGCCAAATTTGATCTTTTTGTGAAAGTTTACTAAGTAATAAACTAATATTTTCTAGTATGGCCCAAGTACAGTGATTTTTGCAGCTAAAAATTTCTATTTCTGGAAATTCAAAATGGCGGACCATGGAGAAGATCCACCTTTTCATGTATGAAAAGTGCAATTTTTCCAGTCATAATGAATGCTTAGAATTTGATGGTGGTGGTAAGTATTCATGAAAAAGGTAACATTAGTGAATGGGCAGCATGAATTCTGGAGATAAACAACAACAAATCTTGCGCAGTATATCTTTAAAATGTGTTGAATTGGCACTGCACTAGTATATGAGCACCGGTGCTGTAGCGTGTGTCATCTGTCGTGCCTCCACGGGCCCCCCTTAATCACGCCTGTTCCAGATGTGCGATAGCGCGGAAGTGAGGTGAGTTCTCCGTAATTGCGACCGGCAAATCAGATTTCCAGAGACATGAGCGGAATTTTTTTGTACCCCCTGTGTGTGTGTGTGTGTGTGTGTGTGTGTGTGTGTGTGTGTGTGTGTGTGTGTGTGTGTGTGTGTGTGTGTGTGTGTGTGTGTGTGTGTGTGTGTGTGTGTGTGTGTGTGTGTCACATGACAGTGTCAGAAGGGTTTTTTTGGGAGTGTGTGCGTGTGTGTATGAAATTCTTCCATTTCCATTTTTGTGTGTGTGTGTGTGTGTGTGTGTGTGTGTGTGTGTGTGTGTGTGTGTGTGTGTGTGTGTGTGTGTGTGTGTGTGTGTGTGTGTGTGTGTGTGTGTGTGTGTGTGTGTGTGTGTGTGTGTAACAACATTCCACCTCCTAATGAAATGCAGCTGAGTCTTCTAAAGAGACAAGGGCATGTAATAGGAGACTATCCTGCCAGTGGTTCCCAAACTGGGGGTCAGGACCCCAGGGGGGGGGGGTCGCGGAGGTACTGCCCTGGATGTCATGGACAAAAGGGGCATTGAATAAAAATGGAAAGTCCAAAGCTAACTTAATTCCATAATTTGGTTAGCAACAGCATTCACTTGTATGGCTAATATATGTACAAAGCGGATTCCAAAAAAGTTGGGACACTTTGTATTTTGTGAATAAAATCAAAACGCTGGCATTTTTAAAACATTCAATATGTTAACAAGGTAGAACAGTATTTACAGACAACAAATCAGTTGTTAAAGTGAAGCAGAATTATTGTTTTGAGGAATTATGTGATCATTTAAAATTTCACCCTTGCAACAAATCCCAAAAAAGTTGGGACAGGGCCAATAAAATGCATTTTATATTAGATAAGACTAAACACAACACAAGGGATGAGACTGAACAGTTAAATACTTTGACTGATGGCATCATTTTATTCAAAAATTAGATATTTTGATGTGCGAGACATGATTTCAGCAGCTCAACTGATACGTGTGTTCTTCAACTTGTTTACCTTTTTGTTATGCTTAATATGGGCATATCCTGACTGCAAGAAAACAATTTTGTGACCCGTTTACTCTTATGATGGAACCACACTATTGGAACATAGTAGAGATTTAAATTTGCCACCATTAGGGGACAATATCTAAAGGCGGTGCTCCAAAATATAATGCCTTGGTAGCCATGTTTGCTGTTTAAAGTCTGTATGTATCATTCAACATTCATTTTAATGCTCTACATGAGTAAGAAGACCCTAACCAAGTCACCTCTGCACCCCCTTACCATCGTATATGCTGTCTTTCAGACTGACCACTAAATCAAGCTGAAGTATTCATTTTCTATATAACCTGGAGGGTGCATGACTCCATCATTTTCAAAAAGGATTAAATATTTTCCATCCTGTAATCAGGGGACAGTTCCACATGTCTCCTAGGTTCATAGAATGAGCTTTTCCGCATGCAACACTGTTTAATGTGTGCATCATGTGCATTAATCAAGTGTTGTGTTTATGGTCAGTTTTTTCAAGAGCTGTCATTGTTGGAGTTTCATAGTTTGCTTATTGACCACGAGTATGTCATGATCTCATAACTCATGCAATGATTACACAGAACTCTATATTACGGAAATAGGCCTTATATGCCTGCAATTTTGATAATTCAGTCTTTCTGTGTAATAGATAAGTAATTAGTCCCTCAAAATCTTCGCTGCTGAGTGCCACAGCCTTTCTGTGATGGTATTTTAGTTGTGCATTAATGTTGGCAGTCAATATAGTTACATTTCAAATATTCTTCCTTGTGTTATTTTTAGAATTATCCAACTATTACAACATGTTTTGGCTCTGTCCCAACTTTTTTGAGATTTGTTGCATGGGTCAAATTTTAAATGATCACATAATTACCTCAAAACAATAATTCTGCTCGACTTTAACAACTGATATGTTGTCTGTACATAATGCTCTACATTATTAACATATTAGATGTTTTGAAAATGCCAGCATTTTGATTTTATTCACAAAATACAAAGTGTCCCAACTTTTTTGGAATCCGCTTGTATTTGCCGTCCTGTGGATTTCTAGCAATATTAGCACGGACAAATTAATGGAAAATGTAGCGATATTAATGGACAAAATATGGCCAAAGCAATTCTGCTGAAAAAGTTTCAGAAACACTGACTTAACCTGACATTCCTTTCATTAATACGTATGTAACCCAGTCAACTGGAATATCAAATAGGCCAAGTGTAAAAGACATAGATAAATGCTAAAAATAAAAATATTTTGCTGCAGTAATTTGTTTGTTGTCAGGACAAGTGGTGTGAGTGGTTGGGTTGTGAGCCCGCCAGCCATAATTCAGTTTAGACAGCCCTGCTGTGGTAACCTTTGAATTCAGGAAACAGCAGCTGGGCCCATCCTCGGAAGCGATCCAAACGCAGCCTCCTCAAAGACGTGTGTGTGTGAGTGTGTGTGTGCGTGCGTGCGTTTTTCTGCACCTGTGTGTCAGGGTGCTGTGTTTTGGTGTGTGTCTCCTTCACCTTAATGACATTGTATTGTGTGTGTGTGTGTGTGTGTGTGTGTGTGTGTGTGTGTGTGTGTGTGTGTGTGTGTGTGTGTGTGTGTGTGTGTGTGTGTGTGTGTGTGTGTGTGTGTGTGTGTGTGCGCGCGATTGTGCGTGTGCGTGTGTGTCTGTGTGTGTGTGTGTGTGTGTGTGTGTGTATGCGCGCGCGTGTGATTGATTGCTTCTACAAACGTGCAAATGAGTGTGTGTTTGTCTGTACACTGTACAGTATGTGTGTCATCAACGCAAACTTGTTTTGGGCTTTTGTTGTGGTTGGTTTGATCCACACTAAACAGTGCTTAGTGGTGTGTGTGATGTCATGATGCACAGCTTGAGCCTGGCAGGCTGGTTCCATATTGGCCTGGCTGGCTCCTCTCTAGCTACAGTAGTGTGTCAGTCAGTGTTTTGGTTTCTCTGTGTTAACCGCCCGCCAGCCTGGCTCAGGAGACGGCAACACAAGACTGATTTGTCATCCGCATGCTTTATATAACTCAGCACCTCTTTGTCAAGCCTGGCACACAGAGAGAGAGGGAGAGAGAGAGAGACACAGAGAGAGAGAGAGAGAGAGAGAGAGAGAGAGAGAGAGAGAGAGAGAGAGAGAGAGAGAGAGAGAGAGAGAGAGAGAGAGATTTAAAAATGCCTTTATTTTAACACCGCTTACTCATAGTACATTCTCACAGTACATCCATTACAACCCCCTTATATCCTCATAACCAGCTCCCCACTCTCCCCAACCCGACACAACAAACCCCACACACACCAAATGCTTGAAAAAGTCCCCACATCATTGACCAAATAGTAGTACATGAACTCCACCTTAATACGACTTTTGACCAGTCCCAGAAAACTCTCCAAGGGGTCTACCGAGTCAAGATTCAGCATTTTCTTTTTGCGGGTCAGCCAAATAGCCAACTTTGCCACCCCTAGTAGGAAATTAACCAGACAAACCTCCCTCTTGAATTTGACACTGTATTTAGGGCCACTAATAAAAAGGGACTCTGAGAAACCCTCCCCAAACCCTCCCAAAGCCTCCCTGAACCAGTGAAAAAGACCCTCCAACCTTTTACAATGCAAAAACAAATGAGTTAAAGACTCTTCCTCCCCACAGAATAGACAACCCCTCCCCACTGCTGGGTCCAGGTATGCCACGTGTCTGTTTGTAGCGATCGCCCCATGAACAAGTCTCCACTGCAGATCAGCAGTACGCTTCTCAATGGGAGGCTTGTACAGGGACCTCCAGCAACCCCTAGAGGGGAACCCCGGCCCAAACACTTCTGACCACCTCCATGCCCCAACACGCTCCAGCACCCTCTGATGGCCCACCTTAACGCACAGCGAGTACAACTCCTTCTTACTGAGGCTTACAAAGTCTCTCTGTCCATGCATCTCCAAACACACAAGACCCTCCCCCTGGTCTTGTGGAGACTCCATCAATGCAGCAGACACCTCCAACATAGGGAAGCTGTATGTGATCCTCCAGTCTGGACCCAGCCCGCAAGTCTGTAGCACCTGCCTCCAGGCACCCGGCAGCGCTCTCTGGACCTCTGCCAGGATCCCCTCTAGGACCCTCAGCGAATGCAGTCCAGTCATCCTCTGTAGCTGATTGGCCGTTTTCCACTCACCCCCATCTCTCAAGTGAGCTAGAACCGTACATCCAGCAGCAGCAAAAGTGCTTCGGACACTGGCGGATGCGAAGAACCTGCTCCTCAACCAAGGGTTAAAGAACAAAGGCTCCCCCAAAACCCAGTCCTTCACAGCACAATTAGTCCTCTGCACCTTGAATGTCGACATCCACGCTTTCATCATTGTGCGGTAGACTGGAGGAAGCCCACCGCAGCACTCCTCATGCCCACTGAGCAGGAACAACTGCCGGTCATAGCCCATCGGTGTAGACTCCCTCAAGAGCGAGAGAGCAACTGGCCCCCACACCAAAGCCTTCTCGTAGAGCAGTCTCTGCGCCGCATGCAGCCTGAAACCACGCACACGGTTTTGAATGTCCACCAAGCCCTGCCCCCCCTCTCCTAGTGGCAGATACAACACTGGTGCTGGGACCCAGTGCTGGCCAGACCAGAAGAAATTGTTCATCCTGCGTTGGAGCTCCCTCACCAAACTCTCAGGTGGATCAAGGACACTGAACCTATGCCAGAGCATGGAGGCGGCCAGGTTATTCGTGACCAGAACTCTACCTCTGTAGGACAGCTCAGATAACAGCCAATTCCACCTAGAGAGAGAGAGAGAGAGAGAGAGAGAGAGAGAGAGAGAGAGAATATGTCCATTTGTGTGTGTTTTCAGGTGTTGCATCTATGTACAGTATTTACCGCCTTTCTCTGTTTTCGGGGTAGAACTATGCTGGAAGCACACTATTAAGGCATGAGTAGACCAAGTGCGACATGAGCGATTCCAGCGACGGAAGTAATTGACCTCGTATTGAGTCGTGGGCGAGAGAAGAGACAAAAACGATTCGAGCGACTTGGGCCACAGTTTGTAGTTGGACTTGAGTGAACATTATGCAAATGAGCTGTGATGCGGTTCGGCGACCGCCGCCACAGCCAATGGGAATGTTGGAATGCTTGCATTCTGCTTTTGACGGACATACTCTGTCGCTTCTATTGCTCGCATAGCTCTTGCTACACAGTCCAGCGATTATCTGTCACTTGATATTGTCGCCACCGGTGTATTCACCTGGTCAGAGGGACAGACAGACTGACAGAGACAGAGAAACTAAGGTCATTGGTGGACAATTACTGCTTTAAGTGAGCATATTGGTTTTCTACAAACTCCTCTGTGTGTGCTGTGGAGTGTTGCCAGATGTACGATAATTATCGTATTTGTACCATAATTTTGTCCATTTTAGATGCCTCGAAACAACAATTTGGGTCTTGTACGATAATTTCCTCCCAAAAAGCCCCAAAAGACGATCATTTTGAGGTTTTGGTACGATAATGGAGCATTTTCCATCTGGCAACAGTGGTGCTGGTGAGTGTCTGTGGCCTGCTGGACAGGGCTGTATGACAGGGGGTCAGCTGTGCAGCGTAACTGCTGTTTTTCTTTCCGCTGTCACACCAACAGTAATACCAGCCGTTCACAGTTCCCCTCCACACCTTGGGCAGTCTCCTACACAGAGACCGTCTGTGTTTGCTGGCTTGGCTTTTATGCGTGCAGACATGGGTACGCACGGACATGCGCACGGACATGCGCATGCACGCACGCACACACACACGCACGCACGCACGCACACACGCACGCACACACACACACACACACATACACACAATCCCATTCAGTCACCCATATTGATTTATAAGTACTATAAGCAAGTATATTGCACACATACCTTGTAGACCACATTGTCCAGATGTAATGCATTTTTCTTGTCTAATCTAATATTAATCTTATAATTTAATATTTATGGTCATACATTTTTTTTTCTACATATTATACATTTTGTCTCTAAATCAAATAGAGCAACAGAAAACCATTGATTTTTTTGACCATCACTTTAGGATTGTAAAACAAATGTTACCCCTATGTTTGGTTTATTGTAAGGATGTCTACACTACTAGGACTACACTACGGTATTTCAGTTAGAATCACAGTTATACTTGTTTTAGCAATAAATATCGGTTCTGGTATACAAATGCAGGTCATTGTTTTACTGATGCTGTTAAAGCCCAAGACAGTTTTCATCAAGTTTGATATACATATTCCAGTGATCCTCTTCTATTTCAGAAGTGGAATTTCAGAATGCTGCGCATAAACCAAGTATATCACTCTGACTCTTTCTTTATGTATACCTGTATAGTGGAACAGCGTTCATTTTAAATAAATCTGCAATGTTGTGGGACTACACTACAAGAGTAGTGTAATGTACTAACTATAGTGAGGGATTACTGTGTTTTAAAATCTCATAACTCTAAGCTATAGTTTCCATATATAATGCAGTCAGGCCAACCACTTTGCTCTTTTAAGTCTTTGAAATAGCCCACAGGCACTCCTTTCATGATGGTTGCGAACAAAACAGTTTACGTGCACATGTATCATTAAATATAAATGTGTCCTTTCCATCCCCCTGTTGATAGCTCCTTGGATGCAGGGGCCCCGTTGGTACGCACGTACTGTATGGCTGTTTGGTTTTTAATAAGTGGGTGGTGATGGAGTAGGGTGGGTTGTTTTCAGAGCATACCTTTTCTAAACATCCCAAGGCTAATGTTTCCACTCCACTGCCTGCTACCTATGAGACTCCTCCTGTCCTACTTTTATTTTCCTCCATCATCCGCCCTTCATTTCTTCTCTTCTTCTTCTATTGGTTTTCTAATAAAGAGCTCAACCAAAAGAACAGGATATCCCAGGTTAATAATTGTTATAAGGCACTGAAGATCGTCTCTGTGTGCAGACTGTGCCGTTTCTATTTGAATGGAATCGCTGGGGATGGGAGGCGAACGGGCCACAGTAAATCTCAGCCCCTTCAGCGAAATAAATTAGTTTTTTAGAGAAAAGATCACAAACACGGTCTCAGAAGCTGGCTCCTTGAAAGGTCTTGCACTGCCTAGAGGCCATATTGACATTAAGCTAGTGTTATTATTTTTTCTCCTGAAATCAGATTTTTTGTTTTGTATCAGCGGTGCAAATTGACAGAATCTGGCAGATTTTCTCAAATAATGTTTCAGTGACGCTTAACTGTGTTTTTGTTCATTGTTCTCATACTATTCTGTATACATATGGGTGTCAGATGAGTGTCAGATGTCATTCCACACTATTCGTTACAAAAATACAAGGCGATAAAATATTATAGCATGTTTTTTATTTTCATCTATGACATTGGTTTGTGGTGTTCCCAGAGCTGCTCGTTAGGGTTGACATTTCACATAACGACACACCCGTGTTAATGTATTAATTTATTAATGATGTCTGCTATTATATTCTATTGTCACCAGGGTGATGTGAAGTGATTATCTGGCGGTGGATCTGCCACTATTTGACCTGCTTTACTCTCTCTCTCTCTCTCTCTCTCTCTCTCTCTCTCTCTCTCTCTCTCTCTCTCTCTCTCTCTCTCTCTCTCTCTCTCTCTCTCTCTCGCTGGAAATTTGAGCTGGCAAATGTGTGCCTACTTTGGGCACCATGTAACCTTGAAAAGAACTTAATTATCACTGAAGGGAAGGAGGAACTGCAATGGCAAAAACACCAGCAAGTTGCAACATCTCTTGCTCTCTGTCTCTCTCTGTCTCTCTCTCTCTCTCTCTCTCTCTCTCTCTCTCTCTCTCTCTCTCTCTCTGTATCTGTCTCTCTGTCTCTGTCTCTCTCTCTCTCTCTCTTCTCTCTCTCTCTGCCTTATGTATGTACTGTATGTGACTGTGTGCCATTGCAGACATCTGCTTTGCCTCAAAACTGTCAAACTAGCAACAGTTGTGCAATGCCTTAAACAATGTTGACCATAGTTTAGTCTACAGATCTCTGGGCTGTCTTACTGTTAGACAATGAAAAGAAAAGAAATCTTTTGACAAAGAAAACAACTTGGCACTCACTGTAGCACCCTGTAAAAACAAATGTTTTGTTGTATTAGTAACTATTTTAGGTAACATGAAGAATTGTTATGTAATTTGTTCATTTAATATGGTTAGCAGTTGCAGTAATGAGTTCATGCTTCATACAGGTGTGTGTGTGTGTGGGGCGGGAGGGGGTGGGTTGGACATTTGAATGGTTGTCGTAATTCCCACTCATAATAGAATTAGATTAAAACATCAAGCAAAATAAAACACTACAAATCAAATCACTAAAACCTGATGGTTCTTGGAAGCCCAGTAGAGATTTTGGACATGTGAACAGAGCAATCTCAACACACAAGCTGTGACTTGATCTTTTCTTTGTTGCTGAATAACCTGCTGGTCCTTCTGTCTTATGTGTCTTGTGTTCCCCTCTTATCCGTAATCTAAATGGGTTCTCTGTGTAGTAGGGGTCGACCGATACGGGTTTTTTGATGGCCGAAGCGATACCGATTTTTTCCCCATGGCCCATGGCCGATACCCGATTTCCGATACCCGATTTCCGATACCGATATGGGTTAAAAAAAAAGTTTAAAAAATGACAAATATTCCAGGTCTCAAGTTAAAAATAAATAGCCATTTATTTAACATAATCAAATTGAGGTAGAACTTTAAGTAAAAAACAATGAACAATGAACAACCAAGTAATACAAAAATAAAGTGTCTTGGTGCTTTTATAAAACCTGAATAACATAAAATAATAAATATTTCAAGTGACTGAACTGACGTTAAGAACAAGTAACAAAAAAATGTAAAATAATAGTAATAACAATAAATAAACAAAAATGTGCATGACAGACTCTTAATAGTCTTTAGTTGTGTAAAAAAAATAATAATAATAAATAAACAAAATTGTGCATAATCTGCATGAAAGACTCTTGTAAATGACGCTGGGTGCGTATCGGCCGTATCGGCCATGTGTATCGGCCGATGCCGATACACCTGAACAACGCTAATATCGGCCCGATATATCGGCCGGCCGATATATCGGTCGACCCTTACTGTGTAGTGGGTTCTTTGTAACAGGATGGGTGGTGATAACGCGTGTCTTGTGTATGAGTTGGGAGAATGAGGGCAGCAAGGAGATGATGAGCTACAGTAAGCTCTTGAGAGCCTATCATTGTCGCCTGTTTTATGACACCATAGTGACCTGGTTTTCTGCAGATAAGGGCATATATACTGCACTGCACTGTGCGGTACAGGGGCTGTACCTATCTGTCTCTGTGTGTCAAGTCAAGTAGGTTTTATTGTCAATTTCTTTACATGCACTGGTCATACAAAGAATTTGAAATTACATTTCTTGCTTTCCCATACAGACATAGACGAATTAAGGTAAGGACATAGACAGTATAGACATAGACAGTACTTATACATGGACTTAAGACAGTATGGACATAGACAGTGCTCATACAGACATTTAAAGTGCAAGACTGGACAACAGAAGACTTGTAGAGGACATACATTAAGAGGTATTTGTTGTGTTTTTGTGCTTTTCCTAAAAAAAGTCCTTTATAGCGTTCTGATATGGTAATAGTAGCAGCATTTTGAAGAAAATAAATATAAAAAAGGTCTGTCAAGTACACCAGCAGCAGTGTGTGTGTGTGTGTGTGTGTGTGTGTGTGTGTGTGTGTGTGTGTGTGTGTGTGTGTGTGTGTGTGTGTGTGTGTGTGTGTGTGTGTGTGTGTGTGTGTGTGTATGTGTTTAGTGCAGGTAGAAGGTGCGGTGTGCGTCTTGTGTGTGTGTTCGTGTGTCTGTGTGTGTGTGTGTGTGTGTGTGTGTGTGTGTGTGTGTGTGTGTGTGTGTGTCAGTGTGTGTATGTTGGGTTTAGTGCAGAAAGTGCAGTGTGCGTGTGTGTGTGTGTGTGTGTGTGTGTGTGTGTGTGTGTGTGTGTGTTGTGTGTGTGTGTGTGTGTGTGTGTGTGTGTGTGTGCATGTTTTGAGTTAGTGCAGGTTGAAAGTTCAGTCACAAGTATAGTAGTGCAGGTGGAATGTTGGGATGGGGATGGGGGGGGGGGGGGTTGTCAGTGGCCTTGCTGGCTAGAGGCTGACAGTGGGGGGGGGGGGTTGTCAGTGGCCTTGCTGGCTAGAGGCTGACAGTGGAGGGAGAGTGGGTTGAGTGTTCAGCATCTTGATCGCTTGGTGCATTGTGCTGCTCGCCAGCCGGGTGGTGCGGGAACGGAGGCGCCTGTACCTCTTTCCAGAGGGCAGGAGGCTGAACAGTGTGTGTGTGTGCTTGCGTGCGTACGTGCATGCGTGCGTGTGTGACAGTAGTACATGTACAGTATGTAAGGGAGGTGGTGTTTCTGCGTAAATGAAGTCATGTAAGACTGTATCGGGTTCACTGATCTACTGAACTCCACTTTATAGACTTTGGAGTTGTTGGATATGCTATCAGTTACATAATGTATGATGTCATCTTTGGTATGCCTTGTTTAACTTGTGTCTTTGTGCTGAATCTTGCCTGCTCTCTTCCACCTCTATCATACCCAACTCTTTATGTCTGTCTGTCTCTCTGTCTCTGTCTCTGTCTCTCTCTCTCTCTCTCTCTCTCTCTCTCTCTCTCTCTCTCTCTCTCTCTCTCTCTCTCTCTCTCTCTCTCTCTCTCTCTCTCTCTCATATTCTCCAGTACTCCTCCATTCTCTTTCTCTAATACCTTCCATGTCCTACAAACAGTTTGTACCCCCCCCCCAATCCCCTCAACCTGGCTGATACACTATCAGTTACAGTATTTATGTCATCTTAAATAAACTTATCTCCCGTCTGTGTGCTTTTCCTCTTCCTCTCTTCCCTGTCTGTGCCTCTGGTACCTCTGTAGCCCCCAACCTGAAAGGCCGGCCCAGGAAGAGGAAGCTGTCTCAGCGCCGGGAGAACCAGGACTGCAACCAGAACCAGAACCAGAACCAGAACCCAAACCAGGCCTTGCGGAGCGAGACACAGGCCCGGCACCCGGCCAGGACCGGCCCGGAAACCAGACTCCCAGCCAAGGTACACTACATATTTCTTAGAACCTGAAAGGGCTCTAAATTTACACCTGCCAACCGGTCCCAATGCTGGTGAAAATTCAGTTTGACTGGTAGAAGAAGAATGAATGAATTAATCAATCAGTCAATCAATGAAGGGGCGTCTGATGGATGTCTGCAAAATGAATTAACTAATTAATTAATTGGCGTCTGTAATTAGGGAATGACTCTGAAGATACCGATAATACACATTATAATCATTTATAAACATTGTCCATCACATTGCTAAGAAACATGAAAACACAACTGCCCGTATACCCCACTTGATATGTCATCTCTGGACCACCGTGTACAGACCACATTTTGAGAATCATTAGAGACTGTTCGTTATTTATTTTTGGGGTCGTCGGAAGATGTCCACCATTGATCAAATTTTGCATGACCCTCCCCTAGTGAGTATCAATACTTTGATGACCCTCCCCACGACACCGTCAAAAAATGCATGACCCTCCCTTACAGAGAAGCAGTAAATAGCCTTATTCTAGTCCTACCTTATTTTTTGATAAACGTTGATTGACCAACGCTGCTGCTTCTTAGCGAAAGGGGAAGGCGTTTCTGAAGCTATGTTATATCGAAATGCATACAAGCAAGGTAGGCTACTTGGGAATGCTTTTTCTAATAAATGGGCCAAACATTTTAGATGACCCTCCCCTAGCGGGCTTAAAAAACTTTGATGACCCTTCCTGCAGCAATGAAAAAAATGACATGACCCTCCCCTATTTTCTTCCGGTGACCCCGAAAATAAATAACCAACAGTCCCTTAGTCCTCCTGTACTGCATTTGAATTTCACTGACCGTTGTAAAGTCTGTCTGTTTGTTGTAAAAGTCTATTCTCAGACACTCAAATCCGAAATGACTCAGGGTATAGTGGCGTGACTGTAAATAATTTCCAAGAGAATTTTGGGGGTGGTGCTTTCCCCCTACATCCACACCATAATACTCTCATGTTTACCGACATGGATGAAAGTGTTAAAAAGTGTTAGCACCATCCGATGGCTGCATTTTTATTTGCCTGTGCAACATCATTTCAGTTGAAGAATGAAACAAATGTAGCCAAGAGGTATGCAGTGAAGGAATTGCATTTTGCACATTCCTAACAGCCTGAACAGCATAACTCCGGGAGGAATGTAGGCTATCACACTTCTGGCTGCGATCCTCTGTGGATCTGGACAACATTTGGCCTGGGTGTGATTTAGGGCCTGATCTGGGTGTTTTAGTCATCTATTTCTCTGTTTCCCGTGGGAGTTGGATGAGATGAGTGTGTGCATAGTGGTAGAAAACAGGGCTGTAACGATATTGTATCGAACTGAGAAATTGCGATACACAGAGTCACGATACTGTTTCGTGATACAAGGAGGCAGTATCGTGACACACCCTTTCAAAGTTTTGTTACCTTTCAGTCTAGAAAACAACCACAGGATACCACATGGTAAGCACATGATAGTGCTTCAAATCATTATCAATATTATTTTTAAACTTGTAATATTATTAATAGCCTCTTGTAACCTATTTTACCTATAAACTATCATAGTTTTCATAGATTTCAAAAATCGTGGGGTGTATGGAACCGTAGGTCAAAAATCGTGATACAAACCGAATCGTGAAACCCAATTGGGAAACTCCAACTACCATTGTCATTGCGACACAGCACTACACAGCACACAAGTGTTCACTGCACACACTGCACATTGCATTTATGCCTCTCCTGTGCAAGGGGGTAGCCCCCAATGGCGCCCCAAGGGAGCAGTGTGGTGGGACGGTACCATGCTCAGGGTACCTCAGTCATGGAGGAGGATGGGGGAGAGCACTGGTTAATTACTCCCGCCACCAACCTGGCGGGTCGGGAGTCGAACCGGCAACCTTTGGGATACAAGTCTGATGCCCTAACCGCTTGCCCATGCTTACCCATGACTGCCCATGGTTACATCCCTAGTAGTAAGTTACGTAAGGACAGTGGCTCAGCATTTATTTGCTCCCACTGAGGAGATGACGCAGCAAAAAAACCCCAAAAAGGTTCTGTTCCCATGCCAACAGAGCAGCCATATGCTCTTAAATACGGTTTAGCTCTGGTTATGCCCCATCATGTTGGCTCCGGAGAATTTTTGTTGCTTTTTTATTCACTCTGTTACCTAGCAGCAGGGAGGACAATGAAAATTGAATGCAAAGTTCTTTTAGAAGAACTTTATATTAAATAATACAGTGTTTCCCACAGAATTTTTGGAAACTATGGGGGAAGCGTGGATTTTTTTGTTTGGGGGGGTATTTCATGCGGGGCAATGGGGGGGTTTCACGCCGCGTAAAAAAAAGAAATAGGAGCACAGATAAGAATTTAGGAGCACTGTGAAATTGTTAACGCACAGACAAAAATGATCTAAGAGAGTAGGCTATACCTTTTCCCCAACACACATAGGCGTACACATTCTACATGAGGGGTGCTGGTCACAGGGCCAGTTTTTCAAAATTCCTCCCATAAAAGGGTAAAAGGGCTGAACAACATATTACACATTTATGTCTATACACATTTGTTACACATTAATTTCTATATGCAGCCCGATGTCTCCTCTGCTGTGTCAATGAAGGCCTGTTGCCTAACTCATTATCATACAACTGTAAAACAAAGCCTGGGGAGTGTCAGTAAACTCATCCCAACTGTCCCTTCTCTGAAGGTTTTTTATGGGGCACCTAAATCACGCCCTTATACTTCCGATCCATGGGGCTGGAGCTCTCAAAATTTTGAATGAGAGTTAATGGAGCGAGTCAAGCTAAATCCTCATCCCGTTTGGCATGTGCTCCGGATTTCATATATGATGACAGTGAATTTGAAAGGTTTGGATTTGCGTCGTAAGACCACTCATTTTCGGCACGCAAGAAACGTTATTTTAGCTTTTGTGCAAAACTGTGTTGGAGACTACACGTGCGCCTCGCATATCTGACGTGAACCGAGGCACAGCCAACCCTACCGCTGCACCGTGGCTTAAGTGGCTGCACGTCGGACATGCGACGTCTGTTGTGTAGTCCAAATAATTACATATTTTTGCACACACACAACTCAAAAATCGCTTGCCAAGTGAAGTCAACAAGCACACCATTGGTTGTTATTAATTCTGAGGCACAGCATATGTGTGATCGACGGGGAAATGCGAGGTGGGTCGGAAAATAGCTTTGATCAGTCCATTAAAGCCCAGTCAAAAGTTTTTGCGTTGCCAGCCCCACAAGCCGCCCGGAAGGGGTGGAGACTTAGGTGCCCCATTGCTCCCAAACCAGAGTTAACCACAACAACTTGACTAGGCTTTTGATCCCTCTGTCTTTCAAGCACTCATGGTTTTCTCTATAGGATGTATTTACTCCAGGAGGAAAATGCGAAGGAAATCGTTTTTCAAATCGTTTAATAGAAAACGGAAATCGTTTTCAAAAAAAAAAAAATATATATATATATATTATTTTATTTTTTTACATTTTCGAAACTATGGCGGCCAAATGTAAACTATGGCGGTGCGCCATAGTTTCCTTAATGTATGGGAAACACTGATAATATGATAGAAATTCTGTATAGGCCTATATAATCACAAATGAAAGATGAATGAATCCAAATCAAATGTGAATAATGCTTCTAGGATGGGGGCTGGCCCCTAATGTAGAATTTTGAAGACCACTTGTACTACACTTATGAATGAAAGAAAGGATGTGTGTGTGTGTGTGTGTGTGTGTGTGTGTGTGTGTGTGTGTGTGTGTGTGTGTGTGTGTGTGTGTGTGTGTGTGTGTGTGTGTGTGTGTGTGTGTGTGTGTGTGTGTGAGTGTGTGTGTGTGTGTTCATTTATGAACTGCATTTTAACTCCCCTACTTCTCCTGTGTACTGTAGGTGAGGCTGCCATGCAGGGTCGTCGTGGCAAAAGTCAAGAATGGAGGGGTGTACAAGAGGTTGTCTGTGGAGGACAAGATGGAAGAGAGGAGAAAGAGAGAAGGCACGGAGGAGAAGGAGGAGGGGGAGGAGGAGAAGCCGGAAACAGGGGGACAGAAGGTAGACGAACAGGCGTTCCTGGTGGCCCTATACCAGTACATGAAGAAGAGGAGAACGCCCATCGAGAGGATACCTTACTTGGGCTTCAAGCAGAGTGAGCCGCACACTAGCACATGACATTAAATTACATTACATTTAAATAAATTAAATTAAATTACATTACATTACATTACATTATATTACATTGCATTACATCACGTTACTTAACATTTAAGTAAGGGTTAACGTTCGGCGAGAAGGTCGCTACCGTGGAATAGCAGCACGACAGAGAGAATCTTTAGACCACGACGCGGAGCGGAGGGGTCTTGTTCTCTCTGAAGTGCTGCTATTCCACAAAGCGACCGACTCGCCGAAAGTTAACCCGCTTATTATATGGATATACTTAAATGATTCACACATGGCGGGGACATTTCTTTAGGCCTATTTAATGTTAAGATTGTTGCTGCGCAAAACAAAACAGTGCCGTTGTGGAACACCGCTAGGCAACAGCTAGGTAGCCAGGACAACAGGTGTAGTCTATCACAGCAGCTGATTAGAGTCTTGTTGAAAAGTCGCTTTAGCAGTGAAAAGTCTTGTTGCCATTGACAGCGGTCTGTTATAGACCAACCCGTCCGTTATCGAAAAATAACAGACGTGCGAACGTTGGGGAGCCCCGTTGAAATGAATGGAGCATTCGACCGATGACGTCACAACCATATAATAAGTAAAAATAAAATATGTGTGAAGTGAACATGTAGACATAAAAATGTACTGTATGCTCACACATACAGAGGGTACATACTACATATGTGTATGAACATTCCAAACAACACATTTTTACATTTTCACTCTACATACGGTATGACCACTCTACACTAATAACTGAATAATTCAATTAATAGCATTTATAGTAAATGAGTCAACATACTGTACCTGAAATTGATGACTCGATTTGATATTGTCCTCAACACGCTTAACAAAGAAAAAACACATTTTGTGTCAAAATTTGTACTGGACTAGCCCTGATGAAGGGCATGCTGCCCAAAACATTGCATTAAAATAAGAGAGACAGAGAGACTATAGTATTTATTATAGTTAAAGGTGCACTGTGTAATATTTTTAGTAGTTAATTTCCAGAATTAATGTCCTTTAACAAATGTTAACTTTTTAACAAATACATACCACCACCATTAAATTCTTATTCATTAAAGTATTCATTATGACTGGGAAAATTGCACTTTTCATACATGAAATGGGGGATCTTCTCCATTGTCCGCCATTTTGGATTTCCAGAAAAAGACATTTCAGCTGCAAAACTTACTGTATTTTGGTCATACTCGTAAATATTAGTTCAATATTTAGTAAATATTCATGACAAGATCAAATTTGGCAGTAGACGACAATGGGCAGATTTCAGATTTCAATTTCAATGAGCAGCCTAGTTGCAATAGCTACTCTGGCCACAAGATATTACACAGTGCCCCTTTAAATCAACATAATCAGAGAGCCTGCAGGAAGAAAGACAAAGCAGCAGCGGAAAATTACAGCATTCTAAAAGCATGTTGAACACATACGGTAAGGGCAGCATGATAAACAGGCATTCCCTGTAGAGAGAGCGCAAAAGGCAGCCAGGACAGGAGTGTGTGTTCACTGCGGAGATCAATATCATCAGGGATGGAGACAGTGAAATGTCATTTTGACGAATGGGTGGCTTTGTGTGAGCCTTGATTGAATTTTGATTGGTTCTCCAGAGGCCATTTTCTTCGCCGTGAATTGGGACACGACACGGAGGGAAAAAATGAAGCAAAACACTGATGTTTCATCAAACAGACATGGCCAATGGCCTGCTAGGCTCTAATGGGAATTTACATACATTGTTGTTCAGACACATTCAGAAAAAAAGGAACGAGAATGTTTTCATAAACAGGCCACTCGTGTGCATGTGTGTGTGTGTGTGTGTGTGTGTGTGTGTGTGTGTGTGTGTGTGTGTGTGTGTGTGTGTGTGTGTGTGTGTGTGTGTGTGTGTGTGTGTGTGTGTGTGTGTGTGTGTGTGTGTGTGTGTGTGTGTGTGTGTGTGTGTCAATCTCTGTATTATGGTTATGGGTGGGTGTGTGCATACCTTATGTAGTATGTCTGATTTGAGCACGTTCTGTATTTGCATCAGTTTGCTGTCATGAGGTTTGGTGTGTGTGTATGGCTCTACTTTGATTTGACTTCTGTTTGTTTTGGAATTTAAATATCTGACATTCTGCTGTCGTTTCTTCCAAACAGTTAACCTGTGGACCATGTATCAGACCGCTCAAACGCTTGGAGGCTACGACAAGGTAAACACCCCAAATCACCACATTGTGTGTGTGTGTGTGTGTGTGTGTGTGTGTGTGTGTGTGTGTGTGTGTGTGTGTGTGTGTGTGTGTGTGTGTGTGTGTGTGTGTGTGTGTGTGTGTGTGTGTGTGTGTGTGTGTGTGTGTGTGTGTGTTCATATCATGCATGTGTATACTTGAGCACTTTGCTGACCCTTCACTGACCCCTTATTGCATTAAAGAGTTGCAGAGGAAGACGCCAACAGAGGAGGAGTTTAGAATGTGCCAATTCCTCTGTCAGTTTAGAATTAACAGTGTTCAGTTTGCTCTCTGGAACATAGCACACCAGTTCTCACAAAGTCATCACAAAATGCTATTATCGCATACAGCAGTTCATTACAGAATACCATTAGCATACAAATTCAGTGTTCTGCTGCTACGTGATCATGTATGCGTATACATAGAGACGAGATGCTTGCTGATCACATCAGGAATGCCACTGATTACTGTGTATAGCAACATTGTTGATTTATTTGTGTAACTCCTGCTCAAACAAAATAATGGGCCTCGCACCCCCTGATTTGCACGATGCACCGCTATAAATGTTATTCAGACTAAAATGTTTTCTTGGCAGAAAATTCTGTCATATTTAGTGGTGTATTTCAGTCAGTGATCCAGTGCAAAGTCACATACAGAGTACTCAGTTGGTTTAGTGTTAAGATGAAATAAGCACAACCCTTCAGTGGTCGAAAACGATGTGCCAGCAAGCATACTGTGTATCTCCACAGTCGGTAGAAAACCTCACAAGTCCATTTCTGGCTATTAATATTCTTCATGAAAACAATGGTCTCAGTCAGTCCCTGACATCTAACCCAAGACTTAATGTATGCAGATGGCTATTTAGGATACAATGTGAATTAGTTAAAGTAACACGTGTTTTCTTAATTCAAAGATGAAAGATTTTCTCTGGTTTTTTTGTACTTGTAAGGGTTCCACTTCACAGCAATTGATATGTAAGCAAGGTCTTCCTGCACGGTGCAGCCCCAGGCTCTAACCGCAACCTCACAGCAGCCCTGGGGTGCATTTCTGGAAACAATAGTTGCTAACTACGTTAGCTACACAGTGAATGTTGCCGTGTTAATTCAACACTTAAATAGTTCATTTAAGTCCAAATTATGTCAAATCAACTCTCTAAATGTTAAATGAGCACTGCAGAATTTACTGTGTACTTTGTTGTTTGCAATGCAATTTCCCATTGGCAACTACCGAACTTGCAAGCTGCTAACAACTACGCTTTCGAGAAACGCACCCCTGGCTTGGAAGGAGGCCATGCTGTTACTTAAGTCAAGCCATTAGAGCCCAGTCAGTACAGCGTTTCCTTTTAGAGGTGCAAGGAGGGAGGTTTGCGAGAAGAGGCGGACTTTCCATTAGGCAAACCTAGGCAATTGCCTAGGGCCCCGACCAAATCAGCCCTCCATAGGGGCCCCCAACTGTCACACCAGTCGTGGTAAACATGAAAATACTAGGCCTGATCTTATATGCAATCGAAAATATATACAAGACAAAACAATAAAATAGTACCAAAACACAGAGTTCTAAGGCCCTTATTTTGTGGACATCTTTCAAGAAGGACTTTTTGAGGGCCTCATGTTAATGTTTCGCCAAGGGCCCCAAAATGGCTTGATCCGCCTCTGTTTGCAATGGTTCTCACACACTGGGTGGTGCTAACTGGAATGTGTTGCGCATATTCATAAGCATTCCGTGGTCCTGCAGCAAACTGTAAATACATTTTGTGTAGAGTCTGAGAAGAAATACTCAATAGGCTCTCAAGAAAGCAGTGCCACTGTACGTTGCTGCATTGTAAGTATGCTGTGTTATTGCAATATGTGTATATTTAATGCAGTCATTGTTATCTCCCCTCCATCTCTCTCACTGTCTCCACCCCCCCTCTCTCTGCCCCCCCCCCTCTCTCCCATCTCTCTTGCTCTTCCTCTCTCTCTCTCTCTCTCTCTCTCTCTCTCTCTCTCTAGATCACAGCTCACAGGCAGTGGAAGCATGTGTATGATGAGCTGGGGGGTCACCCTGGCAGCACCAGTGCAGCCACCTGCACGAGGAGACACTATGAGAGGTGGGCATGGCTGCTGCTCTCTCTGTTTTCTCTCTCTCTCTCTCTCTCTCTCTCTCTCTCTCTCTCTCTCTCTCTCTCTCTCTCTCTCTCTCTCTCTCTCTCTCTCAGACTTCATGCACTACAGGAGATATATTCACATTTGTATTGACGGATGAATACATTCAAACTGTGAGGGGAGGAAAATAACATTTTCCTGATGGTGTTTGCTGACTTGCTGGCTTGTGACCTCATGAGGACGTCTCTGATGACAGAAAATTAATTCAATATCATGCAAAAACGCAATTCTAATGTCATTTTCTCATTTGCAATCGGGATGAGGGATGAAGAACAGTCCCCCAAAAGTTGTTGTAGCTCGGCTGGCAGCGAGGCAACTTTATTGTTTTCTCCATGGAGGCGGGGCATCAGCGAAACGTGAGGCCACAAGCACAAGTGGATAGGAGGATGGGAGTCTCACAGTTGAGGGAACTCAGTGCCATGGCGGCTGACAGCTTTGGCTGGACCAGAAACAAAGTTATCTGAAAGCCCCCCCCCTCTCAATACATACAGTGCAATGTAATGAGGACCAACTCTGGGGCCTCACTCTTCCTGGGCCCGTGACTACTGACCCCTTGACTGACAACTGACACCCCACCACTACCAGCACCAGCATCAGTTCCCTTTGTATCCCAGAATGCAGCGTTACATGCATGTCAGCACTTGCCCTGTGAATCTGTAAACATTACGCAAATGAGATGGGATGAGATGAGATGGAGCTGATGACGTGTCCTTTGGTCAGCTGTTATTGTTGTTTTTTATAAATCAATTTGTTTTGATGTGGCTGCCTGTTGCTGTCAGTACTGAGATCAGTACTGTTGTCATATTATGAGGGTTGTTGAATTTGTGCAGGCAGTACTGTAAAATGCAGTAGCTCCCAACAATGAAAAATGCCTTCAGAGCCTTGGTATTAGGTTGGACATTGTAGTTACTGCAAATTTGTCGCAAATTTGTCACAAGATAAAGGAGGTGTTATGAAGACTATTTTGAGAATAAACTCAACTTTGAGAAAATATCTATGATAGTTACTGTACTTTACCTTTGTAGGGCAGAGTGCACTTGTACACATGGACCAGGTCTCTGTCAGCTGTGTGCTTGAAGTTTGTATATGCCTTTATAACATAGAAGTTTTGGTAGTTCTGTTAGTACAATAATTTATGAATTTACTGTATAGTGTTCATATATGTAGTGTGCACCTTGTAGGGGGGCTCAAATTCGTATAACAACAATAAAAGGCTTTCTATTTTTTTTTTTTACGTATTTCTTTCTTCTATTGGATGCATCACATGCATCAGCTGTCATCAGTGTAGTTGTAGTTACTCTTTCTTCCCGTGCGTGCGTGCGTGCGTGCGTGCGCGCGTGCGCGTGCGCGTGTGTGTGTGTGAGAGAGAGAGAGAGAGAGAGAGAGAGAGAGTCTGTCTCAGGTTATGAATAAAATGTTATTTTCTGTGTGTTTTTCCTCTCCTGTAGTTGGAGTAGGGCTTTGGCGAAGGTCCCCTGTATTCAGTCTATAATTCTCTTATTGAACTTGAGGTGTGTGCTCAAGGGCAGCTGTATTTTTACCTCTTATTCACCTCCTCACCCACAGCAGTATGTCACCTCTAAGTTCAGAAACTTTTTCAGTGGAGACCCCCTTCTGTACTTAAAGGAGCACTCCTGCCAATTTCAATATGCTGTTGTATTGCTCACGCTACCCTTGACTTGTCAGTACACCGTGATGCTGCCTTTTTTTGGCTCAGCCCTTTCCGAGATAGGAGCTATTCTAATGGGTGCAGCTTTTGTTTACATTTTAAAAAAATCTTAACATAGGACTACTAAATATTTTACCAAAAGTATCGCTGTTTGCTAGTTGTCTGTTAATGTTGCATAACCTTTTGGCTGTTTTGGGAAATTAACACCTGCCCCCATTACAATGACTAGGATCTCTGAAAAGGCTGAAGAAAAAAAATGGTATAGTCCATGGTAGTGTGAGCATTACAACTGCTGCCGTTGTTGATGTTGAAATTGGCTGAAGTTACCCTTTAAGAATACCCCTGCACCCCCACCCCCCCCACCACCACCGTAGTCTTAGCTTAGCAATGGATTTCTTGCAATATAGCAATATAAGCGTCCTTGCCTGGGCAGATTTTGTCCGTTAATATTTCCAGATTTTCCATTAATAGTTTGTCTGCTAATATTGCTAGAAATCCACATGTCAGCAAATACATCTATTAACCATACATGTACAAGTTAATATTGTTCTAACCAGATTATGGAGTTATGTTAGCTATTGACTGTTAAACTGCGGTTCGCAGAAATATTCTAAGTCCCAAAGGGGGTCCCCCCTGAAAAAGTTTGGGAACCACTGTATTACAGTATGACAAAAAGGGATTGCGTTAAAGAGCCATTCACTTATTTCCGCTGCTTGGTTATTTTGATTTTGATTTCATCTCTTGTGTTATTCTGCCCTAAAACACTGGGGAAACTGTGGGCAGTTTAATAGCTATTTAGGGGTCATTTTAATTTTCTTCAAAGTCATCATTGCAATCGCCAGAGGGAACACACAGCAGCCAGCGTTGACAAAATCATTCATCCATATTAGGCCTATATAAAACAAGCCTGTGTGTGTGTGTGTGTGTGTGTGTGTGTGTGTGTGTGTGTGTGTGTGTGTGTGTGTGTGTGTGTGTGTGTGTGTGTGTGTGTGTGTGTGTGTGTGTGTGTGTGTGTGTGTGTGTGTGTGTGTGCGCGCACGAGCCTATCCACATTAATTGAAGTGTATTGAAAACAGTCATTTGACTACCCCAGTCACTTAAAACCGCGAAAGAAATCAATAGCAAGCATCCATCAAGCCTTTCACACAAAATTGGAATAAGTATTCAGCGTCTCTCCTTGAGCCTCTTAGATTAGCTGTCAGGAGTTAACAACTCTGTGAAATGGGGGGAAAAAGAGAGAGAGAGAGAGCGCTCAGGTCATAACAAATGGCGTGAATAACCTTGAAGCACTCGGGGCTCATTCTTCACATTTTCCCTGTGTGGCTTTTTTTCCACCCTATTGAGATGAATTTGATTCAGCTGACATTAATTATGCCATTACTGGAGCGCTGCACTTACTCCGAGGCGTGCACGCTGCGCGGGCGGGCAGGCAGGCAGGCATGCAGGCAGGCAGGCATGCAGGCAGGCAGGCAGGCAGGCAGGCAGGCGGTCAGGCAGGCAGGCGGGCAGGCAGGCAGGCGGCCATGTATCCCTCCGACACGAGAAAAAATGCTCACTTTGCAGGAAACACTATCCCATGCTCACTTAATTATTCTCCAGCTGAGAGAGAGAGAGAGAGAGAGAGAGAGAGAGAGAGAGAGAGAGAGAGAGAGAGAGAGAGAGGGAGAGAACAGGATGGAGGGAGGGAGGGAGAGAGGGAGGGCAGGAAGGCTGTCATAGCAACAGTGCTTTTTAAAACCAAAAATAGGTACTGGAAAATAACATTAGAGCAGTAATGTAAATTCATGGGTTTCATGTTGGGATGTGCAATTTATCCCTGGTGATTCGGGGAATGTGGTGTGTGTGTGTGTGTGTGTGTGTGTGTGTGTGTGTGTGTGTGTGTGTGTGTGTGTGTGTGGTGTGTGTGTGTGTGTGTGTGTGTGTGTGTGTGTGTGTGTGTGTGTGGGGGGGGGGTTAATGCTCACAGATGAATCAGTGTTTAGACAGCCCTTGCCTGATGTGATCTGGGACAGTTATGTTGAGTTGAATTACTGCCAAGTACAGTACAGTCTTCAGACACCACCACATGTAAAAGCTGTCACAAAATCTTACCATTAAATTACAATTCCTTAGACCACAATCATTTACATCAAGTTATATTGTACTACAATGTATTTTTGCAGGTGATATTGATCTTAAGCTGCTGCAGAGAGGCGTGACGGAGCGAGTATAAAGGACAAAATAAAACAATGCAAGTGCGAGGGAGAAAAGGTGCAGAGGTGCACGTTGCATGCAAATAAGATCATTTCAGGACGCATGAGTAAACAAACCGTAATTGGGACATTAAAATGCGTAGTGCATACAATCGTATCGGCTATCAAATGTATTTAGAGTCTGCTCACTTAGAAATTCGCAAGACAGAAACAGAGACAGAGGGAGAGCAATGGGGACGATTGAATGTTTCAAAAAATGATAAATCTGTAATCTGGTCTGGGTTATGTAACATTGTCCAGCGAGTGGAAAACCTATTAGCAATCCCTTTGAAATCCTTTTTTAAAAATGACCTATCTTGTTATAACGTACCCATTTTTTTGTGTATTGACCTAGCAAAATCCCTACAAATGTACTGTAGTCGTGGACCCATTCAGTTATCAGTGATGTCATCGCCTGATCAAAAGGACAACTCTCTCCCTCTAGTGGAGAGAAATAGAACATATACACACAACCGTTTCCCTGGAGATAGAATGGCACAGAGTGTTCCAGAGGTGATTTCAGCTTTGTCAGGCGCAGTGCATTTTTAAAGGAGAGTTCAATGTCAGTGACTGCACAACACCGTCACCGTTCCTATGGGGCTGATATGAGTCCAGTACCTAATCTGCCCTATTCAGCCATTATTGCTTGACATGAACGAGGCCAGTGGTGGGGAAAAAAGGTGAATGGAAATGACCCAGGCCGTGTATAAATATAGCCCTTCTTTTCTCTCTCTCTCTCTCTCTCTCTCTCTCTCTCTCTCTCTCTCTCCTTCTCTCTCTTTACAGATGTACAGCACCGTGAGTGCCTGATAACCTGTAGCAGAAAGCATGACACTGGGATGAGCTCTCTCTCCCTCTCTCTGGGTGCATTCCAATATGCGACCTTGCGTCCTCCGCTTGTGCTTGTGGCCTCATGTTTTGCTGATGCCCCACCTCCGTGTAGAAAATAATGAAGTTTTCCCGCTGTCAGCCTAGCCACAACATTTTTTTTATTTGTTATATATATTTTTAGGGGCTTTTATGCCTTTATTTGACAGGACAGTCGAAGATGGTGACAGGAAGCGAGTGGGACAGAGAGATGGGGGAGGATTGAGAAATGACCCCGGCCGGACTCGAACCGGGGTCCCCGTGGGCGGGCATGCAAGCCCAAATGTGGGGGGCTTAGCGCGCTGCGCCACAGCGCCCCCCCCCACAACAATTTTTGGGGGACTATTCTTCATTCACCTTCCAGTTTGCAAATGAGAAAATGACTTTACAATTCAGCTTTTGCGAGATATTGAAATATAATGCTGTTGTTGTCAGTGATGTCATCACAACATATTGCTTCCTGGTACAAGGCCACAAATGGAGGACGCAAGGTCGCATATTGGAACGGACCCCCCTCTCTCTCTCTCTCTCTATCTATCTCGCTCTCTCTCGCTCTCTCTCGCTCTCTCTTTTATCTGTCTCCCAGTCTCCCCGTAGTGAAGAGCGAGTAAGCCCCTTACGTAAGACTTATTACAGTGTTGCTGCTTGGCAGGGCTCAGCTGCCTTATGTCACACACGCAGAGCAATGCTATCTTTGCCACATAGCTGGATTGGCCATTAGGCATACAGGACATTTGCCCGATGGACTGCTGATGATTTTTGCCTGGTCCTCCCCTCAATGTAGTGGTATCAGTCATCATGCCGCTACAACTGACTACTCAGAGTCAGATTTAAATATTTGTTTTGCCTGTTGTGGTCAAAATAGCTCATAATAGATGACTTAAGTAGGGCTGTAACGATACACTCAACTCATGATTCGGTTCGTATCACAATTTTTGACCTACGGTTCAATACACCCCACGATTTCTGAAATGTATCGCCACTGAAGTTTGGAAACACTATCACATCAAATCATAAGGTTGTTTTCTGGACTAATGGGTAATAAAACTTTGAAAGGGCGTATCACGATACAGTATCGTGACTCTGTGTATCAAGATTTCTCGGTTCGATACAATATCGTTACAGCCCTAGACTTAAGATTGTCACAGGCGGCAATGTCTCTCTCTATGACTGGCGGACCAGTCTTGGCTGAAAATGCCCAGCCTGATTTTTGGTCCCAGGCCAGCCCTGCTTTGCCACACTGTAATAACCCCACTCACTGATCCAGCCAGTCACTTACATGAGTACTGTAAAAAAATAAATAAAAAAAGGTCAGACTGTTCCTAAATGCGGTCAATTTAACTGTTTTTCTTTCTCTTTTCCTTTCCCTCACTTACTCACTCGCCCTCTCACAGCCTGCCTGACTGATAGCTTATATAAGGCAGCTGCACTTTTTTAGGGTCTGTCATAATAATAGGTGTTATGTAAGTACCTGGTATGGAGATGCATACAGTAGGCTCTTATGAGAGATGTCAACACCTGTCAGTACAGGCCGTATTCATTTAAAGCTGTTTCGTGACATTTTAGCCAGGGAGGGGGATGAATAACGGTAAGCTCCACATTACTGTATGTTTAAAGAGACTGTGTGGTTCTCTCTCTCTCTCTCTCTCTCTCTCTCTCTCTCTCTCTCTCTCTCTCTCTCTCTCTCTCTCTCTCTCTCTCTCTCTCTCTCTCTCTCTCCTCTCTCTCACACACACACACACACACACACACACACACACACACACACACACACACACACACACACACACACACACACACACACACACACACACACAGATATGAAAGATAAATAGCTAGTGTCAACAGCTGGGAAAAGACTATAATCACCCATAGACCCTGAGAACAGAAGAGAAGGAATGCGTTTATGTATCACTAGTTGCCATGTCAACCGTGCTCGGCAGATAATCACGTCAGATGAATGAACTATCGCTCCAGAGAAAGATATCGCTAAATTACCTGCAATGTAAACGCTGCACCAGAGTTCTCAAAAACAAGAGTACCATAATTCTCGGTTGTCTAGGCTTCCTTGAATGATGATGTCACTGCTCCGAGTGTTTTGTTTTGCATTACAGATGGGATTTTTTCCCCTGTTGGCCCAGGAAAATAAACAGAGCCAAAGGGGAGTTCACAGGCAAATGCATAAATGTTGGGGGTTAAGGGGGCTGTGTGTGTGTGTGTGTGTGTGTGTGTGTGTGTGTGTGTGTGTGTGTGTGTGTGTGTGTGTGTGTGTGTGTGTGTGTGTGTGTGTGTGTGTGTGTGTGTGTGTGTGTGTGTGTGTGTGTGTGTGTGTGTGTGTGTGTGTGTGTGCGTGCGTGCGCTCGCACGTGCTGGTCGGTGAGGTTCAGTTTTAACTAGTGCATTGAGTATTAGGCAGTGTTTTCCTTGTGTTTTTTTGTAGATTTTTTTTGTGTGGATTTACTGCTCTGTTGTTTCTATAAATGGAAATAATAGTGTGTGAGAGAGAGAGAGAGAGAGAGAGAGAGAGAGAGAGAGAGAGAGAGAGAGAGATTGTATTGATTGGATAAAATGTAGACAACACAATTCATCTAACAGAAGAGTTGCAAGCCTCCTCCAGAATCAAGCCGCATCTGCTGCTCCATAATGCTGTGCTCGTACAGGTCAATAAAATGATGTCTGTGTGGCGGTAGCGAAGCTGACACTGTCGGATATTGTAAAGTTTTATGTGTTTTCTCTATGGGAGTTGGCTGCTGCATTTGTTGTTTCCTCATCCAAGTGTGTGTCCCAGGAAGATACATCAGGTACAAGGTTTATTGACCAACAAAGCAAAGTTTATTCAAGGTTAGCAGTAAACATCTTTATAAAAGAGTCACATAATTTCAAAAGCCTAGCGGAACAATCTGCTCTTGGACACAGTTTTTTATTGGCGATGTTCAATCCCCAGCCCCATTCTTTTGAGTTCATTGATCTGGTTTTATGTCTACACCACATGTCCGAAAGCAAGCCAGCGCTGACTGCATGTTGCTCACCAATGCTGACTTTTACATTTTCTGTACTATTTGCATTGCACGCTTGTCCTGTCCTGTCCAGGCCGTGAGGTAGCAGCATGCTTGCTAAGTCTGGTTCAATGTATATTTTCATAATTAGGGCTGTAGCGATACACTCAACTCACAATTCAGTTTGTGTCACAATATTTGACCAGCGGTTCAATACACCCCACAATTTATTCAATGTATTTTTTTTAATTAATTGATTAGATTTTTTCACATTTGCCAAATTATAAAATAAAAAAATATTAATACATTTTTCTGAAAGGGCATATCAAAATACTGCCTTCTTGCACCATGATACAGTATCGTCACTCTGCGTATTGCGATTTCTCGGTTTCATACAATATCGTTCCAGCCCTAATCATAAGCGTGCACAGATAGGGACGAGGTGGTGCTAAAGCACCTGCCCCTTTGCCCGACTGGACAAAAAATGCCCTTTCTTGAAAGTTTTTGTCACAATGTTACTGTGATCCATGTTGACATGATAATCTACAAATGCTTCATGATCAAATACATGTTACAATAATGACTATTAGCTCAGTAAGGTAATCGGAAGTTCCACATGCCCCCAACACCCCCCTTCAGCACCTGCCCCCCAAAATGTCTGTGCACGCGACTGGCTCTAATAATAATAAAGTTGATGATGTTCTCCTGCTGGGAGATGGACTGATGGGAGTTGTGCTTACTCAATGATGCTCTGTAGGCGGGAACTCTTGAAATTGATTTGTGTAATGATGAAACAAGCGATTAACAAGCAGGGGCCGGAGGAGTGCCAAGTAGCACCAAAGAGCTTGCCCACCCACCCTTGTGGGAAAACAGACAAGTTAGGAATCAAGGCAGGAATTAAATATGCTCTCTGCAGAGTACACGTGCGTGTGCATATTTCGTGCATGACTGCATTGCCATGCATAAATGCCAAGTGCGCATGATGCAAAAATTGCACAACCACCAAGGGCGATCTTGTGTGTGAACGAGAGCCATTGATCTCACGGAGTGGTTAAACTATGGCGGAAATGTTGTGACTGGCTCTCTCCCCTGTAGATGATACCTCCAGTATCACGTGTACAGTAGTATGCTGATAGCGTTGGAGTAAGTGTGTTTCTGTGTGTGAATAAGGTCACTCAAAAAGCCAAAGGACAACATCACGTTAGCCCCATGACCAGGAAATAGTGAAGTGCCCACTGTGTATACTTCATTGCAATCGTTGTTCCATGTGGTTACACATACCTTGTGTCATTTCAAAACAAACGGAAATTCCTTCAACACTCTGCGACTGCATTGCAGAAATATAGGCTTTGGTGCAACAGGGACCTACAAGGGGAAGCCTCCCTGCAGCGTCAAAGGGCGAAACTGAAACTGTGATATTTTGCTGTATCATTCTCCATTTTAAAAAGGGAGTGAATATTTAACTATCTATGACAAGGTTACTTATCCTGTCATGGTTTTTTTTTGTTTTTTTTAAAGAGTTGATGGTCTCAATGTGTTTCAGAGCTCCACATAGAGCAGTGTGCCTCACGCTAGTCTTTGCTGTGATGTTCACCCCTCTTTCTTTCTCTTTTTCTGTTTCCCTCCATCCCTCTCTCCATCCCTCCCTCCAGGTTACTCCTGCCATATGAGCGGCACACTCGAGGTCAAGATGACAAGCCTGGCGCAGAGTCCCGCCCTCTCAAGGCAGAGCCCCTTCCCATTGGAGGAGGCAAGCAGAAGAGCCCCTCCCCTAAATGCCCCAGAGCTGGCCCGGTGCCAGACCAGCAGCCTCAGAGTGACACAGCAGACCAAAAGCCAACGGTTAGTTTATCACTCATGATGAAAACTGAGATTGAAAACATGAGAACTGAAAATAAAGTCTATGACACTAAGCTGCAGACAGTTTCTCTTACTTTAATGTGACGTTTCGGGCAGCATGCCCTTCATCAGACATATCCGGCGTGCCCGAAATGTCACATTAAAGTAGGCCTAAAAGAGAAAAGGGAGCTTGGTGTCGTAAACTTTATTTTCAGTTTTCATGTGACTTAGCTAGTCCTGCACCCAATCTTTTTGAGACGGATGTGTGTGTTTTTTTTCTTTGTTACACTTAATTCATCAGCTGGCTTTTTGGACATGGTGGTAATATAAATAAATAATGAGACGCAGTTTGTGAGTGCGGATTTTTCTTCCTTAAGTTGTTACACTTAATTCATCACTCACTCATGTGTGACCCAACACCAATGCGATAGTCTTATCATCACACACATTACTACCGAGTTCAAGATCACCCACAGCCCAATGAAACTGTCTCAATCTTTCCTTAAAATAACTATCAGAGACCGTTGTAATGACTCTAATGAGATATTTATTGTATGGCGTAAAGAGGGGAGATGATAGCGTGTCTAGTAACTAGTCTGTAGATATACATTTTGCCATGTATTCATCACAAAATCTAGAAGTTGAACAAGTCAAAGAGGCAGAAAGAGATACATCAAGGAGAACACGGTATGTTTTAATCATTACTAGTGCTGTATACTAAAATAGACATCATTAGATCAAAGGAGATTTTTTTTTGTTTAATGATGGTGTAGCACCCTCTGCTGGCTTGTATGTTCCACTGCACTGCTCTGTATTTCCACACACTTGTTTGTTTATGAAACAACTAAGCTTTTTAGCCACTAAGCTATTTCTGTGTGTGTGTGTGTGTGTGTGTGTGTGTGTGTGTGTGTGTGTGTGTGTGTGTGTGTGTGTGTGTGTGTGTGTGTGTGTGTGTGTGTGTGTGTGTGTGTGTGTGTGTGTGTGTGTGTGTGTTTGTGTGTATCTGAACAGGTTTCAGATGACAGTGAGGGTTTGCACCTGAGAGGAACCGCCAGAAACAGGAAGGCAAAGAAGGAACCAGACCTCCAGCTTCCTGTAAAGCAAGAAGAAGAAGAAGAAGAAGAAGTAGAAACCCTACCCGCTCAGCCACAGCACCATGACAACCACCACCCAGCCAATCACCTCGCCACGGACATCTCGCTCCAAACCAGTCCCAAGCCATCAACGACCTCTTCACCGCCACACTCCCCAGGAGGAGGTCTCGCCCCCCAGGAACCAGAGTCCTCCCGGGGCAGTGTCCCCAAAGAGGACTCCCCAGCCCCACCTGCCCCCCATCAGACCTCCATCACCACCACCACAACCACCACCATCAGCATGGGTTATCCACTGGAGTCCTGTGACGAGGAAGGGCAAGCGCTAAGCCCAATAAAAGAGTTGATGACCAATGGCTCCTACCCAGAGCCCCCACCACTAAGCGCGTCTAGAGTGCATGAAAGTTCCTCCCCGAACGCCCCGAGCACCCCTTATTTCTGCGGCCCGCACAGCGTCATGTCCCCTCTGGCCAAGAAGAAGCTGTTGTCCCAGGTGTGCGCGGCGGGAGCGGGAGCGGGAGGGGGAGGGGGCGGGGCTGGCGTCCCCCAAATGTACCCCTTGGCCAGCGCCACCGTGGTGGTGCGCTGCGACCCCGTGGAGTGGGGCAGCGGCGGCGGGCTGGGTGTCACGGGCATGGGCACGCTCCTCGAACCCTCGATGAACCCCCAGAGAACCCCCTTCGCCGCTCATCCCGCCAGCCCCGAAACGGCGCCACCCATGCCTCGACCCTCAGTCATCCAGCACGCCCAGAGTTTCAGGCCCCTGGCTGCCAGTGGCCCTGAGGACGAGCGGAAAAGCCCGCAGGGCTCCCAGTCCTACCGTGGAGGAGGAGACGCTCCGGTGAAGAGCCAGTCCCTGGCCTCCCTGTCCCACTCCCAGACCCAGCACCAGCTCAGCTCCAGTTCAGACCTCTTTGACCACCAGAACCACCACCACCACCACCACCACACCACAGCCCAGGAGGTCCAGAGGCCCTGGGAGGAGCACAACCACCCCCCTACCCAACCACCTGCCCACCCTCCCAGCACGTCCTCGCCCTCGGTCGGCAGAGACGAGGTGTTTTACTCCTCCCCGCACCTGCAGAGCCTCTACCACCACACCAAGCACCGGCTCTGCCAGCAGCAGCAGCAGCAGCAGCAGCACCACCACCACCTGGGCGCACAGGTGTACTCATCCAGGTATGCGGAGGGCGACCCAAGTAGACAGGTGGCCGCCGGACCCACACAGAACGATCCAGATGTGGTTATCGACGAGAGGCACTCGACCCCACCTCGAGTTCCCCCTCCTGAGTGCCACGGCGGGAGAGTTGCAGGTGCTTACCACTCGCCAGTAGTCAGCGGTCACCACGCCAACCTGGGCCTTCCCAGGCCGGCTCTCTGCAAGGGCCCTTTCGGCAGCGGCCATGCCTATAACACAATGCAAGGGGACTTCAGAACAACAACAACCCTGCCTGCCTCCACACCTCCAGCTGGTGTAGTAGATGCACAAGTCAAGGAGGCCTGCAGGGTGCCACCAACGCATGCCAGAGATGCCAATATGACCTACAAAGCAGCGGGTACCGTGGTGGGTATGGGTGGAGGACTGGCAACGGCGAGGGAAAACGGCGGACTTCAACAACAGACAATAGACGCCGCTAGACTCCCCCCCAAGCGCCCTCTGGTGGAGGCGAGAGAGAGCAACACACTGCAGCTGAAGGTGACCCGGCCCTCGTCGCCCCTCCGGCCCTCCAGAGACCCCTCGGCAGGGGGGTGCACTCGGCCGTCCGAGAGGCAGGGCGAGGAGGCCGAGCCCCCGGAGCCGGCGAGGGCCGTGCACTTGAACAGCTACTCGTCCCAGGGGCACCACCGGGGGGCTCTGCACGCTCCACACCTGGGCGGCCTGTGCCCCGTCGTGGGTGCTTTCGGGGCGCAGGAGGCTTGCGAGGGGCCGCGGGGGGCGGCGATGGGCTACCTGCCGCCCCATCCGCTGGCCTACTTCAAGGGCCAAGGAGGAGGTGGCGCCCTGCCCGCTGTGGTGGCGCCGCCGTTTGTGCTGCACGCCCTCATGATGCAGGGCCAGCTGGTGAGGGCATCTACCCCCACGGGGCCTCACCACCACCACCACCATCAGGCCCCGTCTGCCGGTCGAGCGGGGCGGTTCGGTGAGCAGGTGCCCAGTGTTGTGTACCCGCTTCGGCCCTTCAACACGCCACAGGCGTACCCCGCTGTTACGGCCCAGCCCAGCACCAAGCTCTGATATCGCATATGAACTTGCAGTACTGTACATACAGTACAGGCGAACTGTCAGGACAGTTAAAACATGGTGGTACATAAACACAGGTGCACTGCAGACTGGTTTACATACACACGCATATGCATGAATAGGACAGAGAGACATGTTCATGCACACACACACACACACACACACACACACACACACACACACACACACACACACACACACACACACACACACACACACACACACACACACACACTGTGCACATTGTTCAGGGGTGGCATTCTCGAAAGCGTCTTTGCTAACGATGGTAGCAACATCCTTCGTAAGAGCGGCTCAACTCTCACTCGACAGCGACGCTCACCACTAAATCCAAGGGAATGGTGTTACGTCTTAAGACGGTCTTAAGACGGTTAGCAACGACAAGAATCGAGAAACAGACCCCAGGCTCATGCACACAGTGGTGACATTTCTGAATGTCTATACTACAAGGTTTTGGTTATGGTGTTCATTTACTGAGAATTTGAACATTTGAGGTTCTTTCCATTATTGTAAGTCACGTACGACCTTGTGCCTGTGGCCTCGTAATGACGTCGTAAAACGTCATTGACGTCAGAATTTAATTCAATATCTGGCAGAAGTGCATTTCAAAGGTCATTTTCTCATTTGTGATCGGAATGTTGAATGGGGAAAGTCCCCTTTAAAGTTGTTGTGGCTATGCTGACAGCAGGGAAACGTTTCTATTTGTATTTTTTATTTCTCCACGGAGGCGGGGCATCAGGGAAGCATGAGGCCACAAGCACAGGTCGTGGACGGGAGTTGGGATAATGGAATGTACCCTTGAACTTTGCGTGCCACCTTAAAGGCCACCTTACATTATGTGAAAAACAGGCTTAGTCTTACATCTTACCATGCTGTACAGACAGTACTTTGTTGGATCATATGATTTCCATTGCAGCTCACCGGAGCATAAAAGCTCATTGACATTCTCAAGGAATTCTCATGGAGACTGACCATTATTTGTCTTGTGTGTTTCACACGCATCTCATGTTTAATCTGCAAGCGCAGGACTGGCTTACTTTTCAAAAAAAAATGTGGTATCGGCTCATCTTCAGAGACTGGGGGGGGAAGCCAATACTCAGAGGGCAATCTGCATCTTTAATGTGCAGAACAAGACAAACCAGTCTGAGGCAGATCTAAGACACCTTCCGTTCTTCTCAGAAGAGGAGGACGGAGGGGGGGAGGCAGAGGGAGCCCTACCGGATCACAGAAGGTTATTACGCAATTAAATAAACAGAGATGATGTTATGTGTTGGGGATTCCTTAGATTTGTACCGCTAAGCGCCCAGTCACAAGTACTGTATATCATCAGTTGTACATCTGTACAGAGATGTCGTGTATATTAAAGGGTTTCCAAAAGGAGAACACAAGTGTGTGTGTCTGTTTCTAATTCACTCAGTAAAATGCAACAGATAAAGACAAATACATGAGTTGTGTAACTTAATTATTTTTATTTACATTCTACAAAATAAAACCTTATATGTTGTCTTCATATCTGCCCCATAACACTAATAGTCAGGGTCAATTTTCCCAAAAGATGAACCCTGAAGGCAAATTGTGTTAATTTTTGGTATACAACTGATTTAGGGGTATTCAAGGGTGCTGAATCCAAATCTGTTGTATACCGGGCGCAAAAATGTACGGAAATGCCTCAAACGGGCAAAATCCAATATGGCCGCCGACAGTAGGGGTGCATCCCAATATGCGTCCTTGCCTCCTCCACTTGTGCTTGTCTCCTCGCCCCGCCTCCTGGCCCCTCCTCCGTGGAGAAAATGATAAAGTTTCCCAGCTGTCAGCCTAGCCACAACAACTTTTGAGGGACTGTTTTTCATTCACCATAACAATTGCACACGAGAAAAAGAATTTACAATTGCGCTTTTGCAAGATATTGAATTAATTTTCCGTTGTCAGTGACATCATCATGAGATCACAAGCAGGCAAGTGAGCAAGGGAGGAGGGAAGTCCGCATATTGGACTCCACTCCAGGTTAAAATCTCGCAATCCCTTTTCTTTTTGACTATACAAGGTATGAATGTGAAAATAAGACTTATTTTTATGTTTTCATATATGGGGAACCCCATTCTGTCATCAGATTTAAGGTCAGATTTGAAGAAAATGCTTATATAATTGGCTGGCAGCTTTTTTAAAACAGGGAGCCTCATATTGTCAACGATTTTTAGCATTATGATCAAACTTTCAAGATCCACAGAAAATAATGTCTGATGTCTTTGTGAACACCAATACTACCACAAACTGCACTGAACTATCTACTTTCACCTGAAAAAAGAAGTTTGTGTCTACCTATTTCCATTCTTTAGTTACTGGCAGTAGAACATGGGATGACGCCTCTAAAAAAGCACTGATTTCTGACCCAAAAATAGTACACTTCTGTGTCCATATTTTTTCTTTCAGGACAAAGTGCCTATTTATAGTGTTCATGTTTGGTATACAGCATTTCCATGGGTTTTGAAATATGCTCAATTCAAATCTGTCGTATACCAGGCTCAAAAAAATCCTATAATGCCTCAAAATGAAGGAATCCAATATGGCCGCTGTCACCAGAGATATACATATCTTTGATTAAACAAGGTGAACTCTTAAAAACATTATGTAGCTATATGTTTTCTTTTCATACATGGGGAAATAATGTATGTAATCAAATTTAAAATTATAATCAAAGGTAGTCAGTGTAGTCAGGCAGTTCAGTGTAGTCTGAATTCATGTTTACAACCATTGTTTTTCATGCCAATTAACTGACAGGCTAATTTCTATTGAAATGTTTTGTCTTATTTCAATTGCTTATGCACAATGAAATGTGTTCACCTCAGCCCACCTCTTCCATTATGACAAAACTATACACAGATAAGTCTGTATGCCTGAATGTACCTTCATCTAATATGAATATCTAGTTTTGGGAAGTTATTGTCTGCTGATTTTATTGCCTTGTTTAGATTAAATCCTTGAACGGTAGAAAGGTGAAAGGTGGAACAAAAGACAGGTTGATGTCATTGTGAAATATTTACTTTCTTGATAGTTAGGCTATCTCCAATCATTATCAAGCTCCTCCTACTCAGTGATTTGGACACTAGGCCTACATGTTTAGACACTACATAACACCAGGCACTACATTGTAATTTTGCTGCAGCTGTAGCGAAAGCAATGGAATTGTTTTCCAGTGATTAGTCCTAGTCATACTCTTTGCTATCTACATCAGAAGCCACACAATGGCATATTGTGCCCCCTCATTATCAAGCCAATGTACTGAGGCAGGATCACATACTACTCCACCCTGTCCTCCTGTCAGTCACTGAAACGGGATGGCTGAAATTGAATAGGGCATTAGTCCCACTACTCCTGTATCTGCCATTCACGAAGCATGAAAAGACATCACAACTTGTGCTCGCCCCAAGGAGTGCCTCATCCCCCTCTGGATCTGCAAGAAGAGGCATGGAGTACATGGAGTCATTCAGTTGCTGCAAATAAGATAAATTTGTCTTGGGCATACATAGCTGTCACATTTAAGCGAACAACTCCTTCAAAATCACTGGAGAGGAGGAGAGGTAATTGAGAATAAGTTAACCTAGGGCTCTGACTTCTACTCCAAAGGGCTTGGATCATAAGTGGGACAGTCAGAGCACACCCACAACCCTAGTGATGGTCAATATCACGCTGCCTTCCCCTTACTTGCACTTCACCCTCACACAACTGTGTTTCTCTCATCCAGTGTGCTCCATCATCTAAGCTTCACCTATCACTTGGTTCCCTCACATGGGCTTACAACTCCATCACGTACAGTAGATAACCTATAATCCTAGGCAGTCATGGGTGAGCGGTTAGGGCGTCAGACTTGCATCCCAGAGGTTGCCGGTTCGAATCCCGACCCGCCAGGTTGGTGGGGGGAGTAATCAACCAGTGCTCTCTCCCATCCTCCTCCATGACTGAGGTACCCTGAGCATGGTACCGTCCCACCGCACTGCTCCCCATGGGGCGCCACTGAGGGCTGCCCCCTTGCAAGGGTGAGGCATAAATTCAATTTTGTTGTGTGCAGTGTGCAGTGTTCACTTGTGTGCTGTGGAGTGCTGTGTCACAATGACAATGGGAGTTGGAGTTTCCCAATGGGCTTTCACTTCCTTCACTTTTTCATCCTTCGGATTCGCCCTCATCGCAAACCACAATACCGTAGAACCAATCAGGATCACTGCTTTTTCAGAGATGTGACACAGTCAAAATGTATGGTGGTGAGAAGTTAAATAAGTGAAAAAGTAGTTCTTTCAGCAACAATGACTGCTCCAATGAGTCACTTTTCGATTCTGTGAATAGATAAAGCGCAGCTCAGACAAATGTGACACAAAATGTGTCATAAGTGCAAGGATTTCTTTAAATAACTCCACTCTTTTGGACCTCTATGCCTATGGCGTAGCTCCAGATGGAAGTTGCTGTGGCCAGCAAAAGGTGGTAGTCTGGTATACAGAGAATAATTTCTGCATCTTTGAATGCAAAGAAAACCAAAGAGATAATTGCGGCCTTCAGGAGGCACACTTACAAGAGGAAAAAAGTTAGCCCCTCTCTAATCCTCCTGCTACATCAACAGAGCTAAAACATTATCTAGGACAGCCTCCAACCGGGTCCTCAGCTCTTTGCCTTGCTGTCCTCTTGGTACAGGTGTGTCAAAGCAAGGACCAAACAACTCAACAAAGGGCCATAACCACATTTCACACGCACATGCACAGAATGACCATTCATTGGTATCCCTCAATCCAATGATCTCTTTCCATCCATCTGGTGTTCTGCAATAGACTAATTGATACAGCACAATGTAAAATAGTTGTGTTTGCAGAGTGGGCCACCGCTACTGTAATATCTACATTGAGCAAGACAATCGATGCAATAACTCTTGGATACCAATGAGTATGACATGAGTACCAATACATGAGTATGTCCTCTGTGTATATATTCACACACACACACACACACACACACACACACACACACACACACACACACACACACACACACACACACACACACACACACACACACACACACACACACACACACACACACACACACACACACACACCGTATGCACTCCCTGCTCTGTTCATGGTTTTTTTTGGCACTACTAATTGTATATTCTGCTCACCAAAACTGTTTTGTGAATTAAATGTGTGCTCTGAAGTGTGTTGCTTTCAATCTCATTGAACATGTGCATAGTGACAAACACCATTCTATTCTATTCTATTCTATTCTATTCTATTCTATTCTATTCCAATCTATTCTATTCTATTCTATTCTATTCTATTCTACACATCAGCTCACCACTCAATCCTCCTTTATTCATAGATTGAATGAGCACATCAATAAAATTGGCAAACAGTGATTTCCATTGTAAAGTTGTATAAAAAGAATTATTTAGGCAGACTCGTGTGTGCACTTACTTTTATGGTTGAAAAGATGGGAGCATGGGACGTGGTTTGAGATGGAAACATTTCATCATGGTATAATGACTCAATTATTGAATTGAAATCTGCCTGAGTGTATATTAAAGCGCCTGTATACGTACGTATGTGTACGTTGGTGTTACAATAAGAATGTCTTCTCTGCCACACTTGTGTGTGTATGTACTCTCTCAATGTGTGGTCCGTCCGAACATTGCAATGTTATGCTTGATTGTTATTTACATTAAGAGTGGCGACAGGGTGGGGATGAGGGAGTGAATGTAGTGTATGTGGGTAGTAAGTGTTGTCTCTTCAGTGACGGTGTTCGTATTGTAATGGACTCTACCAGGGGCCTATTCGAAAACAAGATATGCTATCTAAGACCAATACATTTAATTAATGCTGGATTAAATTGAAATAGGGGAAATGTTCCAATATAAATGATCAATTTATTAACAGTCTTAAACATGTATGCAGGTCTAAATCATGTGTTTTCATCCAAATCTTAAAGCCGAGCATGGCAATGAATTCCCCATGTATGGAAACCTATAGCTGGCATAATATATTTAAGAGATGACCTTCTTTAATCACAGACATGTACTGTATATCTGTGGTGATGGCGGCCATATTGGATTCCTTCATTTTGAGGTACTATGGGATTTTTTGAGCCTGGTATACAGCAGATTTAAGTTAAGCATCTTTCAAAACTCATGGAAATGCTGTAAACCAAACATGAACACTAAAAAGACACTTTATCCTGCAAGCAAAAATATGGACACAGAAGTGTAGCATTTTTGGGTCAAAAAACAGTGCTTTTTTGGTGGTGTCATCCCATGTTCTACTGCCAGTAACTAAAGAATGGAAATAGGTAGACACAAACTTCTTTTTTCAGGTGAAAGTAGACAGTTCAGTGCAGTTTTTGACAGTATTGGTGTTCACAAAGACATCAGACATTATTTTCTGTGGATCTTGAAAGTTTGATCATAATGCTAAAAATCGTTGACAATATGAGACTCCCTGTTTTAAAAAAGCTGCCAGTCAATTATATAAGCATTTTCTTCAAATCTGACCTTAAATCTGATGACAGAATGGGGTTCCCCATAATAGAAAACTGAAAAATAAGTCTTATTTTCATATTCATACCTTGTTTAGTCAAAAAGAAAAGGGATTGCGAGGTTTTAACCTGGTGTCGGCGGCCATATTGGATTTTGCCCGTTTGAGGCATTTCCGTACATTTTTGCGCCCGGTATACAGCAGATTTGGATTCAGCACCCTTTAATACCCCTAAATCAGTTGTATACCAAAAATTAACATGATTTGCCTTCAGGACCTTAAATAAGCACATTTTCTGAAATTCTGCCTAGACTAATAATAAACTAACATCCAAAGCTGTCATGGAGAAATTACCTAATGGGCACAATATATAACAGGGTTATCATGTGAAACGAATGTCAACAAAACTATGCATATGGTGTAGCGTCATACACCCACGTCATGTGTGTCATAGACCCGAGACCGGTTCATGCTTATGCGTAGTATTGTATACACATATAACACACAAGCACATGCAGGCCAAAGATTTTGCTAATACCACCTACTGTACATTGCTGACATGGGTTGTGCAAAGTAACATTGCTGCTATCATTTGTAGGAAGAAAATGAAGGAGATTACCTTTACCCTGATACACCAATTAGTATGGTATGGCCCTTCTGATATGGGATGGGCAAAGATAGACCCAAAAGTGTTTCCCAAATATCTTGCAAAGCTTCCCTAATGGACCATTTGTGGTCCTAGACTAGAATGTCATCTTGTGGGTGATGCATGGAGCTGAACTTGCAAAGATCTGGGCTGGTGTTTCTATGATCTGGGCTCGAAAACATACCTGTAGTTGTTAGTCAGCTAGCAACTTGGGTAGTTGCCAATGGGAAATTGCATTGCAATCAACAAAGTAGTAAATGTAGTTAGCAACCACGGTTTTGAGAAATGCACCCCTGGATTGGACCTTTGATGATATGCATGGTCATTTTCATTGTGGATATTTAATTATTGACTTTTTTTTAACATGACTGGTGGTACCCCATCCTAGAATCCTACGAAATAGAGAACATCTGATGCTGGCCATTCACTTCCCCCACACCTGCTGATATTGGGAGTCGAACCAACAACCCGTGGGTTACCAGCCTGATTCCTTCAACACTGGCTTCAATACGTGTATATTTCAATATAGCTACCTCCAGTCACATACAATTTGATCTGTAGCTGAAAATCTGAATTTGAACATGCAAAATACAGAAGAACAAATATTTTGATAGAAAACACAAATACATTTAGCTCATTTGTATGAAATACAAAACAAAATACATTTTATGTGCACACAGCACACACACAAATCATTTTCGTTCATGTTTTTCTAGGCCCAATACTACAGCTGTTGCTCACTGAAGGTTTTACAATTTGTGGAATCAGAAAAATTAAATTGACTTAAATTGAACCATACATTTACTTTACAATTAACACTGCAAACTGAATTTGTAAGCAGGTGTCCGGATCATGTGAGTGTGCTGTTGCAACACAGCCCTGTCCCATCTCATCCACTTTTATTTGATCATCTAATTCTGGCAAAAATGGGGGAAATACCCTCCAATACTGGACCCTTGCCTGCCCTGCATCCTCTCCCCCACATTCCTTTTCTGACACTAGTTCTTTATCTCCTCGTTTCCATGTGTGCTCTCTCCATTCTTCCTCCCTCCTTCCCTGCCTTTCTTTCTATTCATCTCCAGCATGTGCACACACATCTCTGTTGTGAAACAGTATGTCATACACAAGTGAGCAACGGGTGATGTTGGCAAAAACAGGAGGCCGTGCAGATGAGTCATGACCACAGATGAATTCCACTGTGCCTTCAGGGTTTGTGTCAGGAACAAGATGAACAAGGCCGTTTCTAGGGGACTTTGATGTGAGTCAGGATGTTCTTACTCCGTTGCCCAACGCCGACCAGGCAGGCTGTATAGCCTACTTAACCCCTTAGGGCAGAGCCTATGTTATAACCTTACTGTCACCAAAATTGTAATGACTATGTCTTAATCGGTTACTTAAGGCTGTCAGTACTGTCATAGCAATGTTATGATGTAGTTGAGTATTTTCAACAAATAGTGACTAGGCCCGCCGGCAACCCCATCTGCAGTAAGAGGCTACCAGTAAATCTCTCCTTTCTTTTTTCTCCTCCGCCCTGCCTTCTATTATCATTTGGGTCATTTTACTTGTACTGAATATTTCACCATGACTGTTTTGCTTTACGGCTCCTTAGGAACCATGATTTGACTCAAGGGTTGTTAATTCTACTTTACATGTCAGAACGTAGTTTTCTATTTGTAGTCAACTCAAACTTTCTCAACTCAGCGCCAGCACCTTGGACCTCTCCTCGTCCTCACCTGCAGAGAGAAAAATCAGAACAACACACAGGGCTATGTCATGGGTAAGACTTGTGGCCCAAAGTTTGCGGGTTCGCCTCCCGACCTGCCAAGTTGGTGGGGGGAGTAATTATCCAGTACTCCATCCTCCTCCATGACCTATAATAACCTAAAAACTTTTTTATTTTTTTATTTAGTGTGCTAACTTTTTAAGCGCAGTCATAGCCCAGGAAGGACATCAAAGGTGCCTTTTAGACTATTCCAAGCTGAGAAACCCTGAAATTATTTTGAAAATGGTTGAGAAAAAAACAAAAATCAAGTTTCAAAGATAATCAGGCCAACTCACTCTCACTCATCGGCGTCGTTAGAGCATTTTTACCGGGGCACGTGCCCTGGTGTGGACCTGCGGTGCCAGCCTATAATGGGCACTGATTTTTTAATTAATTAATTTATTTATATCTTTATTTTTTATTATTTAAATCTGGATCATCTGTTAATATACAGAAGACATGTTTGCATTATTTTTTTTCTCTTAAAATACGCCTATAGCCTACTACACTTAAGTTAGAATGTAAGTCTGACACCAACGCAGCAGCCTGATCAGAATGCACTTGCCACCATGGCCACTCGCACTCGGAGCATGTAGCCGGAATTGCCTGCTAATACAGACATGCAGGAGTTTTTCATACTATCTTTAAGAAACACGACAGGCTTACTAGTTCTCCTAGTGAAGACACACTAAAACATTGATTATAATATAACCTAGTTATTTTTGGCACCCTGAAGAAATTGACTATTTGAATTACGTGGTGAGTATGGTGCCCCCCCCTCATTGGCCGACCGCTGCAATGAAATGTGACGAATAGGACTAAAGAGTCGTTCTTCTTGATAAGGAGAGATTTGGGCAGCACATCTTTTTGAACCGAACCTTACCTGCAACACAGCGACCATTCACTCCGGCCGGTGTGAAGTGAAGTAGCCTAAACAGTAAGCGTCATTTTTTGTTATCATCTGTAAACTAAGCATAGCATGTCAATCAAATGTGTAGAACATGTTTCATCTAATAACGCGAAGGGGCGTCTCTGAAGTGGTGTGTTAGCCTATGTGGTCAATAAGTAGCTAGCTAAGCTGGACCTGTTGATCGGAGAAAGATCACAAATGTCGGCTTCACCAACTATTTGCCATGTTGTGCTGTTTCTCAATTCTGTACGTTCGTGTTTTCAGGGGGTGATGATCCCGTGATGGACTACCCCAACTTGTCTTGTCAGCTTTGCTAGCTATCGGCATATATTTTGACACCTTGACAAAGTTGCCTGCAACCAATGGCCCCGCTGTTATAGCCCAGGCTATAGCGCACTATAACGGAATACAACACTCGTAGAAAGCAGTTTTGTAGGCTATGCTGTTGCTTTTAAAAATAGCCCAGCGCATGCTTGAATGAGCCGTCGTCCAGGCAAGTTGGAGGCTGGCTGACTTAATGCAGCCCAAGCACACGTTAGTCTCAGAGTTGAAAATTAACGATTCTGAAATGATTCTCATTCTGGTGTTTGCTGCTCGAGTGGTCTTACAGACAAAAGCATGATGACATCCTACAGGTGGTTACTTTTAAGACAGAAACATAATGCCAACTATTCGATTGAATGCATCTATTACACATAGCCTACGCAATGCCCATGTGTGATACTCTGGCTCCCCCTCTTGACGTGAACATGCACCGGCACACACAGACACGCGCACACGCCATACACACACACACACACCAATTGATCATTCATAGCTTGCATACAGAATAGAAGAATGTCCAGTTTTTAGATGCGTCCCAGCATCTCTATAAGAGGGTCTGTCTGTCCGTCCGTCCGTCCGTCCGTCCGTCCGTCCGTCCGTCTGAAACGCATTCGTTCAATTGTGTCTGAAACGCATTCCTTCAATTGTTCCTTCATGTGGCCACAAGGCGGCAGACTTGCCATTTTGGACCGGAGCGAATGCGTGCAAGCATAGCCTTTCTAACCGGATGCTAACGTTGGCGAAAAGTAGCCTAGCCACAGGCTAACTGACAAACGTGAGGCCAACAACTCAGCCGATCGTGATGTACGCCACAAATAGACCAATCGACCTCATATTTAGACACTACAATGTTGATTTCTGCCTTCGATTTTCATCAGTTAAGAAATCTAGGGTCGGATTAACACATTATTAAGGTACAGAGAATCTTTGGTAAAGCGAGTTGCCGCCATGTTTGTTTTCCGGAATCACCCGGGTACAGAGCTCACGTGCAGCATTCTGGGTAATTGAGTTTCACTGCTTTGTGCCTTGACGGTGAAGCTGGTATTGAAAAAAAGTCCATAAGCGCATGATTCACCCAAACGGTTTTATTTATTTATTATTTGTCGATGTTTAGATTCTTTCCCACATGCACATACTGCTGAAATGGCGTGATACTAAAGGTTGTTAGGCCAAATAAATGTCTGGTAATTTGTAATGTTCACTTCATCTAGGCTATGTGAAATTTCAAATCATAGCCTATGGTTCTTTTCCAAATCCAACAATGATGATAAGCTTAGTATACCCTAAACTGCAAAAAATAAAGCCATGTCTTGCCATTTTGCTGCCTTGCTGCCTGCCACAATATTTGGAGTGTCCATGATGACCAATAAACAAAAAGTACATCCTCGGGGGCGTTGACAGGCTAGGAGGAGGCCTGGGGGGCGTTATTGGGGGGGATGGCATAGTTGGAACTGGCATAGAGGGACGCATCTGTTGTCCGCCTGTCGGCCTTGTTATTATCAGTATGGATTACAGTTATACAGTTATGTTCACAAGTGGGCCAATTCAATATACAGATATACAGTTAAGTTAACAGTAGGCCAATTCAATTCAGTTTGGTTCAGGTAGATATTGAATGATGCAGAAAATAAGAATATAACAATGTATTTATGATGCTGTTTAATAATAAATAAGTGCTATAAAATATTTTCTTGTGTGCTTGCATAAATTATCTCTGCCCATTCTTTTTTAAAAATAATTGCCCAAAATTTTTTCAGCTCGCACGCTTTGGGCGCTCGCTTTTCTTTTTGGTGCCCTTTTGTGCCCCTGTATAGTGTTGAGGCTGCTGACGCCCCTGCTCTCACTGTAATGCATACTGAATTGAGGCCATCCCTTAAAATTGTGCTGCCGTATAACCCAACCCACATAGTATTTCTGTGAATGCCGCAGAATGTTAGCCTCGCGCGCCATCCTACGTACTTCCGCCAAGACACTTGGCTCCGCACTATGTCTGGTACCTGTCCTCTGTGGAGCGATGTTGACCGGTAGGATTTTCGCCGGTGTTCTGACAAACGGTCCTACATTGTAATTTTATCCTACGGTAGGATGTTCTGTCAGACATGTAGTTTAAACGGTCCTAAGTCGCTATAGATAGACGTCAGACATGTTTGTTCAACAACTTATACGGTAAGTTAAATCCTGACTTTTCCGAAAATGTCCTTCCTGCTTCCTGCAATCGCGTCAGATCAAACAAAGTCCAGACCATGAATACGAAATGGAAATGTTAGTATTATGGGATGGTCAGGACCAGGCTAGCAGAATGTGTTACTTGGGCCAAAATAATTGCCCACCCCTCGCCTAGCTCTTACTTTCATGGCGCTGGAGACCAAGGTTTGACTCCAGTATGATGGAGTGGAGGTGCAAAACGCACACCAGAATATAAAAGGAGGTGCTGGCAACCAGTAAAACTGCAAGAGGAGAAAAGTGCCACACACTCCGTCTCGAGTTGCATAAATAAGCTTTTAATCTGACAACGTTTTGGTCTGTCGTGACCTGAGGAAGGCAGACAGGCCGAAATGTTGTCAGATTAAAAGCTTATTTATGCAACTCTGGAGTGAGGCACTTCTCTCCTCTTGACTCCAGGAGTGTATTCCAATATGCACACTCCCTTCCTCCACTTATGCTTGTGGCCTCGCCCCACCTCCGTGGAGAAAAAAATTAAGTTTCCCTGCTGTCAGCCTAGCCACAACAACTTTTGGGGGACTGTTATTCATTCACCATCCCGATTGCAAATGAGAAAATGACACTAGAGTTGCTTTTGCTTTTGCAAGATATTGAATTAATTTTCTGTTGTCAGTGACATCATCATGAGCACACAAGAAGGCAAGCGAGCAAGGGAGGATTGAAGTCCGCATATTGGAATCCCCCTGCCCGGCCCCATCTCTCCTTCCACAACGCTCCAGTTGCATCTTCACTAGCATTTCACAATAAAGGTGTGAAATAAAAGCAAGAAGAAATACATGAAAAAAATACACATTATTTTTTAAATTAGGTCCATGAATCCATGATCCATGAATCACAGTTTATTGCCATCTAAATCAGCATATCACCATATAATGCATATAATGCATCACCATATAATTGTATAAACAGTTCGGAAATACAAAAGTGCACATACATTATCTTAATATCATATAATTACGTGTATTATTGTTGTTATTGTTATTGTAATTATTATGACATAGTATCTCTGTATTACTACAGTATATCTTATAGTTTTCAACAGATCAAAGTAGGTACTGTGTACATATACATGTATCGGAATATACAGATCACATTGTTTTGGGTAATATCCAAAAAGTCAACACCACATCTACAGTATGATCCCTAGGCTAGACAAGAGTCCTATTTATAAATCTTAGTACGTAAGTACATATAGCAAATGTAAAACGTGTCTGGCTAAAACAACAATAACAAAAAACAAATAGCTTATAACTCATTTTAGCCTTAGCCCTTTTTGGGAAAAGGTGCCCTCTGCCTATTACTAAAACCTAAATATCTCAGCCTCAGAAGCACATAAAAACATGAAATAATTTGCATTTAACAGCTGGGGCCCTCATGGGACTTCCAGCTTACCAGGCTATAGGTTATATGTTGTATTGGGTATTCTTGTGACATAGAATAGAGATAGAATAGAATAGAAAGCCTTAACTGTCATTATACAAAGTATAATGAGATTTGAGCTTCCCTACAAGGTGCACAGATGAACATAGTCCAGTAAGTGTGAGTTTGAGTGCGACACTGACACTGCGTAGGTCAGCAGGCTCTCTATGGTGGAACGGTAACAGGTCACCAGCAAGCTTGAGTCTAACTGTTCTTTCTTTAGTGCTCTCAGGAAGTACAATCGCTGCTTGGCCTTTTTTTTTACCAGAGCTGAGGTGTTAGTCGACCAGGAGAGATCAGCGGAGATGTGTACACCTAGGAATTTAAATGAGCTTACTTGCTCCACACGTTCACCATTGATGTACAGGGGGGCAGGAGCGTCTTTGTTCCGCCGGAAGTCCAGGATGCTTTGCAACATGAAACGCAGTACATTGTGACAAAAAAGTTAAAAGGAACTTTTCAATAGGGCACTCTTTGTCCAGCAGGGCAAAGGGACCGGTGCTTTAGCACCACCTCATCCCTATCTGTGCACGCCTTTGCTGCTCGGCTAGTGTTTTGGTTTAGAGCAGTTTTTTACCATTGTAAGCTTTGGTGACCCAATCGTACGAGCACCCGCACAAGAGGGAGTCACATGGTACTCTGTTTCCATCAAAAACACATTCGTTATCATTTTATTCCTCAATTTGTCTTCAGTCAAATATAGAATAAATGTTTAATGTATGACTTACATTTTGCTGCTTCTAAGTTCTATTCATTTATTAGTTTAAATGCTTTGTCATATATTCAACACAGGCTATGTATGGTAATAAAATTAAACCCCTTAAAATCAAGACGGATTCGCGACCCACTGTGGATCTTTGGCGACCCATAGGTTGGGTCCCGACCCATAGGTTGGGAACCACTGGTTTAGAGCACGGATGGCGGGACAGGGCGGTCCGGGGCTTGGGTTTAGAGCACTGCTTGACTAGCGTTGTACTTTAGAGCAGTGTGGCAGGGTGGGGCTTAGCTAGAAACTCTAGCGTGCTAGTCTTGTGTCCAGGTCCTGGTTCAGCTCTGCTGCTGAGACGGGCATGCCACAGCCGGATGCCATATTACCTGGACCACATGTCGGGCATGATGCTCTGGGCATGGGCCTGCTGCAGGTGCTGCCTGAAATGGGCATCGAACATCAGAATCATCAGACATCAGAAAACTTAAGCAGCATGTTATTTGTTCCACAGGGCTGATAGTATTCAGGCTCCATGCCTGATTTCAGGCTTGACAGAGTTTGCAAAAATAAAAACATTGATAATAATAAGCCATTAGGTTATTTTTTTTATCTCAGAAAGTGTTACAGGTTCAGGGTTTTCTTCTACTATCAGGCTTAAATAATGGTCATACACAGGCTATTAAATGTTTGAATTATGTGTCGAAATAGGCCTAAGTTACGTCACTATGCAGTATCTTGTCGTCGTCATTAGAGCAGGGGGAAAAGTTCAGGCTCAGGATTTTTCACCCCTGGTCCCAGCATTTGAAATTATTTTTAAATTATTTTTAAAATGAATTAACTGTATGTAGAAAGGATATACTGTCAGCTGAACAAACTTACCAAGCGGCGCGAGATATGACGTAATGGACATCTGGACTCTGGAAGCCATTGAAGTTTGAAGAAGCAGCAACAGTGTACGCCCCCATGTTCTCGAACAGCAGCCAGTCCCCCACCTAGTGGACAGTATAGGAACTTGTATTAATAATATCCTAATTTATTTATTATTAAAATAATATCCACAGTGTACGCCCCCATGTCCTCGAATAGCAGCCAGTCCCCCACCTAGAAGAGGGTGAAATGTTTATTAATGGTATAATAATTAATATAATCAAAATCACAGACACACACACACACACACACACACACACACACACACACACACCAAACAACACTGGAATAGCCTTGCAAAGTACATAGAAAAACACAAGAAAAACACGCACACACAAACACACACAGAGATGTTCAAAATGAAAAACACGCACGCACGCACGCGCGCACACACGCACGCACGCACGCACGCACACACACACACACACATATACGCACACACACAGCATCCCTTCCCTTCCCCCACCTGTAGCTCTGGCAGGGTGGTGTGTTCCACAATGCGGTCGATCCCATCACACGTCTGCCCCCATACACTGCACGGCAACCACTGAGCACCCTGCTCAGGACTCTACAAGAACAACAGAAATGACACAAAACGTCAAACAGAATGAGAATAGCTAAAAAGGCAGCCAGCCAGCCAGTATCCTGCTCAAGTCTCCACGACAATACAACAGAATAGAATACAATTACAGAATTATGTTGAAATGATAGAATACACAGTACTGTATTTAATTGCATAGAAGTGTTCAACAGCAGATTTCGAAAATCCGATTCATAACTTTTATCCCATGTTATGGGTCTGGCTACTGACAACCGACACAGCTGAGTCATATTGGCTTATTTTTTAAACTGCAACTATTCAAACACTGGTGAAAATTTAATTTGGCAACTCTCTACAGAGTCGGATTCCAGACAACTCTAACGAAGATCCAAGCAAGTTTGTAGGTGAACAACTACAGAGGAACCATATAGTAATAATTAATTTGACTTGCCAATAACAGTGAGGTGGATTTGTCTTGGCAATTCCCCCATAATCACAATGATGTCTGTCAACTGGCCACCTCACCATTATATTACATTACACTTAGCTGACGCTTTTATGCAAAGGGACTTACAGTTAGTTATAGAGCATTGTTTACTGTCTCTGGAGCTATATGGGGTTAGGAGCCTTGCTCAACGGCACAGATGATCTAATGTATGATTTCACCTTCAGAAGGGTTGGTGGAATGTGAGAACCGTCCTTGAAACTGCCGTTGAATGAACCATAAACTCCGTCGTTCACATAGTACATCAGGGTACGGTCACCGCTCCCAGTGTCGCCCTCTGATACAGCACAAAAAGAAAAGAATTCAGCAACAGCAATAGCAGTAGAATTTGATTAGCACATTATCATTAATGTAATTTAGAAAAAGAAAAAGAAAAAGAAACTAGAAACATTTTAGGGATAATGTTATACAAAGAAATCAATCAAAGGTAGATGAAAATAACGCTGTTGTTAACTTCGTTTAAAGGCATGTCACTTTTGGGGCAGTTCCTAAATTCCATTTCACCCCGTCTAGATTTTGCCCTGGACATAACCAGCTAAGGAGACTCTGAGGGCCTAAGGCCGGGGAGTGCTACACATACTTGCTTCAGGACAACCGGAGCGCTAGGCAGGGTGGTCTAGTCTGGCCTACAGGTAGGTCAATGGGTTTGCAGAGCTGCTATTCACAGAAAATCCACATCACATTGCAATTGCTTTTCCTGATACATTTTAAGAACTTCAATTCTTTAACATCTTTTGATGTGTGTGTAATGTAGGCTATATACATGATGTTTGTTATATTATATATATATTTCATTGGTTTAACTGTGTGTTCATAGCCTACTGTAGTGCTTTAATGTATTGTACGTATCTTGGCTGCATTGTAAAAGAGGCATGCCCTCAACACACTACAAGAATGAAAATAAATTATTCAAAATCTAAATCTGAATACCGCCAGTGTGAGGCTCCTCAACCAGCACCTCGTTTTTGGCGATGACGTTGACAGCAAGCGTGTAGGCAGAGGCTACGAAATAGCAGCCAGGCTCAGCAATGACCTTCACACCTGAGCCAGCAGGGAAGTACCGGTCCAGCGCAGGGTTGATCACCGCCACACACTGCAAGACAATACAAGTTAGCCTACATCACTGTCCAGAGCAGGGTTGATCACCACCACTCACTGCCAAGACAAGACAAGACAAGACAAGTTAAGTTAGCCTTCATCATTGATCACCTTCACACACTGCAAGACAATACAAGACAACACAAGTTAGCCAACATACGTCCAGCTCCTCTATTGACCTTTCCCAGTCACATGACCTTCGTAAAAGTGAATTGGTTTGAGTGTGAGTAATGAGAAACGACAAATTAAAAAATGTAAAAAACGTCAAAGACCATCACCATACACGGGACAGGATCTGAAGGCATATGCCTACAAATATTCAGTTAGGCGTGACTTTACCATTGGATCGTCCCTAGAGCTGGTGGTCATCATCTTATAAGGTTTGTTCTCATTTTTCATTTATCATTGTTCGTTAGGATGAACTATATATAATTACATGTCAATGAAATAACTTATTAGTCTGTTGAGACATGACCAGTTGTACATTTTCTGCTACCTGGCAATGACCATCTGTATTGTAGCAGTGCGCTAGTGGCTCGCTGTTAGTACTAGCCAATGTTAACAACATGGAAATAGTAAGTCCTGCTGTTGTAGCAATGTTACATTCAGTCATTGGGATGATTGTATCCTCATAGTACTGCTCATTGATCCACCAGTGTATCACTTTAACAGTCAAAGAAAGTAATGTTGGGTTTTGAAAGTAAACACTATATTTGATCGCTATAATCTTTTGGATATTGCACCATAGATCTATGTGGTTAGTTGAGGTAGACTACTGGTAGTTAATGTCCAAAATGGTTAACGCATTTGTCGTGACGTCACATGGGAAGGGTCAATACAATACAAAGTCGATAACTTCCATTGCCGTTGTTACTCTTGTCGTATTTGGTGTCCTCGTAAGTTTAAGCTTTAAGTGAATGTAGACCGTTATTATTTACAACACCCACCTCCTCAAACTTGAGCTTGGCATGCTCTGTTCCTGGGTAGCCTCCCCCGATATCCAGGAGCCTCATGTTGAATCCCAGCTCTGCCTAGTTAATAATAATAATAGTAATAATATTTTTTATTTTTTTTTGGGCTCAGATGCCATGCCTGTAAGCCAGTAAGGGGACACGGGTTCAAGTCATTCAGTCAAGGTCATTTCCAGGTCTTTCCCCCAAAAAAGGGAAAAAAAGATCAAATAAAAAGGCAATTGTGCAAAAACATATTCAGTAATGTGCAATTAAATGTGCAAATGTGCAATTAAATTACAAGGTCCAAATTATGTAGCGCAAATGAGGCTGAGGGCCAAACAAATCACCCGACTGTATGGCCACAGATTGCACACATAATGTTTTCATTTGTTCAAATTTCAGGGTGGGCCAAATGTTTGCCATGTCTGGCCCGGATCTGGCCCATGGGCTGGCATATAGAGGCCACTGCCCTACAGTGTACAGTGCATCCTCACCCCCAGTTGGAAGACGTGGTGTGCATCAGCGATGGCCTGAGAGTAGGTCTTGGGGTCAGTGCAGCCGCTGCCCACGTGGAAACTGACCCCGACGACCTCCAGAGACAGCTGACGAGCTCGCTCCAACAGCACCCGACACTTCCTCAGGGGGGCGCCAAACTTCACGCTCAGACTAATGAGGGCCGTCGAGTCATCTGTGGTGATGCGCAGAACCAGCCTGCGAAGACGAGGCAGCACAAAACCGGAAAGAGTTGCCCATGTAAGCATGTATTGTAAATCTTGTCAGATCCTGTTCGTGAGTCTTCATACTAAATTTTATATGTTATTGTTTTAATCCATTTTCCACTAACTAAATCTACCTTTGACAGCCATTTTGAAAAAGGGCTGCAAGTGGCCAGATCTTGAGCGTCTACAATTCTTAATCTAACTAGGCCCCTTTGTGAGTCTTCATACGAAATTTGATGCTTTTATCGCAAGAAATGGAATAAAAAAACGTCTTTAGAATAGAAAAACATCATTCATTTTTTTAATGGGCTTTTTCGCCTTTATTTCGGAGAGGACAGAGAAGAGCGACAGGAAGCGAATGTGGAGAGAGAGACAGGGTAGGTTGTGGCAAATGACGTCGGCCGGATCCGAACCCTGGGTGCAACCCTTGGGCATGTTAGCCCAAATGTGGGGGGCTTAGCGCGCTGCGCCAAAGCGCCCCCCAGAAAAAAACATTATTCTTCTCTGTACAATGATATTTTAAGCCTTCCTACTAGGTGCACACTATATGAACAATATAATTGTATAAATAATGTCCTAACAAAGAACTAAAAAACTAATATGCTACAAAAACAAACTTCAGTTCAGTGAGATAGATTTCTGCACATAGTCACTCCACTTGCATGTAAGCACGTATTAAATGTATGTACAGTACTATAATATAACTCTCGACTGGACTTAACAAAAGAAGGCAAAGTGTAAGCAAACTACAACAACACATTTACTGAACATTTGCCATGACAGCGAGCAAACTTGAACCGTGAAGCCCTAATCATAATAACCATTCATTAATAATGTGTAATATTAATAATATGGTTTAACACACTTACTTAGCGTTGCCATGGCAGCGAGCTATCTTGAGGAGCTCTTCCTCGTTGTCAAAGGTCATGGTGTGGGCACCGTGTTGCAGAGCGTACTGCAGATGGGACAGTTGTTTACAGGGGTTGGCGTAGATGATGCGCTCTGAAGACACACCCACCGACTGTACCAGCTGGATCTCAGCCTACACAGTAAAACAAACCAACACTAAAAGGTCATTTCCACTGCCCGTTTTATACCCGGTACAGCTCGACACAGCACAACTCGGCCGCCACTTGTTGCTTTTCGATTGGGCATGACACAGCTTGATTCAGCTCAAAAAACAGTCAGCCGGTTTGTAATGGAAACTCAAGCTGGGCTGGTTTGACAGTATCACTCATCTCGACATGGTACGCACGACACGGCATGGCTCAGCCGGGTTGTATATGGAAAAATGCAGGGAGCAGCAAGTTAACACAGGCATCAGATCCATGGAATCCAAGACAGCTTTGGGTGCGAACCTGTTGCCATGCGTAGGCTATTGTATCATTGGCTACGGTTACATGATGGTTTTAATTCCGAATTAATAATTCCAAATTATATAGTTCTGTCGAGTTTGCTTTGATCTTTCATTTAATTCCGAATTAAGGTGTTTAGGCCACATGACGTCTTCAAAGCGGAATTATGCTTTATTCAGAATTAAAGTAAGTTAATTCCGAATTAAATGTCTCGTGTACATGTAGCACTTGTGTTGGTTTTATGCTTGGTAGCACACCTGGCACATGGAGCGCAGACACATGCACACAGTGGTGCAATAATGACACTGACACAACCGCGAGAGGCGATCTTCCCAACTTCTGTGCTGAGGCTGTGTAATAAGAAGTCCCAGTAGGATATCCCACCCCTACGCTACATGACTCCTCCTGAAGTGTGCAAAGTGCTCTGATGTGCTCTTGGTGTTGATATGCTTATTTACTTTTGGGTCATTGGGACCACTGGAGCACGGACAGTGATCCACTGGAAGCAGGCCCAATTTTACTGGCATCTGCTCTCCTAAAGATGCGCAGATAGAGACATCTGTGGAGGGATATGAGTGGCATGACAGTGAGGGTAAAAGTGTAGGGTAAATGCTGTATGTACTACGTACCTTGCTTGCACAGTCAAAGCCAGCGCCCAGAGCAGCCAAGGCCATGACCACTGCTCTGCTGGGGTTGCACTTGACTGCGTAGTAGGGCTGCACACGGGGCAGAGCTCTGGTCCACCGGAGGTGCTTCCTCACCACATCCCCCAGGTCCGCCACGAAGAATGCATCGTCCCCACCCTGAAAGAAGTAACGTGCTGGAATCAGATGAAGAAATTTCACTAAGCCCTGCTACACTGTAAAAAATAAAAGCTGGTTTCAACTTGCATTTTCAAGGCAACTGTCTGCACTGAGTTTTTAAGTTATAGGTCTCATAGCAGTGCTATTACTAAGTTGAGTCGATTAACTTAACAAGGTTTTGCCAACTAACTGTTTGATTATTCAACAAACCTTACAAGGTTACATCAACTACTGTAACGGTGTGGTGATTGGGGGAACTGCAATCTTTAAAAAAATATTAAATCCCAAAACACCGTCAGCAAAAATATCAGTGAATCAGTCAGTGGAAAGCATGAGACGAGGCAGTTCCTTAAACGTTCAAATCTTCATTCATTAAATGTTCATTAAATCCAACAAAAAAAGTAGATCCAACAAAAAAGGTAGTAAATCCAAAGGGCAGTGTACTCCAATGAAAAAATAAGTCTTTCGTTATCAACTCTCTAAAAAAAGAGAGGAAGAAGATAGAGAAGATGTGTAGTGTAGTGTAGTGTTGTAATGTGGGTGTGTGGAATTGTGTGCGTTTCTGGGCTTGTGGTGGAGTTGCGTTTTAACTTGTCAAGGTGCGTATTGTTTGGGGTGAAGGGCAAGACGGAGAGAGCAGCCAGCGAAGTTAGTGGCAATATCCAGCCAGTTCATTTACTCACGAGTCTTCTTATTGAAGAGGGAACCACCCAGGTCCTTTTAGACGATGTATTCCATTCTTCTTAGGCAAAGACAATGTCGGCACGCTTACGGCAGTTCTTTCGGATATCACGAAGGGTCCGTAGCAATAGTGTCAAACGTAATTGTGTTAGATTCCAGGCTGGATACTCGGGCTCACGAATATTAGGTGTGTTGTGTGCGTGTGTGCGTGTTACTGCTCTCATTTTGGAGTGAGTGAGGGGAGTTTAAGAAACAAGAGGAAACTAGAATGCCACACTGATTGCAATTGCGCTCAGCTGCGCTTAATTGGGACGAGCTCCGAGCTCAGCGCAGGTGAGCGGGGGAGGGGAAGAAGACAGACCGTCACATTCTCCCCCCCATGGAAGAACAACCGTAGGTTGTGAGGGTCAATCCTGGAAGCCAGGGAAGTCTTCTTCATCCGACGATTCCTCGAAGAGTATCCGAAGACCTTCCCTCTCCCGGGCATCCAGCTCCGCAGCTGTTGGAAAGCATGGCTTAAGGTTGTGTACGTGAATAGTGCAGAGGTCCTCTCCAGTGTCCTCCCGGACCACCTGGAAATTCACAGGACCCAACTGCCGGACAATTCTGTACGGGCCTTTCCATTTTGGAGCCAGCTTGGCCGAGAAGTAGCGTGCTGCAGAAGACTGAGGATGATTGCGCACCCAGACCCTGTCCTTCGGCAGGTAAGTGACATCTCTTCTGTTTTTGTTGTAATTTCGCAGTTGTCTGCGTTTTGCCATCTTACTGCTTTGATCTGCTTTGTTTTGCAGGTCTTTGAGATGTTTTACTACATCGTAGGAAGAATCATCAGGCACAAACTGTGTGACTGGACAGGAGTTTGTCCATTGGACTTTGCAGTTTGCGTCCAAGCTGCAGTTCCGCAGGGGTAACTCCTGTTGTCTCGTGGACAAACGAGTTCAAGGCGAACCGAAATTCAGGTAAGTATATATCCCACCTTCTGTGATTGTCGTCGACAAAAGATGCAATCATGGCCTTGATATTTCTGTTCACACGTTCCGTCATGTTGGTTTGTGGATGGTATGCTGTTGTGAGCTTTGGCGTGACTGCCCAACTGTTGCAGAGCTCTTTAAACAGGGAGGAGACAAACTGAGAGCCTCGGTCAGAGACTATGAAGTCAGGGACTCCCCAGCGAGTGAGAATTTCTCTCTTGAAGAGTTTGGCAACAACTGGTGCAGTGGCTGTTCTGGTTGGGAAAAGCTCAACCCACCGGGTGTAGTAATCAACGAAGACGATGAGGTACTCATTTGTTCTGTGCTTCGAGGAAAAGGGCCCATGATGTCCACTCCCACCATTTCATTGGGTCTCTTCACCTCTGTCTGCTGAATTTTTCCGGCAGGCTTCTTGTTGTCAGCCTTTCTGGTCTGACACCGCTGGCAACAAGCAATCCGAGTTTCACCTCCGTCCACATTCCTGGCCAGTAAGCCCTGTCATAGAGTCTTTTGTACGTTTTGAATGTTCCGCAGTGTCCACTAATGGGTGACGAATGGTAGGAATGGAAGATCTCGTCCCGCAAGGATGCCGGGATGTTAGGCGGTGGAGTGTCTTGCCGTTGTTGGTGGTCTTTCGATACACCATGTCTTCCATCACAGTGAAGTCTTGCTGCATTTTTGGGTCGTTTTCTGCCAGTGCCTTGAGGATGTTTTGAATGTGTGTGTCATTGTGTTGTTCTGTGTACAGGATGTCAGCAGTCAGAGGGAAACTGTCTACCTTCTGGATCTGGACGGTTGCAATCGACCCAGCTGGAGGTGGAACACGAGAGAGGGCATCGGGACTACATTTAGTTTTCCCTTGCGATATTCCACGATGAAATCAAACTTCTGCAGTCGCAGAGCCCATCGCAGGAGTCGACTGGATGTTTTCGTAGACGTCAGGATCCATTGGAGTGCAGCATGATCAGTAATAACTGAACATTTTTGTTTCAAGATAGTACTGCCACTTTTCAAGGGCCCAAATGACTGCTAGGGACTCTTTATCTGTTGTGGTGTAATTACGTTCTGCTATGTTCAGCTTTCCAAACGCAATGACATGCTCGGTCTCAGGGCCTATGTGTTGTGTGAGCACTGCACCAAGACCATGTATCACTTGCGTCGGAATGCAGGTCAGGCATGGGGTGACCTAGAACAGGTGGTGTTGTGAGACATGCCTTCAGTTTCTCAAATGCCTGTTGGCAAGCTGCAGTCCAGACAAAGCTTTGGTCCTTCTTCTTCAGGTGGTTCGTGGGGCTCGGCAATCTGGGAGAAGCCTGGGACAAACCGGTGGTACCAACCGGAGAGTCCCAGAAACCTTTGAACCTCCTTAAGGTTTTGGGGCACCGGGTAATTCATGATTGCGGTCACTTTGTCCGGATCGGCAGTGACACCAGCAGCATTCACGATGTGTCCAAGGAACTTAACCTCAGACAGGCAGAAGTGGCTCTTCTTGAGGTTCACCGTCAGGCCAGCACGGAACAGACAGTCAAAGACATCCTGGAGGTCGGAGAAGTGTTGGGAGACTGAGTTCGAGAAGCATAAAATGTCGTCAAGATAAACGAGGCAGCATTTCCCATTCAGTCTCTCCAATACAGTAGCCATCAACCTTTGGAACGTGGCAGGAGCATTCTTGAGTCCGAAGGGCATCACCTTGAACTCATACAAGCCAGATGGAGTGATGAAAGCAGTCATGGGTTTGCTTTCCTTGCTCATGGCTACTTGCCAGTATCCAGAGTTGAGATCAATGGTAGAGAAGATTGTGGATCCGGCCAAAGACTCCAGAATCTCTGAAATGTTAGGTAGAGGAAAAACATCACTCTCCGTCAACTTATTCAGCCGTCGGTAGTCGACGCAGAATCTATGACCACCATCCTTTTTAGGCACCAGAACAACTGGGGAGGACCAGCCAGAATGTGATGGCTCGATGATGCCTTGTGCCAACATCTCTTGGACATGGTCCTTCACGATGGCCTGTTTGATGGGAGACATGCGGTATGGCTTTTGTTTGACAGCAACGTTGGTGGTAGTGTGGATGACGTGTCTTAGTACCTCTGTTTTCCCAATGCGGTGAGTGCACACATCAGGGTTGCTCAGTAGTAAGTCACACAACTGTTGTTTCCCATCCTCTGGTATTTGAGCGGCTGACACTGCTCGCTCAATGTAGTCCTGTACGCTTAAGCGTTGTGGTTGCAAGGACAGCAGAGGGGGCGGAATGGAACTGATGAGCGACACGTGGTGTGTGTGTAGTGCCCGGTACTGTGGGGACAATGTAGAGATTAGCGCACTTCCGGGTTGGAAGAAGAAGACAGCGGATGGATTGGCTTTGAACGTGAAAGAGTTGTCTGAGACATTCAACTGTATTTGGCTATGGTATATGAAGTCTAGTCCCAGGACAATTCCGTATGCCAGTGCCACAGATGGAAGGACAGCTACTGACAGGTCAGTCACGTTTCCATGAACACCAAGATCTAGATCCATCCAGCCAAGTGGTGTTACAAGCTCTCCATTTGCTAGGTACAAAGAACCCTGTGTCCATGGGTTAAGTGCTTTGGACTTCATCACATCGGACCACAGGTATTCATGTAGTAGGGTGCAGCTTGCACCAGTGTCTAGGATAGCCTTCCCATACCAGGAACCTATGTTCACAGGCACGACCAGCTGTTGAGGAGCAAGGGGACCTGGCAAATCCATGGCGGGAGCAGTCGTGGAAGGAGAGGAGGTAAGCGTGTTTTTCTCACTCTTAGATGAAACAGCAGTAAGGGCATTTGCATTTCCACTTGATTTCTGATTTGATTTCTGTTTATGTTGTTGTTGTGAATGTTGTTGGCGAGGGTGGTGTACAGGAGAGCTATGTTTAGGGCAGGAACCAGGATTGTGTGTGCCTTTGCACCTCCAGCACAACAGAGGTGGTTGGCTTTGTGCTGAATGTGGTAAGGGGTTTGAAACCTGTTGTGGTCGGTTGTATCTGATGTGTTTTGCTTGGTCTTGTTCTAGCTGGTGTTCGTGGTCCTTTTCCAATTGGTGACCAAGACGGACAAGCTCATCGACATCTTTCACACGTCCTCGAAGTTGACTGGCAAGGTAAGGCTTGATATTCTTAAGTATGAGTTTCACAATATCTTGCTCAGTGAGTAGTGAATTCCATCTCCTACATAATGCTCTATAGGGATAAGCGAAATCTCTTATTGACTCCTTGTCTTGTTGCTTTTTTGTGCGCACTCTCTCCGCCAGCTCATCTTGGTAATCTTCGGCCAGAAATGCGGATAGGAAAGAAGTCTTGAACTCCTCCCACGTACCAACTTGAGTACGGGTGATTTCCCACCAGTCCCTGGCGGTACCATGGAGAACTGTCCGGAATGTGGCCAGAATGTCAGCGTCTGTCAGAGGATGCAGTGCAATAAAGTCCTGACATTTTGACAAATAAAGCACAGGGTCTGTGTCGTCTCCGTTTTTTCCATAAGTAGGAAAGACTTTCATCAGCTTGATATGATCCACTCTGGAAGAGTGTACACTAGAGGAAGAAGACACAGCAGGTTGAGAAATGACATGTGCCGAAGAGCTGACCTGTGTGTGGCTCGTAACGGGTACATGTGAGGTGTTGAGTGACTTTTCGTTGCAATTCTCCCATTTGCCTCTGTGTGTCCCGAGAAGTGTTCTCCACTCTCTGCACTTGATCACACAAGGAATCGAATCTGGCTGTCAGGGTGTTCACTAGTGACATGCACTCAGTCAGTTGTGTTCCTTGAGTCATCATCCTGCCGTTTATGTCAGACATAGTCATTTGAGATGGCTTTAAAATCCTTTGGAGTTCAAGTTGCAATTGTTGTACATTAAAGGTTAGTTCAGAAGGTTGTGGTAGTTCGTACTTTTTCACACTCCTCAGCAGCTACTTTTTCTCATTGCTTTCATGATAGAATCTAGTTTCTCTTTCCATTTTTGTCCTGCATAGTTAGCACAGTGGTTGTGAGGTAGGCGAAGTGAGCTTGAGACTGTGATGCATGTTCATCAAATTTACCCTGCATGTGATCACTGAGTTTTTTCATTGCATCTCCGATTTCTCTCTGATTTTGTTCAACTAGTAAGTAGACCTGTTCCCAGTTATCTTGTGCACGCTCTGCCAGTTGTCCTAATGCACGTCCTGGAGTCGGAAGTGCTCCTGGGAGTTGCAAAGGAGAACTATCCTCAGACACTGGGGTTGTGGCAGAGAGGTCAAGTGAAAAAAGTGGAATGAGTTACTACTCCATCTTGAGCACTGGTGTACACAGGAGAACTGCTATGTGTTACAGGGGCAATGGAGGAGGCACAGGTGATTAAAAGTGGATTAGACATTTCAGCCACTGTCTGATCAAGTAGGGAGATGGGATGTAGTGGCCTGTCTGCAGCAGGGTCATGAGTATGTGTGTTAGAAGTAGGTATGCGAGCAGAAGGGGCAGGTGTATGTAGATTTTGAAGTGGTATGGGTGCAGAGGAGACCTGAACATTAGTTATGTTTGAAGAAGGGACAGGTGTATTTATGTTAGGAGGGTTGAGTAAGATGTTGGGGGGTGAATCAGTAGGAAGAGGAGGAGAAGACATGATGAAAGATATCAATCGATTCATGTGCTAAATATCAGCTATCAACATGCAAGAGCAATATCAAAAAGACACAGCAGGGGGCAGCAACGAATGCACAGCGAATGATCAGGTTACAGGTATAAGAATCAATGTAATGAATTAAGTGAAAATTGCAAAGGGTGTGTGTGGTGCTTGTGTTACTGTGTGTGTGTGTTTTTTTTTTTTTTTTTTCAAAGTCCCAAAACAGCACAGCAAAAAAGTTCAAGCAAGCTCAGCGCGGCGGCTGATCAGCAGGGCAAGCAGAGCTTCAATGTCCAGCACAGCAAAGTTAATTCAAAGTCCAGCACAGCAAGTAATTCAAAAAATATCCAAAATGCAAAACTTAAATGTTCAGATGTTTTTGACACCAATGTCACTCCATACTCAGTAATTCAAAAACGGTGGCACAAATGTCACTCCATAGGCAAAAACAGCGAAGCAGCCACTCTCAAACAAATAAGTGATCAGTTGAAGATCAAGGGCTCAGAGATAAAACAAAACAATCTCCGGCCCCACGTTGGGCGCCATTCTGTAACGGTGTGGTGATTGGGGGAACTGCAATCTTTAAAAAAATATTAAATCCCAAAACACCGTCAGCAAAAATATCAGTGAATCAGTCAGTGGAAAGCATGAGACGAGGCAGTTCCTTAACTTTCAAATCTTCATTAAATGTTCATTAATCCAACACAAAAGTAGATCCAACAAAAAAGGTAGTAAATCCAAAGGGCAGTGTACTCCAATGAAAAAATAAGTATTTCGTTATCAACTCTCTAAAAAAAAGGAGAGGAAGAAGATAGAGAAGATGTGTAGTGTAGTGTAGTGTTGTAATGTGTGTGTGTGGAATTGTGTGCGTTTCCGGGCTTGTGGTGGAGTTGCGTTTTAACTTGTCAAGGTGCGTATTGTTTGGGGGTGAAGGGCAAGACGGAGAGAGCAGCCAGCGAAGTTAGTGGCAATATCCAGCCAGTTCATTTACTCACGAGTCTTCTTATTGAAGAGGGAACCACCCAGGTCCTTTTAGACGATGTATTCCATTCTTCTTAGGCAAAGACAATGTCGGCACGCTTACGGCAGTTCTTTCGGATATCACGAAGGGTCCGTAGCAATAGTGTCAAACGTAATTGTGTTAGATTCCAGGCTGGATACTCGGGCTCACGAATATTAGGTGTGTTGTGTGCGTGTGTGCGTGTTACTGCTCTCATTTTGGAGTGAGTGAGGGGAGTTTAAGAAACAAGAGGAAACTAGAATGCCACACTGATTGCAATTGCGCTCAGCTGCGCTTAATTGGGACGAGCTCCGAGCTCAGCGCAGGTGAGCGGGGGAGGGGAAGAAGACAGACCGTCACACTACCTGAATTAAGTTAGAGCATCTATTCAACTAATCTTATAAGGTTATATCAACTAAGTGCTTGAGGTTATCCATTTCATATTTACATTATCATGGGTCGCCAAGTGAATGGGACAGCAATGCAATTGTCTACCACTATGGGGGCAACCAAACCATACAAGCATTGCTAACAACCAGCAGGCCTAGCAGCCAGCAGGCCTAGCAGCCAGCCGGTCAGCCAGCCAATGCTTTCAAAAGCAAGACAGCTTTTGTAAGCAAAGATATACAAGAACAGAATGAGAGTCCTGGTTTAAATACTGGTGCAAATGAAGCATGTGACAAGAGTGATCACGCATGTGGCAGCTGCACAGGGGCGGTTTTAGGAAATCTGAGGCCCTGGGCAAGAAACAATTTTGAGGCCCCCTTTAAATAATTAATTAATAATCGATAATGTATGCAGGCAGTGGCGTAACAACTGAACCCATAAGCAAGATTATCTAGGTGGGCCCCATATTCAATCAATATTTATATAGCACATTATCATACACAACTGTCATTCAGTGTGCTAAAGAGTAGGCTAAAGAAAGAGAAGAGAGAAAAATATATTGCTAGATAGTAGATAACTATCACCAAAGGCAGATGAAAACAAAGCTGTTTTTAATTTCTTTTGAAATCATACTGTTGGGGCAGGTCTTATTTTGACATCTAGCTGGCCCCAGCAGACAGCATAATGGGTGCATCCCAATATGTGACCTTGCCTCCTTCACTTGTGCTTGTCTCCTCGTCCCGCCTCCTGGCCACTCCTCCATGGAGAAAACGATAAAGTTTCCCAGCTGTCAGCATCGCCACAACAACTTTTGAGGGACTGTTTTTCATTCACCATCCCAATTGCAAATGAGAAAAAGACTTTACAATTGAGCCTTTGCAAGATATTGAAATATAATGCTGTTGTCAGTGATGTCATCATGACGAGAAGCAAGTGGAGGAGGCAAGTGGAGGAGGCAAGGTCACATATTGGGATGCACCCAATGTCTGACTATGCCATTTCACCCTCTCTGGATTTGACCCTAGACACTACCAGAGAAGACCTAAGGCATCTAAGGATGATATTACTCTAGCACATCCACAATATCCTATATTTAGAGCCCAAGGCATTTAGTGACTTAAAGACTATCAGGACTGCTTTAAACTCGATTCTCAAAACAAAACAAAAAACCCTCACCGGTAGCCAGTGAAATGACCAAATACTGGAGTGTTGTGATCTCTTTTGCTATTTAGAATTCTAGCAGCAACATGTGGATAAGTTTCACATGCCTGAGTGACTTTTGGGGAATGCCTGTAAGGGTAGGCTATTACAATAGCCAACTCTGCAGGTAATAAAAGCAGAGATTCATTTCTACCTAAGGTGACAAATGATTTAGTTATGCTGTTGATGTGAGCATTCAGCCTGCAACACGTGAGAAATAGCCAGGACAGACCCACACTCGTTCCATAAATGGCCAAAGAAGATAGAATGAGACAATTTGCGGTAGAGGGTTGATTACAAAAGAAAACTTGAGAAACAAATGGTGATGCGCCTCTTGAACGAAAACATAGCTCACAGCACAACACACCGATGAAAACACATTCAGGAGTCGACACACCACCGTGCACCATAACGCACACTGCACTCTTGAGCCAGTGAACACCCGATACAGAGGAAACGGTGACTGAAGTAGAAACTATTGTGTTTCAGAAACCGAAATTAGGCAACAAACGAGAAACAACAGGCACCTTGCGCCAACTGCGCGTGCACACATCTGTTGAATAGTTAACAAGTCCCTCTCTAGTTCTAACTAATAACTATATCACTCACAACTCTGAAGTGACCCAGCTTGCTTCGTGACGTGATATAACAGCTAGACAAACTTCCGTCATGCTAACCAGAAATAAATGCAGCAAACCGACACGGAGCCGACATTAGAGCTATCAACTTTTGACTAGTTACACCGAATGACAACAATGCGTGAAGTATGACATGATACGGTATCAAAATTTTGCTGCGGCGGACATAATGATTGAAAGGAATAAACCCCTACCGTGCCTTCTTTGTAGCTTCTGTACAACATATCTTCTGAATATCCATTATGGTCATGCTAGCACTGGCGATTGAAGTGGTCATTTTACAATCCTGTCTTTGAAGTAGAGGAGCGCGGAGCACAAAGTAACGCAGGGCAATTTGTAACACGGACTTTTTATCAAGATGCACAAATCATGTTCTGCCTACTTCCATAAACAAGGTCAAGAAGGCATGTTACAACATAGGCAAACGACTGAGTTTTCACTAATAACCATGACTTAATGTGGCTTATTATCAAGAAAGGACAAGCTCCCACGCCTCAGTGCCGAATCAGCTCTCTGGGGCAGGCTGACATTCGAAATAACGGTAGAATGTTGCCGATGCAACTGGCGCTCTTAGGCTACTACCGGTATAATGTATCCCACAATTCAAGGCCGCAATACAAAAATAATTCAAAGAAAATCCACATAAATATCGTTCTTTTATGGTCTTCATTTCTATTTGAAACATTTATTTGTATAATTCTACCACCCATGTGACCTACAGTTGCTAAAAGTAGCCTACTATTAATTTTCTTGTGGCATAATGTTGAGTTAAAATGTAAGTCCCACCGTCATGCTGAAGTGTGCCACTGGTTATATATATAAGATGCGTTTGCTTTGAAATATGTTCTATAAGTCGCGTGAGAACCTTCTTGCATAAAGTGTGATAAATCGCGCAGGAACCGCTGCTTTGAGCTAGGGGGCCCCGTGCTGAGATGTAGGGCCCCGAGTGCCTGATTATTCGTACCACGTGGAGTTGGTATGGGGGACGACGGGGCCCCTGAAAGCTCGGGGCCCCGGGCAGTTGCCCGACCTTGCCCAATGGTAGAACCGCCCCTGCAGCTGCAGGCAGTAATTTAATCATGACAGCCCTTAGTACTCAGGTGAGCAGGTAGTGATTGGTTCAAATGGGACTGACTGATTGATTGAATGATAGAATGGAAGCAGGTCTTGGTCTTGGAGAAGTTGTGAACGGTTTCATGAAGATGTCCTGAATTGTTTCATGGATGCAGAGAATATAGCAGATCAAACCATACAGTATGATCATTACCTGTTTTACCACATTTTACCTTTGCCTGGCCTGTTTTAACACAGCTTCATAATGACATTGCAGCCTGTCACAGGGGAAAGTTGAAAGTTGAAATGTTGTGCAGAAAGTTGCCTTGAAAACTTGAGTTGAAGTCAACTTTTATTTCTTACTGTAGATTACTTGACCTTATCCATAGGCATCCACTACACTTTATACCATTTCATTACTTGACTATCCATTCTAGGCATCGACTACAATTTGTATACCATATCAACTCAACATCTCATACAAAAACATACAAAAGTGAGTTGAAATAACTCAGCTTTAGAAAGTAGAAGTTGGCATTGCCAATTTCACGGTTGAGGGGCTCAAAAATTCCAGTAAGTAGAACAATGTCAAGTTGTAGTTTTTACAGTGTACACATGGGTGTCATAATAAATGCCATGAATAAATGAATAGATCATTTAATTACTTTGACACAGCAATGTTTGAGAAACCAACAGAGTGCTTGTGCGCATAGATATGCAGGATATGAATATTTACATTGCGCAACCCGGTATATCCATATTTACAGTAGGACTACGATTCCAGGTATATCCACAAGTTCCCGTAGGCCTATATAAATATTTACAGTACGGTAGGCCTACTACTGTATACAGGAGGAGACCCTCCTGAAAAGGTGATCTCACAAGGTGCCATCTCACAAGGTGCCATCTCACAAGGTGCCATCTCACAAGGTATTCCGTCCACTAATAAATAGATTAAATAACTGTGTCTATGCTTGTAAGCAAATGAAATAACATAATAACCCATAAGCTGTGTCTATACTTGTAAATAAATGAATATAAATAATCTATGCTTGTGCATAAACACCGTGACCGTGGCTATACATAAAACAAAATAACATAAAATGATGTGTCTAGTGTGCATACTTACAGACATTGATAGTTTACTTATGATCTGCTCCACAGCATCTTTGGCACTTCCTCCCTCCTCCAAGATGGTGAAGTTGAAGTCTGCGCAGGTGAAAGTGTTCATGGCTAAATCTGGGGGGCAAAGGAACTGTATTACAAAAAGAAGCAACTCCACTGTTCTCTTCTAGTCCACTAGTGACTAAACCTGCAAGACCTTCACAACCGCAAGCATGGCTGTGACCATCCGAGCTGTACGTACTACCCTCAGAGCAGCGAAAAGGAAATGGCGCCAATCCCGCAACCCATCTGACCTTGAAAAACTTAGATCTCTACTAGCCTCCTTCTCCGCCTCTGTAACAGCTGCCAAGACTACCTACTACAACGACAACATCAGCAACACTACACACCCACCTAAGTTGTTCTCTACATTCAAGTCACTGCTCAACCTTCCCCCCCTCTGGCGGCCACAGACCTTAACCCTGACAACTTTGCCACCTTTTTCACGGAAAAGACTGCAAATATTAGCAAGCAATTCTGTGAGTCGCCCTCCCCCCAGAAGATAGCCCCTTGGCAACCATGCAGACTCCTGCAACACTCCATGAATTCACTTCACTCTCTGAAAAAGATGTTTCCAAACTCATCACAGCTGTTCCAGAGCTGTCAAACTACCTGTTGGACCCAGTGCCCACGAACCTCCTTCAAGACATTGCCCAAACAGTGGTCCCAGCGATCACATCCATCACAAACTCCTCGCTGTCCTCCGGCACTGTCCCCTCCACCTTCAAATAAGCAAGGGTGACACCACTACTGAAGAAGCCTACACTGAACCCTCCTCAAGTAGAAAACTACCGACCCGTCTTACTGCTTCCCTTCCTATCCAAGACACTGGAAAGGGCAGTTGCAAAGCAGGTTACTAACTTCCTAAACCAGAACGGACTACTGGACCCAAACAATCTGGTTTCAGAAGTGGACACTGAAACTGCATTACTCTCAGTGACTGAAGCTCTAAGGACGGCAAGAACGGAAGGACTATCCTCGGTCCTGATCCTACTAGACCTGTCTGCAGCCTTTGACACAGTCAACCACAAGATACTCCTGAGGATACTCACGACCATGGGAATCACTGGCGTTGCCCACTCATGGTTCAACTCCTACATATCGGGACGCACCTTCAGTGTGTCATGGGAAGGGAAACCGTCTACGACTTACACCCTCTCCACAGGCATACCTCAAGGATCAGTGCTGGGGCCCCTTCTGTTTGCAATATACACCTCCTCCCTGGGGCGTGTCATTCAAACACGTGGGTTCTCCTACCACTGCTATGCTGATGACACCAGATGAAAATATTAAGTTTATTACTTAGTTAACTATCTTGAAAATATCAAATTTGGCAATAGGCAACCCCGTTTTCAATGAGCAGCATAGTTGCACTACCTTTTTTGACCATTTCCTGCACAGTGTACCTTTAAAACATGGATCCCCGTTTTTTGATGGTAGTAATTGTCAGTTGCGCGCTGATTAGTCAGAGCGTTGGCCTATAGGCACAGACACGGTTTGAAAGACAACGGGTTGTTCTCATCAACAATCTTCGGATGTATCGTTCATCAGGGCCAAACTAAATTAAACATCCAATCTCACTTTTAGTCTTGTAAAAGTATACCTTTTCCCTCCACTTTCTTCCTAACCAACGACGGACTTTTGAAACAGAAGCAGTGTTAACTTAAGACACAGGAAAGGCAAATGGCATGCTACAGATGAGGAGATGCAAATGATTGAATGCTATATATGACAATTTAATTATCGACTGCAAGGTAACATTACATTTAATTCAAGGCCACTGTAGGTTACATAGGGTACAGTGAAATCAAATACAGTTTACCGAAGATAGATAGACAGAGAGAGAGAAAGAGAGAGGGAGAGAAAGACAGAGTTTGGAGCCCTTCAGAGGTAGGAAGTGACTCCCAGATGGATCTCTGAGGTGAGATTATATACTGCAACACCCCACACCAAAAGTGTCCTTTTGTCTTGCTAGGGCCAGTGGCACCACGGGGGATGCCCAAACCCAGGCCCAAACTCTCCTTGAGATAGCATCAACAGTGTAATCTGAGTCATTCAATAATCTCCATTCTTAAAGTCTGGTTTATCAGGCTAGCAGTTTCACAGATTGTGCTGAAAATCTGTTTTGGGGTCACGGACGTGTTTTCCATGATGGACTCACAGAAGCGTTTTCTCTACCGCTATGTTCCCATAGCACTATGTTAAAGGTGCACTGTGTAATATGTTTAGTAGATGCAAAAAGTCAAAAAATGCGCGCACATCAGTAGGCACAGGTGCTGGACCAAACGTAGGATAACTGAAAAGAAAGTAAAGGTCCGCAACTCTGTAGAATGCTCCCAAAATATTTATTCGCACAACGTTTCGGACTTAACGTCCTTCATCAAGGTGCAACCGTTGCACCTTGATGAAGGACGTTAAGTCCGAAACGTAATATGTTTAGTAGTTCATTTCCAGAATCCATGCTGCCCAATCACAGATGTTACCATTTTAACAAATACCACCTTCAAATTGTAAGTATTCAATATGACTGAGAAAATTACCTACTCTGGCCTCCCTGTGCCACCATCTTACACGGTGCACCTTTAAGTCTATCGTTAGACAAACTGACAAACTGTTGGTGAAATAGCCTCTTTTCCATTTGGTCAATTATCTGTTACTAAACAAAAGAATGTGCCCAAACAAAAAAAAAACTTTTTTTTTTCAGAAATACCTTTTCCACTTTGCTGATAGCCAACCAAATTCTTGTAGTAAACAAAAACATTCTAGCAGGACAAGATGTGCCCAGACCAAAACAATCCCTAACCTGTCAGGGTTTTTTTTTTTTAGAGTAACAGACCTTAACCCTGACAACTTTGCCACCTTTTTCACGGAAAAGACTGCAAATATTAGCAAGCAATTCTGTGAGTCGCCCTCCCCCCAGAAGATAGCCCCCTGGCAACCATGCAGACTCCTGCAACACTCCATGAATTCACTTCACTCTCTGAAAAAGATGTTTCCAAACTCATCACAGCTGTTCCAGAGCTGTCAAACTACCTGTTGGACCCAGTGCCCACGAACCTCCTTCAAGACATTGCCCAAACAGTGGTCCCAGCGATCACATCCATCACAAACTCCTCACTGTCCTCCGGCACTGTCCCCTCCACCTTCAAATAAGCAAGGGTGACACCACTACTGAAGAAGCCTACACTGAACCCTCCTCAAGTAGAAAACTACCGACCCGTCTTACTGCTTCCCTTCCTATCCAAGACACTGGAAAGGGCAGTTGCAAAGCAGGTTACTAACTTCCTAAACCAGAACGGACTACTGGACCCAAACAATCTGGTTTCAGAAGTGGACACTGAAACTGCATTACTCTCAGTGACTGAAGCTCTAAGGACGGCAAGAACGGAAGGACTATCCTCGGTCCTGATCCTACTAGACCTGTCTGCAGCCTTTGACACAGTCAACCACAAGATACTCCTGAGGATACTCACGACCATGGGAATCACTGGCGTTGCCCACTCATGGTTCAACTCCTACATATCGGGACGCACCTTCAGTGTGTCATGGGAAGGGAAACCGTCTACGACTTACACCCTCTCCACAGGCATACCTCAAGGATCAGTGCTGGGGCCCCTTCTGTTTGCAATATACACCTCCTCCCTGGGGCGTGTCATTCAAACACGTGGGTTCTCCTACCACTGCTATGCTGATGACACCAGATGAAAATATTAAGTTTATTACTTAGTTAACTATCTTGAAAATATCAAATTTGGCAATAGGCAACCCCGTTTTCAATGAGCAGCATAGTTGCACTACCTTTTTTGACCATTTCCTGCACAGTGTACCTTTAAAACATGGATCCCCGTTTTTTGATGGTAGTAATTGTCAGTTGCGCGCTGATTAGTCAGAGCGTTGGCCTATAGGCACAGACACGGTTTGAAAGACAACGGGTTGTTCTCATCAACAATCTTCGGATGTATCGTTCATCAGGGCCAAACTAAATTAAACATCCAATCTCACTTTTAGTCTTGTAAAAGTATACCTTTTCCCTCCACTTTCTTCCTAACCAACGACGGACTTTTGAAACAGAAGCAGTGTTAACTTAAGACACAGGAAAGGCAAATGGCATGATCCAGATGAGGAGATGTAAATGAATGAATGTTATATATGACAATTTAATTATCGACTGCAAGGTAACATTACATTTAATTCAAGGCCACTGTAGGTTACATAGGGTACAGTGAAATCAAATACAGTTTACCGAAGATAGATAGACAGAAAGAGAGAGGGAGAGAAAGACAGAGTTTGGAGCCCTTCAGAGGTAGGAAGTGACTCCCAGATGGATCTCTGAGGTGAGATTATATACTGCAACACCCCACACCAAAAGTGTCCTTTTGTCTTGCTAGGGCCAGTGGCACCACGGGGGATGCCCAAACCCAGGCCCAAACTCTCCTTGAGATAGCATCAACAGTGTAATCTGAGTCATTCAATAATCTCCATTCTTAAAGTCTGGTTTATCAGGCTAGCAGTTTCACAGATTGTGCTGAAAATCTGTTTTGGGGTCACGGACGTGTTTTCCATGATGGACTCACAGAAGCGTTTTCTCTACCGCTATGTTCCCATAGCACTATGTTAAAGGTGCACTGTGTAATATGTTTAGTAGATGCAAAAAGTCAAAAAATGCGCGCACATCAGTAGGCACAGGTGCTGGACCAAACGTAGGATAACTGAAAAGAAAGTAAAGGTCCGCAACTCTGTAGAATGCTCCCAAAATATTTATTCGCACAACGTTTCGGACTTAACGTCCTTCATCAAGGTGCAACCGTTGCACCTTGATGAAGGACGTTAAGTCCGAAACGTAATATGTTTAGTAGTTCATTTCCAGAATCCATGCTGCCCAATCACAGATGTTACCATTTTAACAAATACCACCTTCAAATTGTAAGTATTCAATATGACTGAGAAAATTACCTACTCTGGCCTCCCTGTGCCACCATCTTACACGGTGCACCTTTAAGTCTATCGTTAGACAAACTGACAAACTGTTGGTGAAATAGCCTCTTTTCCATTTGGTCAATTATCTGTTACTAAACAAAAGAATGTGCCCAAACAAAAAAAAAACTTTTTTTTTCAGAAATACCTTTTCCACTTTGCTGATAGCCAACCAAATTCTTGTAGTAAACAAAAACATTCTAGCAGGACAAGATGTGCCCAGACCAAAACAATCCCTAACCTGTCAGGGTTTTTTTTTTTTAGAGTAACAGACCTTAACCCTGACAACTTTGCCACCTTTTTCACGGAAAAGACTGCAAATATTAGCAAGCAATTCTGTGAGTCGCCCTCCCCCCAGAAGATAGCCCCCTGGCAACCATGCAGACTCCTGCAACACTCCATGAATTCACTTCACTCTCTGAAAAAGATGTTTCCAAACTCATCACAGCTGTTCCAGAGCTGTCAAACTACCTGTTGGACCCAGTGCCCACGAACCTCCTTCAAGACATTGCCCAAACAGTGGTCCCAGCGATCACATCCATCACAAACTCCTCACTGTCCTCCGGCACTGTCCCCTCCACCTTCAAATAAGCAAGGGTGACACCACTACTGAAGAAGCCTACACTGAACCCTCCTCAAGTAGAAAACTACCGACCCGTCTTACTGCTTCCCTTCCTATCCAAGACACTGGAAAGGGCAGTTGCAAAGCAGGTTACTAACTTCCTAAACCAGAACGGACTACTGGACCCAAACAATCTGGTTTCAGAAGTGGACACTGAAACTGCATTACTCTCAGTGACTGAAGCTCTAAGGACGGCAAGAACGGAAGGACTATCCTCGGTCCTGATCCTACTAGACCTGTCTGCAGCCTTTGACACAGTCAACCACAAGATACTCCTGAGGATACTCACGACCATGGGAATCACTGGCGTTGCCCACTCATGGTTCAACTCCTACATATCGGGACGCACCTTCAGTGTGTCATGGGAAGGGAAACCGTCTACGACTTACACCCTCTCCACAGGCATACCTCAAGGATCAGTGCTGGGGCCCCTTCTGTTTGCAATATACACCTCCTCCCTGGGGCGTGTCATTCAAACACGTGGGTTCTCCTACCACTGCTATGCTGATGACACCAGATGAAAATATTAAGTTTATTACTTAGTTAACTATCTTGAAAATATCAAATTTGGCAATAGGCAACCCCGTTTTCAATGAGCAGCATAGTTGCACTACCTTTTTTGACCATTTCCTGCACAGTGTACCTTTAAAACATAGATCCCCGTTTTTTGATGGTAGTAATTGTCAGTTGCGCGCTGATTAGTCAGAGCGTTGGCCTATAGGCACAGACACGGTTTGAAAGACAACGGGTTGTTCTCATCAACAATCTTCGGATGTATCGTTCATCAGGGCCAAACTAAATTAAACATCCAATCTCACTTTTAGTCTTGTAAAAGTATACCTTTTCCCTCCACTTTCTTCCTAACCAACGACGGACTTTTGAAACAGAAGCAGTGTTAACTTAAGACATAGGAAAGGCAAATGGCATGATCCAGATGAGGAGATGTAAATGAATGAATGTTATATATGACAATTTAATTATCGACTGCAAGGTAACATTACATTTAATTCAAGGCCACTGTAGGTTACATAGGGTACAGTGAAATCAAATACAGTTTACCGAAGATAGATAGACAGAGAGAGAGAAAGAGAGAGGGAGAGAAAGACAGAGTTTGGAGCCCTTCAGAGGTAGGAAGTGACTCCCAGATGGATCTCTGAGGTGAGATTATATACTGCAACACCCCACACCAAAAGTGTCCTTTTGTCTTGCTAGGGCCAGTGGCACCACGGGGGATGCCCAAACCCAGGCCCAAACTCTCCTTGAGATAGCATCAACAGTGTAATCTGAGTCATTCAATAATCTCCATTCTTAAAGTCTGGTTTATCAGGCTAGCAGTTTCACAGATTGTGCTGAAAATCTGTTTTGGGGTCACGGACGTGTTTTCCATGATGGACTCACAGAAGCGTTTTCTCTACCGCTATGTTCCCATAGCACTATGTTAAAGGTGCACTGTGTAATATGTTTAGTAGATGCAAAAAGTCAAAAAATGCGCGCACATCAGTAGGCACAGGTGCTGGACCAAACGTAGGATAACTGAAAAGAAAGTAAAGGTCCGCAACTCTGTAGAATGCTCCCAAAATATTTATTCGCACAACGTTTCGGACTACGTTAAGTCCGAAACGTAATATGTTTAGTAGTTCATTTCCAGAATCCATGCTGCCCAATCACAGATGTTACCATTTTAACAAATACCACCTTCAAATTGTAAGTATTCAATATGACTGAGAAAATTACCTACTCTGGCCTCCCTGTGCCACCATCTTACACGGTGCACCTTTAAGTCTATCGTTAGACAAACTGACAAACTGTTGGTGAAATAGCCTCTTTTCCATTTGGTCAATTATCTGTTACTAAACAAAAGAATGTGCCCAAACAAAAAAAAAACTTTTTTTTTTCAGAAATACCTTTTCCACTTTGCTGATAGCCAACCAAATTCTTGTAGTAAACAAAAACATTCTAGCAGGACAAGATGTGCCCAGACCAAAACAATCCCTAACCTGTCAGGGTTTTTTTTTTTTGAGAGTTAGAACACCGTGGGCAGAATGAACTACTAATAGCTGTAGAGGTGTGGGAGGAGAAAGCACTTGTGTTGGCCCATCATACATACTGTAGCACTTCCGTGACTCCATCGCAGAATTTTTGGCAAAACCTGTAAAACTGCTAGAGGTTTTGTTTCACAATGGTCCGTGTTTATGTCCAGGAATTCTGAGATCATGTTGAATCCACTGTATACTTATATAAACATGTTCAAACCTTTCTTTCCCAATCCGTCCCACCATCTTTCGACTTTGATGATTCTACATGTAATTATTAACATTTCCTATTGATTACTTTACTTTACTTTACTTTACTTTTCTGTCAAATGTTATTGCTGGATAAATATCTAATAGACGCATATTTCCAAGTTAGTTTCCAACTACCAAAAGTAACACCAACAATCCCTACAAATAAAAATGTGTTTCAGGTAACACTTTATAATAAGGGATGCATAAAAAGCATTATAAAGACTTTGTAAAAGTCTTTGTTCAATCTAATGATGAACAAAATATTACAAAATGTTTGTAAATTAGTGAAAAATGTTATGTTAATATTTTATATTTATCAAACTAGTAAAATATTCTGTTAAAAGGCTTGTAAAATCTTGAATGTATTATTTGCAGATATTTTATAAAGCATTAGTAAAACATAGTTAATGTTTTGTTCATCATTAGTTCAATATTTGTTAAGTCTTTATAATGCATCCTTTATTGTAAAGTGTTACCTTGTTTCGTTCAGAATTGTGAAGAAAAGAAAGGTTTTCAACTTACATTTGTAGTCGACTGTGTGCATCTTCCTTTTGCGGCCTATGAGAAGTTCTAGTGCTGTATTTGCGTCCTGTGGGTCTGGACTGCTGATGTCTTCTGATGCCTACTGTATGTGTCTGGTCTCGTAACCTAGTTTTGAACTGGTCAAACTGGACCAACGGATGAAACCCCTGCAATAAATCCCCCTCTCATGACAAAAGTTCCTTAACCCATTGATGCCTAAAGCACATGCAAAAAATGTCTGCTGAATGCCTAAGCCCTTGAGTGCATCTTAATATGCGACCTTGCCTCCTCCACTTGCGCTTGTCTCCTCGTCCTGCCTCCTGGCCCCTCCTCCGTGGAGAAAACGATAAAGTTTCCCAGCTGTCAGCCTAGCCACAACAACTTTTGAGGGAGTGTTTTTCATTCACCATCCCAATTGCAAAAGAGAAAAAGACTCTACAATTGAGCTTTTGCAAGATATTGAAATATAATGCTGTTGTCAGTGATGTCATCATGACGAGAAGCAAGTGGAGGAGGCAAGTGGAGGAGGCAAGGTCGCATATTAAGACGCACTCCTGGTTGGGAAAGTTGCCCTCAGCCTATAAAAACCTAAATACCTCAGTCTCTGATGCACATAAAAACATTAAACAAGTTGCATTTAAACCCATAAGACCCTCATCTTGCATTAGAATATGTTCATTCAGCTGTAACATACCCACATTTTATTCAAAAAGCTAAAATCTCAAGAACCTGAATGAAATCGTATATGTCGCTACAAGCACCAAAGGTCAAACAACATCTACGAGTCATCAGGCTAAAATGGGTTAAATGACTGTCTCCACTCTGGGAGAGGAGCTTGTCTTGTCCCTGACAGGTGTGTGTTAGTGGAGTAATTTCCTGAAGTGCTCTGTGATGTAATTCAACCTTTGCGGGCTGGTGGGAGGTCCACCGGGGCTATAGCAGGGAATTGCAGGATACCCCATCATAAAACATCCTTTGGTCAGTCCTCATTCCTAATTAAATGAATTCACTTGTGGAATAGTTTGCCCCTTGAAATCAAGGCCAATCACAGAAGTCTGGTTCAGAAGTCAAATGAAGGAGTTCCTAAAGAACAAACAGGTATGTAGTCATGTGTGAATGTGTGTGGCTTGGGTGGGGTAGGCTGACTGTGTGTGGTGATATTGAATGTTTTTGATGGGTGTGGGGGTGTGTGTGTGTGTGTGTGTGGGGGGGGCAGTTGACTGTGTGTGTGTGTGTGTGTGTGTGTGTGTGTGTGTGTGTGTGTGTGTGTGTGTGTGTGTGTGTGTGTGTGTGTGTTAGTGTCTGTGTCTGTGTGTCTGTGTGTCTGTTTGTGTCTCTCTGTGTGTGTGTCTGCCTGCCTGGCTGCCTGCCTGCCCCTAAAGACCCTTTGACAAATGTTTTGCTTTCTTCATGTACAAGACACAGTACAGCAGAGTACGACCCAGTCCATGGCAGTCAAGGGGGTCATGTTGACCATCTGCAGTGGCTGCAGTGGAGTGTCAGTGCCATGACATCCTCAATTCTGTTAATGAGTCTTGCTGTCTACGGAACAGGAACATGGTGGCCCTTCTGGCGGCATGCAATATGTTCTGTCAGAGGAAACAGGCAAACACTCACTTAACGGTACACTGTGCAGGAAATTGTCAAAAAAGGTACTGCATCTATGCTGCTCATTGAAATTGAGCTGCCTATTGCCAAATTTGATCTTTTCATGAAAGTGTACTAAGTATAAAATATTTTTTTCTAGTATGGCCCAATAGTCAGTTTGTAGTAAAAATGGCTATTTCTGGAAATTAAAAGGGCAGACCATGGAGAAGATCCCCCTTTTCATACATGAAAAGTGCAAGTATTCATGAAAAAGGTAACATTAGAGAATGGGTAGCGTGAGATCTGGAAATAAACAACTACAAATCTTACACAGTGTACCTTTAATGAGTCTGGTTGTCTGCAGAACAGGAACGTGGTGGCCCTTCTGCCGGCATACAATAGAATATGTTCTTTCAGAGGAACCAGGCAAACACTCTGTTCATTTAAGTACTCTACTAACACACCTAGGGTGCGTTCCAATATGTGACCTTGCGTCCTCCACTTGGGCTTGTGGTCTCGCCCCGCCTCCTGGTCCCTCCTCCGTGGAAAAAAACATTTACGTTCCCCAGCTGTCAGCCTAGCCAAAGCAATTTTTGGGGGACTATTCTTCATTCACCATCCAGTTTGAAAATGAGAAAATGACTTTACAATTGAGCTTTTGCGAGATATTGAAATACAGTGGTGCTCATATGTTTACATACCCCAGCAGAATAAACGCTTTCTCTGCGATTTCTCACAAAATATGACGGATTACACAAAACCTTTTTTTTCACTCATGGCTAGTGACTATATTCTGTGTTTACTCTTTCAAAAGCATGATCACAACCCAAACTACCCAAATGACCCTGTTCAAAAGTTTACATAGTTTCTGATGCTGAATATGGCCCTGTTTAACATCAGGGACCGCTCTAAATTGTTTGTGGTAGTTGTGGATAAGGCTCTTAATGTTCTCAGATGACAAAACAGCACATTCTTCCTGGCAGAATGGTTGTTTCCTATAATATATTTGGGTGTCTTGCTGGAACCTCACATTTGAGGTTTCCCCTGAGTGGCTCAATGATGTTGAGATCAGGAGAGTGAGATGGTCGCTCAAAAACCTTCATTTTATTCTTTCTGAAGCTAATGACGGGTTGATTTGGCTTTCTGTGTCGAAATATTGTCATGTTGGCACCGTTGGAATTTCAATTCAGAAATGCAATATGAGGAGTTTGGTTGGAATCAAGCCAATGGGCAAGGGAATCATTGCATTGCAATGATCATTGCAAGGGAAATTGTTCAGGAGGCATAGGACAACCAAAAAATAACTTCAGGTGAAATATAGGACAACGTGAAAAAATGTTGGTACTTGAGGAAAGATGGGCTGTTGGGGGTTGCCAGGAGAAAGCCATTACCACAAAAATGCATCATGTTATTTTGCATATGATACACCAAATAGCACAGTGAGAAGCATCAAAATGCCTGTGACAAAGTCATTTGGAAAAATGAGATCAATATGGAACTTTTTTAGGCCACTATTAACAGTACCATTTGGAGAACAGTCAATGGAGCCTATGATGAAAGTTACACCATACCCTTCTGTGAAACATGGTCATGGACCACTGATTTCATGGGGACATTTGAGTTACAAATGCATTATACTTTTGATCCATACTCGCAGAATGATGAATACATTGCCCTGTGAAAAATACTGGAGGAAACTTGACACACATCAGCCTTGAAACTGCACATGGTCCATTGTTTGGACATGCCAACATGACAATATTTCAACACAGAAAGCCAAATCAACCCGTCACTAGCTTCAGAAAGAATAAAATGAAGTTTTTGAGCGACCGTCTCACTCTCCTGATCCCAACATCATTGAGCCATTCAGGGGAAACCTCAAATGTGAGGTTCCAGCAAGACACCCAAAAATATTATAGGAAACAACCATTCTGCCAGGAAGAATGTGCTGTTCTGTCATCTGAGAACATTAAGAGCCTTATCCACAACTACCACAAACAATTTAGAGCGGTCCCTGATGTTAAACAGGGCCATATTCAGCATTAGCAACTAGGGTATGTAAACTTTTGAACAGGGTCATTTGGGTAGCTTGGGTTGTGATCATGCTTTTGAAAGAGTAAACACAGAATATTGCTAATAAATATCTTAAGCTAGTCACTAGCAATGAGTGAAAAAAAGGTTTTGTGTAATCCTTCATATTTTGTGAGAAATCGCGAAGAAAGCGTTTATTCTGCTGGGGTATGTAAACATATGAGCACAACTGTATAATGCTGTTGTCAGTGATGTCATCATGACGTATTACTTCCCAGCTCCTCCTCCAGAATGGATACAGTGATTTAAGGAACAGTTGCTTTGAAAGGAGCTTTTATTGCAGGGGTTTCATCATCAAAACTAGGTTATAAGACCAGACACATTAGGCATCTGAAGACTTCAGTAGTTCAAATCAAGTACTTGAACTCCTAGGCCGTAAAAGGAAGACAAACACAGTTGACAACAAATGTAAGTTGAAAACCTTTCTTTTCTTAACAGTTCTGAATGAAACACATTTTTTATTTTTAGGGGTTGTTGATGTTAGGTAGTTGGAAATACAGTATGTGTTGATGGGTAAAATCAATAAATGTTAACAATTAGAATCATCACTGGAAAGTCGAATGATGGTTGGACAGATTGGGATGAAAAGGTTTGAAATAGTTTTTTTAACAATATGCAGTGGATTCCGCATGATCTCAGAATTCTGGGACATAAACGTGGACCATATTGACACAAGATCTCAGATTTTGCCAAAAATTCTGGGATGGAGTCACGATAGTGTTGTCCGTGATGGGCCAACAGAAGCGCTTTCTCCTCCCACACCTCTATGTTCCCTTATGTTCCAACTATTCTAATTTCAAATATTTTTTTCTCTCAAAAATAATGTCTTACTGATAGTTTAGGGTTAGGGATTGCTTTGGTCTGGGCACATCTTGTACTGCTAGAATTCCATTTGTTTAGTAGGCCTACAAGAATTTGGTAGCCTACCGTGTACATAGCTACTCACATGGGTTACTCCAGAGTGAGGCCGTGAAGCAGAGCATTTTCATTTAGAGCAGCTCAAAATTAGCAATAAGAAAACAATGTTTTACAGCATCACTTTCATATACAGTATACGGCCATTATAATGTGGTTTTTCATTGTAATTCTAACCATGTGGTTTGCGTATCAGTCAGTTGTATTCCCATTCATTACGAGATGCCCATGGTCTTACTAATCTGAAATAATTATTATTACTGTACATTGTTGACGTCTATACTGCCAGGGCTGGTTCTGAAACTCTCGTCATATGAACAGTGGAGTCGCTCCTTTTTTCATACAGTTCCTTTGCCCCCCAGATTTCGCCATGAACTCTTTCACCTGCACAGACCCCAACTTCACCATCTTGGAGGAAGGGCTCAGTGCCAGAGATGCTGTGGAGCAGATCATAAGTAAACTATCAATGTCTGTAAGTACGCACATGCATAGACACAGTATTTTATGTCATTTTGACAGCCATGGGCACAGTATTTATGCACAAGCATAGACAGTATTTTATATAATTTGTTTATTTACAGCCATGGGCAGAGTACTTTTGCTCAAGCATACACAGTATTTCATATTATTATTTACAAGCATAGACGTATGGGTATAGGCTATTATGTTATTTCGTTTGTTTGAATGAACTCTACAGTATGGTACCTGGTATACCCACAAGTTTCCGTATATTAATATTTACAGTGCGGTAAACATTTGTTTACGGAAATGCGTGGATATACTGTGTAGCGTACTGTAAATATTTAAACTTATGGATATACTGGATATCGTACTGTAAACGTTTTATTCTGTTGGCTTCTCAAACATTGCTGTGTTAAACCAAATTACTTAGCCTATCTATTAATTTGGCCTTTATTATGATGCCCATGTGCAGCAGGGCTTAGTGAAATTTCTTCATCTGATTCCAGTACGTTACTTCTTTCAGGGCGGGGAGGATGCGTTCTACGTGGCGGACCTGGGGGATGTGGTGAGGAAGCACCTCCGGTGGACCAGAGCTCTGCCCCGTGTGCAGCCCTACTACGCAGTCAAGTGCAACCCCAGCAGAGCAGTGGTCATGGCCTTGGCTGCTCTGGGCGCTGGCTTTGACTGTGCAAGCAAGGTACGTAGTACATACAGCATTTACCCTACACTTTTATCCTCACTGTCATGCCACTCACACCCCTCCACAGATATACCATCTCTAGGCTATCTGTGTTCCTCTAAGACAGCAGATGCCAGTAAATTGGGCCTCTGCTTTGTGTGCTGCTTCCAGTGGATCACTGTAATTGCCTGTTCATTTTTGGGTCACTGGAACCACTGCAGCACAATCATATCAACTCCAAAGAACTAGCCTATCTGGGGTGCATTTCTCAAAAGAGAAGTTGTTAGCCTGTTAGCAACTTCGGTATTTGACAATGGGAAAATGCATTGAAAACAACAAAGATGGTAATGTAGTAAGCAACTTTGGTTTCGAGAAATGCACCCCTGAGCACTCTGCATGATACTGTAGGAGCGAGATAGCCAACAGGGACTTCTTATTAAAAAAAATCACCATTGTTTGACTCTACCACAGCCTCACTATGGCAGTTGGGAAGATCGTCTCTTGTGGTTGTGTCATTATTGAACCACTGTGTGCATGTGTCTGTCTGTGCACCTTGTGTCAGGTCAGGTCTGCTACCAGTGTTGCCAGATTTTCTACGACAAATAAGCGACTGACGTCCTGAAAACAAGCCCAAAAGAAGCGACTGACGGGCGTAGTGAAAACAAGCCCAAAATAAGCAACCGAAGGGGTGGGTCGTCAGTCGCGTGCGCTAGTCAGGGAAGACCTTGCTTTTTGCGGGGGTCTGCGTGGCAGCTAAAATCCCCTCAAGTGACCACAGAAAGTGGGAGTTAACAATGCTGTAGTAGGGTCACTTGTAAGGATGAGTGAGAAAAAAACGAGTTGCCATTGAGAAACACATTCAAATCACCGGCAGAGCAGGAGAAAACAACAAGCCCAACCCTGAAAAGAACAAGCCCAAAAAAACGCATCCCGCGACTTAACGAAATTTAAAGCGACTGCTCACAAAAAGAAGCCCAATGTCGCTTATAATAAGCGGACTTGGCAACACTGTCTGCTACCGCGCGCAAAACTAACACAGTGATACAATATGCATGGCAACATATTCGTGCACAAAGTGTGCATGTGTAACTCGCAGAGTTAGCGTGGAACGTTAGTAAACCTCCCTCCCAAAGCCTCATACAGTATCGTTAGTGCTGGGCTGGAGGACTGGTCCTTTAGTCCAGCTGTATTGTGCTGTACCTCCCATTTCCAAACTGTTGTAGTTGATGACGTGGTGAGTTCGCGTCCCCGAGGGGTACAAACTCTGCAGGTCTGTCACACATGCACGCACCTATCCTCCAGGAAGCATATCCCAGAAACTGCATGATCCTTACAATGTATGGTGCTTTATAAATATTCACTTGCACTGCCTAATTCATGGCCCTGCATTTTTTGTGGTCTGGGTGGCCAGATGTGGCTGATGATTTCACATCCCGTAAAATCCTCAGAAACCACCCGGAGGCATTGAATCCATAGCCTGGCTCTCACGCAGACCCTTCGTGCTTCGTGCATCTTCGTTAAACTTCGTGAGCTCGCACTTGGGTCTGGAAATCTTAGACGAGCCCTAAGGAATCAGATATTTCACAGCCTGTCCAATTAGAATCTCGGGGTGGGGTATATACAAGTCAGTCATTGAAGTAATAGTGATTTAGAAAAAGCTACGTGAGTTCTCCAATCAGGTTCGAGCTGTTTTGAACACACCCACGCCTTTCCAGAGCTAAGCGATTGACAATATTCCAGATGGTTGGTGACAACCATCGCGTAAGAACCAGGTTATTGAAACAAGCCCAATTCGAACGAAATTATATTGATTTCTATTGGCCACGCACTCATCTACAGAGAAAATCGTCCCAATAAGGTTTTTTCCCACAAAGATGGTCATCCTAAACATCCCAAACTGTCAGGAAACCACCCAATCTGGCAACACTGCTTGTAGGCTTGTGCCCACTGACCTAAATAAAGGGGGACACCGTACGTTCGATTCATCAGTGAAGCAACGGCTGAGGCGGAACAAGGAATTAGAGTGCCATTTCCCATGCATCTCTATGGGAGACTTGAAACAATGTATTTACTAAGAAATTCTTGCCAATTTGTCGGCTCTGTTGTTTCGTTCAAACTGTAGTTTCGCATCCCTTTTTTTACTGTGTATAGGCTGAGATCCAGCTGGTGCAGTCTGTGGGTGTGTCTTCAGAGCGCATCATCTACGCCAACCCCTGTAAACAACTGTCCCATCTGCAGTACGCTCTGCAACACGGTGCCCACACCATGACCTTTGACAACGAGGAAGAGCTCCTCAAGATAGCTCGCTGCCATGGCAACGCTAAGTAAGTGTGTTGCTAAACCATAATTATTAACATTACACATTATTAGTTAATGATGATTATTATTAGAGCTGCACAGTTCATCAAGATAGCTCGCTGCCATGGCCATTTTCTGTAAGCATTTGATTTAACGTGTGTACTTTGCGGTATGCCTTCTTTTATGAAGTGCAGTCCTGTGTTAGATTGCAGTATACTGCACAAATGGGATTCCAAAAAAGTGTTACATTTTAATAATGTAATGTACATACATTTAATACATTCTTACATGTAAGTATAGTGCCTGTGTACAGATATCGCTCATTGAAGTTTGCATATCACTGTAAAAAATAAAAGTTGGTTTCAACTTTCTGCACTGAGGCAACTTTCTGCACTGAGTTTTAAAGTTATAAGTTTGAACAGTACTGTTATTACTAAGTTGAGTCAACTAACTTTACAAGGTTTTGCCAACTAAAAGTTTGACAGCCCTTAGTACTCAGGTGAGCAGGCAGTGATTGGTTGAAATGGGATTGACTGATTGATTTGATTGATTGAATGATTGAATGGAAGCAGGTCTTGGTCTTGGAGAAGTTGTGAACAGTTTCATGAAGATGTCCTGAATTGTTTCATGGATGCAGAGAATGTAGCAGATCAAACCATACAACATGCTCATTACCCGTTTTACCACATTTTACCTTTGCCTGTTTTACCAGTTTCATAAGGACATTGTAGCTTGTCACTTCAGGGGGAAATGCTTACATTCTAAAATAAATTAAGCGCCCCTGCGAAACTTCACAGGTAGCCCTGTCACAGCAGATTGCCATAGCTTAAGTTGAAAGAAAGTTGCCTTGAAATTTTCAGTTGAAGCCAACTTTTATTTCTTACAGTAGATTACTTGACTTTATCACGTTCATTCTCAGAGGGCTTCAACTCGAGTTTGGTGCTACTTGACTTTATCCATTCTAGGCACCCACTATAATGTGTATACCATATCAACTCAACATCTCAGTTAATATCAGCTTTTTATCAAAAACCTACAAAAGTGAGTGATACCGGTAACTCAACTTGAGAAAGTGGAAGTTGGCATTGGCATTGGCATTGGCATTGGGGTCAAAAATACCAGTGAGCTGAACAACATCAAGTTGAAGTTTTTACAGTGTGTCCTTATAGCTTATTGTTGTTTTTTAGCTCTATTATATTATTCATGAATTTATACTGTTCAAATGTGTTATGGCCAGTCATGGATAAGCGGTTAGGCCGTCAGATTTATAGCCCAAAGGTTGCCGGTTTGACTCCCGACTCGCCAGGTTGGTGGGGGGAGTAATTAACCAGTGCTCTCCCCCATCCTCCTCCATGACTGAGGTACCCTGCGCATGGTACCATGCGCCGCACTGCTCCCTTGGGGCGCCATTCGGGGCTGCTCCCTTGCACGGGTGAGGCATAAAATGCAATTTCGTTGTGTGCAGTGTGCAGTGTGCAGTGAACACTTGTGTGCTGTGGAGAGCTGTGTCACAATGACAGTTGGAGTTACCCAGGTGGGCTTTCACTTATATTTTTTATTTTATTATTATTCCTATTTCTATTGTTCTTAAAGGACCATTTCTGCCTATTTCAATATGCTGTCGTATTGCTAACGCTACCCTTGACTTGTCAGTACCTGGTGATGCTGCATTTTTCGTCTCAGCCCTTTCTGAGATCTGAGCTATTCTATGGGGGCAGATTTTGTTTACATTTGAAAAATTCTTAACATAGGCCTACTCCAAATATTTTCCCAAAAGGTATCACTGTTATATTTGCTAGTTTTAATGTAAACAACCACCTGCCCCCAGTACAATGACCAGGATCTTGGAAAAGGCTGAAGAAAAAAAAAAAATTCTCAGGTACTGACAAGTCCAGGGTAGTGTGAGCATTACAATTGCATATTGAAATTGGCTGAACTTATCCTTTAAGGGTTTTTGTAAGTGGGGAAGGGAAGACAGGGCCGGGGCCGGAATCCAACACGAGTCGCCTGCGTAGTCACCCAGTGCCCTACCGTTAGGCCATGGCAGGGCCACTATTCAAATATGTAGTATACACCTTGTAGGGAGATTTAAAATATCATTTTACAGAGTATAATGACCATTAAAGGCTTTCTTTTCTATTTCTTTGCAATAAAAGCATCAAATATGGTATGAAGACTCACAAAAGGGGCCTTGTCAGAATTATAATTGTAGGCGCTCAAGATCTGTCCCCTGGCAGCCATTTTTCAAAATGGCCGTCAAACATAGATTTTGTTAGTGGAAAATGGATTAAAAAAATAATATGAAATTTGGTATGAAAACTCACAAACAAGATCTGACAAGATTTACAATACATGCTTTCATGACCAACACTTTCTGGTTTTGTGCTGCCTCGTCTTTACAGGCTTGTTCTGCGCATCACTGCAGACGATTCAACTGCCCGCACTTGTTTAAGCGTGAAGTTTGGCGTCCCCCTGAGGAAGTGTCGGGCACTGTTGGAGCGAGCTCGTCAGCTGTCTCTGGAGGTCGTCGGGGTCAGTTTCCACGTGGGCAGCGGCTGCACTGACCCCAAGACCTACTCTCAGGCCATCGCTGATGCACACCACGTCTTCCAACTGGGGGTGAGGATGCAATGCACTGTAGAGCAGTGGTCTCTATATGGCAGCCCATGGGCCAGATCCGGCCCAGGCATGGCAAACATTTGGCCCACCCTGAAATTTGAACAAATGAAAACATTATGTGTGTTATCTGTGGCCATACAGTCGGGTGATTTGTTTGGCCCTCAGCCTCATTTGCGCTACATAATTTGCCAATTGTAATTTAATTGCACATTTGTCTACCCCAACTCACTGCTTTTTATTTTATAATTTTATCATTTTTCTTCCTTTAGTTTTTATTTTTCCCCTCCTTTAGTACCTGTGCAGCACCTTATAAAATCTGCATTGGGAGATCTTTTTTGTGTTTCACATTCCTCTACAACACCAGTGTCTGTAGTCTTGCATTTCGGCCCAAAATAAAGTAATGTAATAAGATATTTTCAAGGCATTTTACACCTCTTTTCTAGATAGGACAGTATGAGATAGTGCCAGGAAAGCGGTGGAAGACAGATATGGGGGAAAGACCTGGAAATGACCTTGACTGAATGACTCGAACTCGGGTCCCCGAATAACTGGAATGGCAGTTTAGCCCAATGAGTGTGATGAAGTGGACGCACACTGGGTATAAACTCCAAAAATATAACTTTATTTCATTATTTCTTTAATATAAATTCATTTCATTTTTACATGTGGCAACGTTTCCGTATGTAAAAATGAAATAAAGTTATATTTTTGGAGTTAATACCCAGTGTGCTGACCACTTCATCACACTGCTTGTCACTTTTTGTCAGGCGCCATTACTGCTTTGTGGATGTGCGCACCCCAACTTCCAAACGCTATGATCTTTGCCCAATGAGCCACCATGCCCCCATCCACCAAAAGATAATGTTTTATTATTATTACCATTATTATTATTAACTAGGCAGAGCTGGGATTCAACATGAAGCTCCTGGATATCGGGGGAGGCTACCCAGGAACAGAGCATGCCAAGCTCAAGTTTGAGGAGGTGGGTGTTGTAAATAATAACTGGCTACATTCACTTAAAGCTTAAACTTACGAGCACACCGAACGTGACAAGAGCAACGTCGATGGAGGTTATTAACTTTGTATAGAGGAGCAATGGACAGCTGGAGGCTAACTTGTCTTGTCTTGCAGTGTGTGGCAGTAATTAACCCCGTGCTGGACAGTGATGTAGGCTAACTTGTCTTGTCTTGTCTTGTCTTGTCTTGTCTTGTCTTGTCTTGTCTTGTCTTGTCTTGGCAGTGTGTGGCGGTGATCAACCCTGCGCTGGACCGGTACTTCCCTGCTGGCTCAGGTGTGAAGGTCATTGCTGAGCCTGGCTGCTATTTCGTAGCCTCCGCCTACACGCTTGCTGTCAACGTCATCGCCAAAAACGAGGTGCTGGATGACGAGCCCCCCACTGACGGTATTCAGATTTTGATTTTGAATCATGTATTCTAAAATCATTGGCCACAGTCTCCCCACCTTAGTCACAAATTACATCACCAGAATTGCCTCGAAAACCAAAAACACCTCTGACCCTACACATCCAGCACACCACCTACTCACACTCCTACCATCAGGGAAAAGGTACCGCAGCATCCCATGCAACACCAAACCCTTATGCAGCACCAAACGTACCTACCTACCTTCAATCTAGGGGTTGTAGGTTCGAATCCCCCCTGACCTCTCCCTACATCTCCATCCATGGCTGAGGTGCCCTTGAGCAAGGCACCTACAGTAACCCCACATTGCTCCAGGGACTGTAACCAATACCCTGACAAGTATATATATCTAGACAGGGTGAAATGAAATGTACTTCAGGAACTTCCCCAAAAGCGACATGCCTTAAAAAGAAATAAAAAACACCTTTATTTTCATATCTTTTGGGTTCACATGAGAAAGTGAAATTAATCATACAATTGGCGCTGTGCAGCAGCCTCCAGACATGGTGTGGGAATGTGGGAATGTGTATATGTGTATGTGTATTTTGAAAGTGTTTTGAATTCAACTTCATAGCTGTGATAATGCGCTATATAAATACATTTTGTATTAGATTGTATTGTATACAAATTCTATTGCTATGCTGTTGCTGATTTCTGTTCTTTTTGTGCTGTTTCAGAGGATGGCACTAGGAGTGGTGACCGTACCCTGATGTACTATGTGAATGACAGCGTTTATGGTTCATTCATGTGCAGTTTCATGGAGGATTTTGAAATTCCACCAACCCTTCTCAAGGTGAAATCATACATTAGATCAGTGGTACCCAACCTTTTTCTTCAGGGACCCATATTTTCACATTGCAAGCTTTGGTGACCCAACCGTGTGAGCGCCCGCACGAGAGGGAGTCACATGATACTCTGTTTCCTGCAAAAACTCATTAGTTATCATTTTATTCCCCAATTTGTCTTCAGTCAAATATAGAATAACTGTTTAATGCATCACTTATATTGTGTTGCTTCTATGCATATATTAGTTTAAATGCTTTGTCATTTATTCAACATGGGCTATATATGGTATTAAAATTAAACCCCTTAACATCAAGAGGGCTTCGCGACCCACTGTGGATCTTTGGCGACCCATGGGTTGGGTCCCGACCCATAGGTTGGGAACCACTGCATTAGATCAACTGTGCTGTTGAGCAAGGCACCTAATCCCATGTCGCACTGTAAACAATGCTTTGTAACCAACTGTAAATCACTCTCCATTAAAGGTCAGCTAAGTACATTGCAATTAGGGGGGGTTGGCAAGACAAATCCACTTTACTGTTATCAGTATAATTATAATAATAATTTTCAGTATTCATCAAGTTTCATATTTCAAAACACATAGACCCATAGGGTTTCAAGATAGAGACACTGTTCAAACTCTAATACGACCAGGTTTTTTTTTACGCTTCTGTACAACTTTTTGTCCCCATTGAAAATAATGATGGAATGTTCAGGCTGATGATGTCTCTCACTCTATGAGTAGAGTGAGAAAAAGGTTTTTCAATCATAAAATTTCACTTTCACCCACAAATTTGCTTGGAACTTTGTTAGAGATTTCTGGAATGTGACTGTTAAAACTGTTATTCAAACACTATAGAGAGTTGCCAAAAGAAGTTTTCACCAATGAGCCACTATGACTCAGCAGTGTGCAGCATTAAAGGGACAGTTTGGTCAATTTCAACATGCAGTTGTAATGCTCACACTACCCTGGACTTGTCAGTGCCTGAGATTTTTTTTTCTTTCTTCAGCCGTTTCCGAGATCCTGGTCATTGTAATGGGGGCAGCTCTTTGTTTACATTTCAAAAAAACATTTTTATTTATTCCCAAAAACATCCAAAAGGTTATAAAACATCAGCAGACAACTAGCAAACAGCAGTACCTTTTGGGAAAATATTTGGAGTTGGCCTATGTTTCATTTTTTTAAAATGTAAACAAACGCTGCCCCCATTAGAATTGCTCATATCTCGGAAATGGCTGAGCCGAAAAATGTGGCATCACCAGGTACTGACAAGTCAAGGGTAGCGTGAGCAATACAACTGCATGTTGAAATTGACCAAACTGTCCCTTTAACTGTCAGTAGCCAGAACCAAAATATGGGATTAATTATACAATAATACACAAGTAGGTGTATGGGATACATGAAATTCTCATCTGCCATAATTTGAGTAGGATTCTAGAAATCTGCTGTAGAACACTTTTAGGCAATTACATCTTGCTGGGGAGCGAATTACAGTCAGTTGCTTAGTCAGAAGGTTGCAAGTCTGAATCCCACTGATCAATAGTGCATTTTAGATTTTATTATATAGCCTGCAGTGTTCCTTAGCTATGGTTTATGTATCGTTTTTTTTAACCTAAAACTTTGAAACCTGCTATTCTTTTCTGTTGAACTTTTGTCGAGACCTGAGCATGATGCTGGCTGGCTGCCATGTAGCACCTTATTATTTCTTAGTCATATTCATTACTTTTTTGCTATTTTTTTAAATTCTTGTTTGTCGTTTTGTTTCATTTCTGTTGTTCTTGTAGAGTCCTGAGCAGGGTGCTCAGTGGTTGCCATGCAGTGTATGGGGGCAGACGTGTGATGGGATCGACCGCATTGTGGAACACACCACCCTGCCAGAGCTACAGGTGGGAGAGGGGATGCTGTGTGTGTGTGTGTGTGTGTGTGTGTGTGTGTGCGCGTGCGTCTGTGTGTGTGCGTGTGTGCATGTGTGTGTCTGTGTGTGCGTGTGTGTGATTTTGATAATGTGAATTATGATAATATAACTGTCTGCTATTCGAGGACATGGGAGCGTACACTGTGGACATTATTTTAATAATAAATAAATTAGGATATTATTAATACAAGTTCCTATACTGTCCACTAGGTGGGGGACTGGCTGCTGTTCGAGAACATGGGGGCGTACACTGTGGAAATTATTTAATAATAAATAAATTAGGATATTATAAATACAAGTTCCATTACTGTCCACTAGGTGGGGGACTGGCTGCTGTTCGAGAACATGGGGGCGTACACTGTTGCTGCTTCTTCAAACTTCAATGGCTTCCAGAGTCCAGACGTCCATTATGTCATATCTCACACCGCTTGGTAAGTTTGTCCAGCCTACAGTATACGCTTACTACATGCAGTTAATTTATTTAAAACATAAAAAAACACAACAAAACACACAACAAATCTCATGCTGCTAAAGTTTTCTGATGTCTGACACATTTCGGTGCCCATTTCAGGCAGCACCTGCAGCAGGCCCATGAACAGGGCATCATGCCCGTATCCAAGGCGACATGTGTTCCAGGCAACATGGCATCCGGCTGTGTCCTGCCCGTCTCCAAGGCGACATGTGTTCCAGGCCACATGGCATCCGGCTGAGGCATGTCCGTCTCCGCTGCAGAGCTGAGCCAGAACCAGGGGCAGGGATGTACGGTGGCGAGTGGCTGTGGGCGCCAGACCAGCACCCTAGAGCTTCCAACTAAGCCCCGCCCCGCCACCGTGCTCTAAACCCAAGCCCCGCCCTGCCATCGTGCTCTAAAGATGGAAAAGATTAGCCTATTTGAATGATGTTTTTAACTAGAGGGAATATTGTTTGTCTTGTTTTTATTTTGGTGTTTAATAATTATTCAATTATTTGTTTTGATGTGCTAGGCTATACTATTCCTGCCAACCTGCCACAGACCCCCTAGCAGTAAGCCCCCCCCCCCCCCCCCCCCCCCCACACACACCCCAAGACCCCACCCCCCACCCCGGTTCCCTGGCCCCCACTTAGAAAACCATTGCATTAGACAGCTGCATGTCACTCAACAGCTTCATTCTCCTGTGTTGACACAAATCTGAGCAAAACATTTTAGAGATTATTTGGTGCGAGCGGATTGTCACACGAAGCCAAACAAGGACGAAGACTTTTGCAATGTGAGTGAGGGCTTTTGAATCTGGACACTGAAATGTCTTCCCCCTGGCTGTATGAATGATGAATTGTCTCTAACATGCTTCTTGTGGACCCTCTTGACATGGATGGTGCACTGATTGACATTATAAGAGTGGCTCTATGAATGAAAACAAAAAGAAACCTTGAAGTTAATGCTTATAACTAGGGCTGGGCAACGTTAACGCGTTAACGGTGCGTTAACTATTGGGGTCAATATCGCCCGACAATTTTGTTAACGCTATAACGCAGCAGGGTTTTTTTCGTGGGTTTTTTTTTTTTTTGCCTTTTATGACCGTCGTTCGTGCCTTTTATTTTGAAAGCGTCAGCGCGCTTGTTGCTGCTTCAAGTGACTGCTGACAGAGAAGAAGAATGTCTAGAAAAGTAGTCAAAACAAAACAGGCATAGCCTACAGAAGGACGTCAACTTCTGAATGGACATTTTCGGTAAACAGTTCTGGTCCTCCTTGTGCAACTCTCGAGCAGCATGTGGCTCGCCTTTGCAGCTCGCAAGGTTAGTCTATTGTACGGTCAGCATGAAAAGGCTACTGTTGTGCTGGCTGTCTATCAGCTGTCAATAACGCCACGCGGACTTACTAAAGCCTTGATCAAAAAGTGGACCGCGAGATATTACATTCCTCACGCAACGTTTTGGTATCTACATGGCGCTGCGCGTGCATAGTAGGCTGCATCAACATGGTAGGCTATGATTTCGCGACATCGGCAACTTCGTCAGCATTTAAGATAGTGTTAGTCATGTCAACGTTATTGTTTTGTCAACAGACAGTCAATTAGTTTCTAGTCGCTGAAACACCTTAAAAATAGCGACAGATAAGAGAGAAGGTGGGAGTCTTTGACAGTGAGAGAAGGCGGGACATATCTCACAGACGCACGCCTATGGCAAGCCGTTTTAACATATAGTTTTTTTAAGTGACAAGTTTTTTTTTCTTTTTTTCTTGTAGGCCCATGTAGACCATCCTAATTTGAGTTTATAATTTCTAATATATCAGTTTCAGTAGCCTACAATCTTAAATAGCCCTAGTGTAATATTGTATGCAATAATTTGTTTCATTAGTAGGCCTACATTGGATAGGCATATGGCCTACTAAATTTAGACTGATAGGTTGGCAAATAGCCTACATTTCCATTGTGGAATATTATATTAGACCTACATAGGTTATCTACACAGTACATATGCAAATTATTATTAATTATTTTATTTTATTAATTAAAAAAATATTTTTATTTTATTTATGATTTATTTTATTTATGATTTATTATTATTATTATTTTTGGGTTTTGCGCGCTATGCAATTAATCGCGATTAATCACAGAAAGTCATTGAGTTAATGCGATTAAAGATTTTCTTGTTTGCCCACCCCTACTTATAACATGTAAATAGTTTTCAAGACATAGCATCATGTATTGTGGAAATCTGTATATAACTTGTAAATATTAATTTCTCTCTCCCAAAACTGGGGTGCATTTCTGGACAGCGTAACTATATTCGTTTCTTTGTTGGTTGCACTGCCATTTCCCATTGGCAACTTCCGAAGTTGCTAACTGCTAACAACTACTTTTGAATACAGTTTCTCCTGAATTGCATTCACCTTCTGTGTGCGACTCTTTTCTCTCACATGCGAACTATAATACTCATAACAAGCCTGTTTTGGCTGACACACACCTGCAATTTATTTGAACAATATGATTCCCCCGGATTCTTTCTTTCCAGTATGCGGACTCCAGTCCTCGGCCTGTACTTGTGGCCTTGCGGTTTGCTGGTGCCCACCTCCGTGGAGAAGACAATACATTTTCCCTCTTGTCAGCCCAGCCACAACAACTTTTGGGGGACCAGTCTTCATTCATCATGTGCTGGATTGTGCTGTATACATTTTTGTTTGTGCTATTAATTTTTAAAAAATCGCATTTTAATAGCATAATAATAAAATATAACTTTAAAAACAAGTAATTGAAGCATTCATTTTCACAGCACAAATCACAGCTCATTTTCTATTGAGACTACTTTGGAGAAATTTGGACGTGGAGGGGGGGCTGCCTATTGAAAATATTATTTTACAGATTTTTTTTTACAGCACAAACCGGCACAAACATAGCACAACAATCTGCAGTGTTATTTCACCATTTTGGGTTTGAGGGGGGGGCAGCTTCACGCAGGTTCCCGATTACCAATAAGAAAAGGACACTGGATTTGAGCTTTTGCACGATATTGAAAAACACCTCTGTTATTAGTGACCTCATCAGGAGGCAACAAGCAGGCAAGTGAGCAAGGGAGGGCAGGAGTTAGGATATTGGAAAGGATCCTGTGTGAGAATGTAGCAATTCCTATCCAGTTACCTGGTTAAGCCTTATGGTGTAGTCCTATGTATGCCCACTAGAGTGCAGTACAAGTATAACATCAGAATTGATCATTATTTCACATCCAAAAGGCAAGTGTGTTGGTGAATACCACTAGCCTGGCGACGCCATCCTGTTAGTCCAAGAGCTCAGAGGGTTTTATTTATGTGGTTGAGCCCATGCGGTTTGATGGGTGTTTCTGATTCAGAAAATTGTGAGGAATTCAAAAATGCAAGTCTTACAAAACCATAGGTCAGCAAAAATTTACAATATTCATCTGAAGTCGGGTACCTTCTCATATTCGTTTTCAGCTTTGTTTTGGAGCGATATTTAGCAGCATTTTACGAAATCTATATAAACCAAGGTAAATGGCACTTAAGTGGTTGTTCATACTTAATTTTGTGGTGCTAAAACTGTTCTGACCCACTAATTTGCATTTCAAGATGGCCATTCAAACTTTGAATAAATCACCTGAGTCTTTCAGTCAGTCCAATGTGAAAAAAAGAGATGACTGGAGCACTCAGCAGCTTTTTTAGAGGTTTTTTATTATTTTGGTTCTCAAAATGACTGACGTTTCGGCGCACCTGCGCCTTCCTCAGAGTCCAAGCTTGTCTTTATACTGCTGTCCTCGACGGTGAGCACCACCAAGGCTGAAGCACATGCCAAACAGGATGAGGATTTAACTTGACTCGCTCCATTAACTCCCATTCAAAATTTGAAGAGCTCCAGCCCCACGTCTCGGAAGTAAAAAGGTGTGATTTAGGTGCCCCATTGTGTTGTCTCCCTGTTCACTCTGAGAACAGGCCCACATTTAATCTTAAAAGGTGCACTGTGTAATATTTTAGTAGTTTATTTCCATAATCCATGATGCTCATTCACAAATGCTATCTTTCATGAAGTTACCACCACCATTCAATTCTAAGTATTCATTGACTGAGAAAATTGCAGTTTTCATATATGAAAAGGGGGATCTTCTCCATTTCCGCCATTTTAAATTTCCAGAAATATATATTTTAGCTGCTAGACTCGCTGTACATTGGTCATAATAGTAAATATGAATGTATTACTTTGTAAATATTCATGAAAAGATCATATTTGGCAACAGGCAGTTTCAATTAGCAGCACAGTTGCAATACCTACTCTGGCCATACTGTGACTTAATGCATGTTTATCTTGTGTCTACAGGAACCACTCAAGAAGGACTGCATTTCCAAGGAGACTGCTTTGAGGATTCAGACTTAGCTGCAGAACAAACATGAATATGCAACACCAAAGGAAAAAAAGCCAACTTGACAGATCCTTTTTTTTGTCCCTCTACGGTTATAAACAATGTCTAGTTCTTTGGTCAAGCCAGTGTAGTGGGATAAAACACCTTGGGCTGTTCCTCCCAAAACAACCACTAGATTGAGCAAATACATTTTACCCTTTGACATGCTGTACATTAATGACTGGAGTGGGACAGTCTAATCAAACCAGGGAAGTTATGTACTGAAAGATGAGACACGGTAAATGATCTATGCAGTGGATGCAGTTGGCCAGAGATGGTAGCAACAATCTGTGGCGTCACTACCTTTTTTAACTCTAAGCATACTTGGGGTCTGACCATCACTTAAAGTTATTGGATTTTTTGAATTACATAAATATTGACCTACTAAGCGTGTGTGTGTGTGTGTGTGTGTGTGTGTGTGTGTGTGTGTGTTCTGCTTTGCCAAGTTTTGATTCGCTACAACGCTTAAACTTGCTGACATGGTTCAACTACTTCAGGAAAAAAATAAGCTTTAGTTTTCTGTGTCCAGAAATTGGGTTTCATCTTCCCTCTTCAAATGTATGTAATTTTTAAAATGGAAATAAATATGGTGTGCCAGTCTGGGCTGAAGGGCGAATCTCTCAGCTAGTCCATACACCACAGTCATCTTTGAAAACGTATC
>NC_085880.1:18366027-18476027 GCF_034702125.1 Engraulis encrasicolus | reverse complement strand
ACCCAGGGTTCGCATCCAGGTCATTTGCCATCCCTACCCCGTCTCTCTCTCCACATTCGCTTCCTGACGCTCTTCACCGTCCTATCTGAAAGGAAGGCGAAAAAGACCATTAAAAAATAATTTTAAAAGAAAATGACAGACTATTCATGTCTTTATTAGTACGCAAACGAACCAAATCAGAAAGGGATGAAATGCTTATTATTCTCACTGTACCTGGTGACTCTATGACACACCTGTTTATATGCTATGAGAAAGAGGGAGCAATGCAAGTGTGCGACACTCACTCTCATGAGGTGTGCCATGGTGACAGAAGCCAATGGCCATGGGAGAGGAGCCCATACATTCATTCCTCCTCTCATCCATCACAGAGAAGATGCAGATGACCAACTGCATGGTCAGGAAGACCACTGTATTGCCCATGCTAAGCTGGAGCTATATAAACACAGACAGACAGAGAGACAGAGAGACAGACAGAGACAGAGAGCCCGTATTCATATGACAACAATGTGACACTGAAAGTACAGTATTTAAGGGTATTCTCTTAGGTTAAAAACATTAATGTTAACATAAATGTTACATTGGCTTTTTACTCACACCACGCAGCGAGAAACAACGGAGGCTGGGGGGGCGGGGGGTGGCTTGGATAGGGCAGATGTTAGTCTTTGATTGTTGAAGTTGATGGTTGTTGGTGACTGGGCCGGGGGGGAAGTTTGAGGAGGAGAGCTGGATTGCTGGGTGGAGAAGAGCTGGGTTGCTGGGAGGAGAAGAGCTGGATTGCTGGGTGGAGAAGAGCTGGGTTGCTGGAAGTAAGGGGCTACTATATCAATTCTGGCTGGCCCCTGCTTCTCCGGTGGCAGCCTTTTACGGTACAGGGCCTGGGTCTTGAGCATGATGAGCTCCTCGCAGGTGTCCTGCTCCAGATGTCAGCTACCTTTCAGGGTGGCTACCCACACGGCCAAGCCGCACATGCAGAGGAAGAGCATGAAGTCGTACATCACCTGCATGAGGAGGGAAGAACAAACACCATGTTATAGTTACATGTGAGCTGCAGAGACATTGGAGCAATACAGAACAATCTTAAGACATGCAGTGCATGACGCATTCTGCAAAACACTAAAACACAATGTAATATCTAATTTAATTGAATACTTCTTGACACACAGTGCTGCAGACCACATTGCATACTTCTTGATACACTAACAGTGCAGACCACATAATTCTATATCTGACCTGAAAGTAGTTTACAAATAATGGGAGGGTATACGCACGTTTTTAAATGCATAATTTGTATACATTTTTCTTACCCAGTGGTTCATGAAGTTCTTCTTGAACATAGCAGGGGTGAAGGATCTGTCAGGGTTCATTTCAGCTCCAGCGTGGAACATCTGAAACAAAGTGTTCAGAGTTGAGTATTAACTTTAATGTAAAAAAGTAAGGAAGCAATATTGCAGCCTGGATGTGCAGAGAAATAAGCATGTGTGTGGACCCCAATAGAACAGTTCAAGGGTAAGAGTAGGTCCGCACATTGAAAAAGTATTTGATCCCTAGCTGAATTTGTTGGGTTGTCAACTGATAGACATCAGTCTAATCTATAATAGGGATGCACGATGTATCGGCCAGATGTATCGGTATCGGCCAATATTTGACATTTCTCAACACATCGGACATTGGTCCGATGGGTAAAACTGGGCCGATGTTAACATCGATTTTTTTTTAATATGTTACGGTTCTTAAAGATTGGACTTGAAGGTGACTTTCATTGTTTGTCTTCTAGTTTGTCTCTATTTTTTTATCTAATTTAATCACAGGGAGTTAAAAAGTGTTTTTGGAAATAAGAGGACATTCAAAAATTCAGTTTGTTTGCATCATTGTCAGTCTGTATTAAATGTTAAAAACAAACATTAAACATTAAAAAAACAAACAAACAAAAAAACATCGGTATCGGGTAAAATCGGTTATCGGCCAAAACCATAATATCAATATCGGACGAAATTTTTCACATCGTGCATCCCTAATCTATAACTTAGTGATACTGTCCCATTTTTGGAAATAAGCTTATTTTACACCTTCTCTTGAGTTAAATAATAGGGTTTTACCGTTCTCCTGTACTTTCAACCATTTTCTAGTTATGACGGCGCAAATTTTACCTCCAAGCTAACAGTTAACATTGAGTCCTATGAGACCAGTTAGCCGCGAGCTGGTCTCATAGGACTCAATGTTAACTGCTAGCATGGAGGTAAAATTTGCACGGCCATACCCCGAGAACGGTTGAAAGTACAGGAGAATGGTAATACCCTAGTATTTAACTCAAGGGGAGGTGTAAATTATTTCCAAATATGGGACAGTATCACTTTAAATGGTAGGTGCATTCTAACAGAAACAGAATATCAAAAAGAAAATCCAGAAAATAACATTAAAAAGGTGCACTGTGTAAGATGGTGGCCAGAGTAGGTATTGCAACTATGCTGGTCATTGAAACTGTGTCTACTGTCAAATTTGATCTTTTCATGAACATTTACTAAATAATTAACTTATATTTACTAGTATGACCAATAGGGCTGGGAATCGATCCAAATTTCCTGAATCGATTCGATTCCGATCCAGAAGACTGTGATCCGATTCGATCCATGATCCGATATCGATCTTTTGTATTGCTGAGTTATCCCATTTATGCCTAGAATTCTACGACCGACTATAAAATCTAAATATCTCAGCCTTTGATGCTCACACAAACATGAAATACCTTGATATGTGAGAAATAAGTGGGAAACGTTGGAAGAGAGCTACAGGATGTGGTTGAGAAAATAGCGCCTATAATGATCTACAAAAGATCGATCCACAAAGTTGTGGATCGATATTGCCCTTTTCGAACAGCCCTAATGACCAAAGTATAGAAGTTTTGCAGCTAAAAATGTCTATTTCTGGAAATTCAAAATGGGGAAATTGCACTTTTCATACATGAAAAGGGGGATCCCTCCATTGTCGTAATGAATACTTAAAATTTGAAGCTGATGGAAAGTATTCCTGAAAAATGTAACGTGTGAATGGGCAGTATGAATTATGGAAATAAACTACTTAAAATATTACATGGTGCACCTTTAAAGAACATAATATTCATTACATTTGTGTTTGTATTTCATTGAGTCAAAATAACAAGTATTTGACCCCTTTAGCCAAACTACTAGTTGGAAAAGCCCTTGCTCACAGAGGTCAGACGTTTAGTTCTGTTGATAACATTTGTGCATACATCAGACGGGAATTTTGTCCAATTTTCTTTGCAGATCATCTGTCTAAATCATTAAGATTTAGTGAATGTGGCTCGGCAAACGGGTGCTTGAGTTCCCTCCATACGATTAGTAGGATACATGTCTGGAGACCGTCTAGGCCACTTCATGACCTTAATGTGCTTCCTATAGACCCGTTCAGAGTTGACGTCCTCATGAATGCGCGCGCATCGCTGACTCAAACACACCAGAGATATTGTAAGGATATTACGAGAGACTCCACTTTTCTGGGTGGTACTGCACTCTAGGGGGGGTGCAGACTCCACTGAGAAAGAACGGGCTGCTGCGCTCAGAGCCGTATCTCGACAGCGGCCACTAGGAGAACTGCAGGCATGGGTAAAATCGGGAGTGGTGATTCTGTATGTAATACTGGGTGACAGTGCAGACCCTAAAGAGAGAAAAACTGCCGTTCTGAAGCGTGTGCGTTGATAAAAATAGAGATTCCGAAAAGTACACTTGTTATGCTATTTTGAGAGGGAAGAGGCTGTTCCAGAAGCATAGGAGATGTTTGTTGTTACAAGACATTAAACTACTAACTGGACTGATGACGTCGCCCGGAATACCCGTGTCCGTGATACCCACTGCATATCTGAGGTTAGCGCGAACATCCGTCATCTTATCTCTGAAAAAACACCTGTCGAGTCTCTGTACAAGTGAACGGAGCATGGACGATTTTTGAGGCAGTGGTGCGCACACAGTCAAATTACGTCCTACCTGTTAACAAACTCCAAAGGGGTCTATAGAGATAGAACATTAGACTAGAGGTGACCCCACCCCCTTTTTCATGACAATCCTGGCAGGTGTTATCGACTCATATGATTTTACGAAGAAATTTAGCATGAAATTTCAAATCTGGTCCTTGATTAATGTGTCTTCATATTCACACAGTTTTAGCCCCGTTTTGGACAGTGGTCGGAGTGTTCTCCATTGATTTGCATTGACTGAAGGTAACTACACTACCTACACAAGATGGAGGCTGCACTTGCCGTTTTCCAGTGCTGTCGCAAATTGCCAGTGACCTCTAGTCTAATGTTATACCTCTATGGTGCTTCCACTTGAGCCACTCCTTTGCTGCTTTGGCTGAATGTTGTGGATTATTGTCTTGTTGGGAGACCCATCCAAGGCAAACTTTCATTCTACTGGTGATACATGTTTCCCTACATCTTATTGTTGACACCATGTAGTTGTGCTGTGCCTTGGCCAGACAAACACCCTCAGACCATAATGTTTCCACTTCCATGCATAATGGTGAGGAGGGTGTTCTTGGGAGCATAGGCAGTAAGGCTCTTCCTCCAAACAGTGAGATGTGTTCATGCCAAACAGTTTGATTTTGGCTTCATCTGCACCTCAAAATCATATCCTATATCAGTCTGCTTGAGAAGGAACCTGTGCAGGGCCACCTGAGGTTTGCCAATGATCATAGTTACCATATGTGTACAGCCTGGTCACGGCCTGGTCATTGCAAGCATCCCAACGTTTGTGGAATGGGAATGGGCTTTTCGGGTCGCAATGACACAGCCCATCCAACGAAACTACAGTACGAGCCGTGCGCCTCACTGCCTTATTATTTGACGACTTCAGTCTAAAGATGTATACGGACATCAGTATCTTCCTGGAATGGTTCTGTAGCAGCTGAAAACAGTGTGTGGTCCGTTTGTCTACTACGGTAAGATAATCATATTCCTTTCTTCCACTGGATAACGTTTTAACATGACTGGATAACATGACGGTACAGTCCACATCACTTCAAACGGAATTACATAGACCTATTTAATGCATTAAAAGACGAAATGAGATGCAAGATGTACAACTGCTTAAACAATTAGTCCAAAATATCTCCACGTGTGTTATGTGCGTGTGATGTGTCCTGTCAGCTCTCTGCATCCAGTTGAACAGGAGAGCGCATAGGCTTGGTGTGTGTATGAGAGAGAGAGAGAGAGAGAGAGAGAGAGAGAGAGAGAGAGAGAGAGAGAGAGAGAGAGAGAGAGAGAGAGAGAGAGAGAGAGATCTTTAGTCTTCATCCGACACCAATGTGACACTGAAGGTACACAATTTAAAAGACAAGCACACCAGAGAGAGTGAGAGAGTGAGAGAGTGAGTGAGAGAGAGAGAGAGAGAGAGAGAGAGAGAGAGAGAGAGAGAGAGAGAGAGAGAGAGAGAGACTGCGTGCAATGTAGAGAGAATATTTCCCAAAGCACCGCAATGTTTTCCCAAGTCCTGCACTCAGACATGTTACATAGGCCTAGGTGTTGGGTTCATATGTGTGCATGCTGTGCACTGAGTTGGTCAAATGTAAACAGGCAGGGTTATTGGCAGAATAGATGTAAATGGGTCGGTCAAAAAATCAGATCTGAGCATAAAAGCGGAACTGGCATATCCGATCTGCAGTGTAAACATAGCCTAGGTGTGTCTGTCTCTGTCTCTCTGTGCCTCTGTCTGTGCCTTTCTGCTGCTGATTGTAGCTGATCATGAGGACTGATCTGGAGCAGGTGGAGTCCAGCCCCTAAAGGGCACATGTGCCTCTCTTTCACTCTCACTCTGCCTCTCTGTCGGTCTGCCTGTGAGAGCTAGCCAGGGCCTGCGCTGTAGGGGTCATCCCTATGTTCCCCGGGTCCTATGTTCCCCTCAACCGGGGGAACTTAGGACCCTTTTCTCAAAAAAGGGTTCTATGTTCCCCTCTGCTTCAAAGTAGACTGCTGCTGCATGGCAAAGCGCAGGTTGTTGTTGCACCTCTGACAGGTTAGGTTTAGGGATAGTTTTGGTCAGGGCACAAATTTAAAACTCAGAAACATTGCATTACTGACAGGTTAGGTTTAGAGATAGTTTTGAGAAGGGCACAATTTGAAAATTCGGAAACATACAATGCGGGGAACATAGGACCCTTTTTCTAAAAAAGGGTTCTAAGTTCCCCGGCGGTCCCATACAAAGACAGGGGAACATAGGACCCGGGGAACATAAGTACGCTCCCGCGCTGTAATAGCAGGCTAGGTTGGCTGAGGCGATTCTGCTCTCTCTCCCTCCACCTGTCTGGGCTCTGGGTTGAAACGGGGATTATAGAAAATAAAAGATCTGTAAACGATTACCCTCTTGCCTGTCCCCTTCCTGTGTCATAGCACAGCCAGGTTGTGACAAGACATTTAATCATCTGTGCCAAGTGTTACCAATAGTTTTGCTTAGTGGCTGAGATACCCGTGGTAGAGGTTTCAGCTGCATTGAGATCATTGCCTAGCTCCGCCAGTGCAGTTCCAGGGTGCTTTCTCACCATTATATTGATTCCCCACAAAGTCAAATCTTGTGTGAATCCCAGGCAGGCAGATTGAAAAAGTTGATCCAAAAGTTAAGAAATACAAGATGACCAACAGTTGACTGCCTCTTGCTTGTGGTTTTGTAGCACCTTTCAGCATTGTTCAGGTCTTAAGTTCTGTCCCTGATCCTTTGGTCTTATGTTGCCAAGTTTGGACTCTGACTGTTTGATTTGGTGCTGGTGACCATTTACAGGAGTCTTTAATTCAGATGACAAGTTGATTGGAGGTGCCTATCTGGTCTTCGTGACCAGAACTCTTAACAGTTGGCAAGGGATCAAATACTTTCCCTCAATGAAAGGACAAAATTAAAATGTGATATTCTGTCTCTCCGTGTTAGAATGCACCTACCATTAACATTAGACTATTCATGTCTTTATTAGTACACAAACCAGCAACATCAGCAAGGGATGAAATGCTTACTGTACCCTGGTGACTCAGTCCAGCGCTGTCCCCCTATTTTGATTCACCCTTTTATGTGCTATTAGAAAGAGGGAGCAATGTGAGTATGTATTTGAGACTCACCCTCATGGGGTGTGCCATGGTGACAGAAGCCAATGGCCATGAGATCCATGCATCAATTCCTCCTGCCATCCATCACAGACGAGCTGCAAATGACCAGCTGCATGGTCAGGGAGACCTCCACCGTGGTGGCCATGCCAAACTACACACACACACAGAGAGAGAGAGAGAGAGAGAGAGAGAGAGAGAGAGAGAGAGAGAGAGAGAGAGAGAGAGAGAGAGAGAGAGAGAGAGAGAGAGAGAGAGAGACAGAGACAGAGAGAGAGAGAGAGAGAGAGAGAGAGAGAGAGAGAGATTTACCTGACAACAATGTGACACTGAAAGTAGTCTTAGGTTAAAAACATTAAAGTTACATTGACTTTTTACTCACACCACGCAGCGAGGAACGAGGGAGGCTGGCTGGCTCTTGCTTCTCTTGGCTGGGCAGCAGGCTTATAGGGCCTGGATGTTGAGCTTGATGGGCTGTCCGCAGGTGTCCTGCTGGTTCACCTCCAGGGGCCGGCTGCCTTTCAGGGTGGCTAGCCTCTCAGCCAGGCCACACGTACGGGCGAAGAGCATGAAGTCGTTGAAGTACATGATGGCGCCCATAGCGCCACAGATCATGATATAGATAGATACACCTGCACAAGGAGGGGAGAACAGAAATCCCTATTATAATTACATATAAGCTCCAGAGACATTGGAGCAAGACAGAACAATCTTAAGACATACAGTGCTTGGCACCTTCTGCAAAACACCAATACAGAATGTATGTAATGACTGTGCAATGTCATGAGGTCCAAGTCAAGCTGTTGGTGTGTCAAGAAATATTCAATTAAATCAAAGACTTGCCCCTTCCCATGATGCTTCCCGTTATAAATATTTTATCTATCCAGTTCAACAAAATCTGAGCATTTTCTACAGTTGATTTCATAGAGCAGACTGCTGCCAGTAGCAGCTACATTTCAACTTTGAATGCCCAGAGCACTTCAGCATGACGTAGTAGAGTATCATTTATTGATCCCGAGGGAAATTAAGGTGTCAAATAGCATACAGTACATACATACATAAATAAATACAGACACAAGGACATTACACATACTGTATATTCACAAATATTCACCATACATATAATCACAGGGTCAGATCTCCCAATCCACTTACACACGAACAAAACTAGAAAAGTGTCCAAACTATACGTACACATTTTAACACAGTTTAAGTGTTAAGCTACATTCAGCACTGTTGCCAACATGTGCAGCACTTTGAGCCTTCTTTAAGTAGATAGACCAAAATAATTTTAAGGTCTCAGATCTTTCAGATCTTTGAATCATTTTATCGTTTTATTTCTGGCGAGTTAGAATGTCCATAACAAAGGAACAAAAACCAGTAAGGTTTGAAATAATTATTCTCACTGTAACTGGTGGGCCCTGCTGACTCAGTCCAACATTCTCCCCCTACTTGTTTATAAACTATGACAAAGAGGGAGCAGTGTGGGTATGTGTAATTGTATGATACTCACTCCCATGAGGTGTGCCATGGTGACAGAAGCCGATGTGTCTGTCTCTCCTCTCATCCATCACGGAGAAGATGCATATGCCCATGCCAAGCTGGAGCAAATACACAAGCACACGAGAGAGAGAGAGAGAGAGAGAGAGAGAGAGAGAGAGAGAGAGAGAGAGAGAGAGAGAGAGAGAGAGAGAGAGAGAGAGAGAGAGAGAGAGAGAGAGTTGAAGGTACACAATTTACCTGAAGGTACACAATTTAAAAGACATTCTCTTAGTTAAAATAAAAATATATGTTACATTGACTTTTTACTCACCCCACACAGCGAGGACCTGTGGAGGTTGTCAATCAGCTGGTTTCTGCTAACTTTGAAGAAGAGCGGTCACACATCCTGATGCAGTGTGGTCCCAGGACTTTTTGGTTTGCTTTGGAATTTTCACTTGAGCACATCCACTACGATGGAATTTCACATGGACATCCTGGACAATGCCTTTGGAATTTGCACTCTTGCAAGCTTGAATTGCCCCCCCTAATACATTTTGGTCGCAGAGCCACACTACATCTCCAACAGCAACATTTCTTCTTGTAGTGTGCCACTTGCTGTGGATGAGCAGGTTTGGGACTGTAAGTTGGCTTCAGGACTTCAGAACAGGCTGATTTGGGTTTGCATTTCTTGCAGTCTTTTGAGGAGGTAGATGTTGGATGTCGACTGTTTTGAAATCTCCACTGTCCTCTTCAAAGGCCCCTGCACACATTACCCCTATTTCCCTTCCCAACACTCAGGAATTCGACAGTCGCTCCCCATGTCCATGCAACTGCCCTGACCAACTGACCCAGACTGCCGAAGTGCCCTTCATCAAACAGCTCCTGGACTGCTGCCACTGCTGGCGGAGCAACCCCAGACCTGGACCACACGCCGTTCCGGACAGCAACTGGGTGCCGTGGCCCCGGCTGAGCTCAGGCGAGTACTGCAGTGAATGCCCTCCTCTACACTCCAGCAACACCACCTCCTGTCTGCACAGTAAGGTATTCCACTGACCCTGCTGGCCACCTCTCCCCCCAAGCCAGCCAAAAGAACCACGGACCAGACCACCACTCTGAATCCCCAGCCAGGCCATCAAGACCAGCCCCCCGGGGACTATGCCCACAGTACCCAGAATTCACCACTTATCTCAGACATCAGCGGAGATCAACTTCTCCAAGAAGAAAAAAGAAGAGAGAACCACTCACCGGAGGAGAGCTGTTAAGCCAAGCAACGACCTCCCTACTCTATTCTACTCTACCCGACTGGTACTGTGCTGTACCCGAGGTGGCGCTGTAGGCACGGTGTCATCGTGAAGCTAGTTGAGGCCGAGGCCAAGGCCAAGCTGAACCCTCTTGACCACAAGTCAAGTTGAAGAGGTACACAGCAGTCTTCGCAGCAGGGATGAAGAACTAATTCCAAAAGCACTGCCGAATCGAGGTCAAGAAGTGGCATCACCTGGTTGATCTCCAGACCATCTTGTGCCATACAGCATGGAAGTTATTAAAAGGAAACGGAGCTGGCAAAATCCAGAGCAGCATTGACAGATTGGTGATGCGTTCCAAGTGCTGTGAACATAGCAGATATCAGGCCAGTCCTGAAGACCTAACTGAAACTTCCAAGTGGCAATGTGGTGCGCAATTCCTTCAGTAGCCAGTAAAATACATTACTGCACAAGCAAGATACAATGTCACCAGAAATGCTAAAGAAAACATTCACTGTAGTACTCACCCGAAGTCAGCTGAAGGCACAACACCAAACTGCAGTCCAGGACAACACACAGTCCAAGTTCAGAACTCCCCCACCCACAATAGCAGCAGCCCAAGAGCTAATGGACAAAAGGTGCTTCAGCAGTCTGAGACGGCTGATCGGGACAGTTGCATGGACATAAAGAGTGGCTACTAGGCTCCTGAATGTCAACAGGGGAAATGAAGCAAAGTGGGAGGCAGAACCTTTTTTCCTTCTTCAAGCGTTATCCTCCAGGCCCCTATGTGAAGCGTTTTCTCTCTTTGTTGTGTTTTGGTGTCAGTGGAGTCTGCATCACTGGCAGCAGAAGGTTGTCCACTGGTCAGTTGCCTCACTGGTCAGCGGTGGTCTGCTGGCAGACGGCTCACTGGTGCAGCCAGTAGGCCTATGCACTGGCAGTCGTTGGTTTCCAATGGTGCTTTGGTTTTCCACTGTCAAGTGTATATCAGCACTGGGTTTAACCACACTTGAAAGACTATGCACAGACACAGGATTCCATTCGTCTGGTCTTTTTCATTGATTTCAGTGGTATGGATGTCCTGAATTGTCTAATTTTTCATTTTATTATTATTTATTATAATAGTTTCATTTTTGTTTGAGTTTTTTTCCTTGGGTTGGCCTCTGTGCATTTTCCCCGGCCAACTTGTAAAAAGGACGGAGACTTCTGGTGGAGGTTTAAGGCACTATTCCACTGGAAAGGATTTCATTTTTGATTTGGTTGAGTTGTGGTTCTGTCTTTTCCTTAGGTGAAAAACCTGGAGGGAAACATGCAGACAGACAAAGAAAAGAAATTAGTTAGGCTATACAGAAATGTGCAAAAAATGCTCATGTGCAAACATGCAGGAAATGTGCAACCATGTCTAATTCAAAAATAAACTTTGCAATGTTAGACGACGAGCCAGATTGAATAACCACAAGCCCTCGATTTATGAGATTGTAGGAGCAGACCCCACCGCGAGCAGAACGCAAGTCAGAGCCATACGGAGATCTCCAATCTCTGGCCATAGCCCATCGCGCTAAACATTCCGAAATGAATAAAACAAGCGCTTACCGGCTGCTTCGTTTCAGAAATCCCCTTTGTACAATAAGTCGGCTTGGTTCACAGGCAAGCACAACAAAGTCTGTCTAGCTTCCAGTAGTCTCCCAAACGGCCAAACTATTCTAGAAAGCCTAATTATAAACCTGCACTCCAGTTTGCCGCGCAAACCAAATCAGCGGACACGACACAGCTGACGGTGATCAACCGACTCATGGCTTCATTAGGCCTAATTCGCTTCTAGGCCTACTAATCAGTTCGCGGTTCTCATCAAATCTTTTCTTTTTTTTCTTTTCTTTTTTTCTCGGTTCTCACCAAATCGCCACCCATTCTTTCGCCTATGTTTTCTCCCGTGAATTTTCCAAGTGGGGCTAAAGCCAACTTACAAATTAGGGTTGACTTAACCCTAGCCTAACCAGGCTTAAGGAAATATACAGTTAAATGTATTTTCAAATAGCCTATACAAAATACCCAGCACTACAATGTTACAAATACAAGAAACAAAAAAATAGGCCTACATAACTAACAGTAGGCCTATCAAACATCGAAAGTAGGCCTACAGTAGGCCTATTTTGTAGGCCTATTTTCAACGTATAAAACACAACAAAACACAACAAAACCCATTGTGTACAAAAACTATCAATTTCATTTATACAATGACATTAATTGAACAATCAATTCCGAGAAATTAAATGAGAAAACAAAACAAGCAAAAACAAGGAAGAAAGAAAGAAAGAAAGAGGCCCTGCTCTCTGTAGTATGACACTGGTGTTACTTTAGATTAGATGTTCCCTTTCATCATTACTATTTTCGAACAGCTTTGCATTCAAATGCCAATGGGGCCGGTTAACAAGGCCTGCAAATGAGAGCAATAAGGCTGACATTGCATGAAAGTGAGCATAGACTCCACAAAAGTCCACAATATTAAACGTATAGGCTACCCTAAAACTCCAGCAGCTGTTCAGCAGGTCTGAGCAGGGGAGCCATATTTATCTATTCATTTATTTATTTACTTAGGCTACTTATTTTACGCCATTCTATTTAATGAGTGTTTTTAAAGCATTACTTAACTTTTTGAACTTTTCATATTTATTTTTGTATTCTTCTACAGGGTGCACTGTAGGATGGTGGCCAGAGTAGGTAGTGCAACGATGCTGCTCATTGAAACTGCTAGAAAGTGTATGTTGCAAATCTTGTCCACGCATCTTGCAAAGCTTCACTAACGCACCATTTGTGGCCTTAGAGCGCCATCTTGTGGACAATGTGTGGTGCAGCATTAGTAATGATATCAGCTGCACCTTTGGTGCTTAGGAGTATGGCCAGCCTCAAGCGTGCAGAACGCCCGTCTTGGAATGAGCAACATTATGGACATACTTTCATCTATCTTAAGGTTACTTAAATCGATAGCCCTCATAACTTATTGTAGGCTACAGTTTGGGGCAGTCATGGGTGAGCGGTTAGGGCGTCAGACTTGCATCCCAGAGGTTGCCAGTTCGACTCCCGACCCGCCAGGTTGGTGGGGGGAGTAATCAACCAGTGCTCTCCCCCATCCTCCTCCATGACTGAGGTACCCTGAGCATGGTACCGTCCCACCGCACTGCTCCCCATGGGGCGCCACTGAGGGCTGCCCCCTTGCACGGGTGAGGCATAAATGCAATTTCGTTGTGTGCAGTGTGCAGTGTGCAGTGTTCACTTGTGTGCTGTGGAGTGCTGTGTCACAATGACAATGGGAGTTGGAGTTTCCCAATGGGCTTTTTCTTTCAGTTACACCTTAGGGAACAAATAGTCCAAAGCAATAATGTGTAGGCCTAATGCGACAGGCATCGTTATTGTAAGATGCGTTATCTCTTGTATTATTATTTTGCCACCATTTGCTTATTAGAAATCCAGCAGGTTAAACATGTATCTCTGTGAATGGACGTGAAGAATAGCCTTCAACAAAGTTCAGTGGACCTCTATTTTTTCGCTCTCAAGTTGGAACCGCTGCAGCGCGAGTTTGGAAAGCTGACACGCTACCTTTTGCCGAGCGCTTTGAAAAATACCACTGTTTATGTAGGCTTTTGTTTCACAATGGTGTAATTGGGGCATTAGTGGCATCATGGTGCTTCCAGTTAGACTACATCTACAAGCCAGAGATGACCTGGGAAAACGGTGAAGGTTGCTGATCACCAGAGCTGTCAACGTTCCCGCCAACGGCTCCGTTGAGCAGCTGTCCCTCACTGCTTGCTTGCATGTATTTTCATAAAATGTGAAAAGATGTCTGAACAAATAACAGCATCTGCAAATCTTGGTTGAGGAAGGGGAAATGTTTGAAGGTTTATGCGTGATGCATGAACCGCAAATACACATCTTTTATTAGGGCATGCAAATGCAATCAGTGTGAAGGATAGGCATAAATAATCACATGAAATGTCGACTCGTTGCAAATGTTGAATCGGTTTATACGTTAAATTGCAGCACATAAACAGTAAATTGATCTTCTACTCCTCATGTAGGGCTCCCTGCTCGATATGGCGGTGCCGCGTGCATGCGCCCTTGCGCTTCGGATATCTATAGCCTATGCATCCATCTCACGAGGTTGTGATAGTCACTAGAACTCTAATATTCTTGCACACTCATCACAGAGCAGCCACGTCCTTGCAGTGTAGCAACGTTTCGGAATAGTGTAGCAATTGCTGGCAAAGTTGGAATGTGCCCAAATAAACATTGCAAGCAAAGCTGAACCACGGCCTATAGGCCTACTTCCAGGTCACCCAAATTCTGGGTCCTAAATAAACCAAAGTCGCAATTCGAAGGGCATTTTTCTTCATTGCTTTTTCCCACGATTCAGTGTTTCATTTTCAGGATTACATTTTACAAGTGATTTTCAAGCGTAAAACATCACAAATTAATCATTTTTGATTTCTCGTGCGACTTCCAAAATAGAATAATGAATGAACGAAAAAGTACACGGCGCACATCATAGGGCGAACGTCTAACCCTGTCACTGCCAGCTTCCGCAGGGACCGCCTGCCGCTGGAAGAGTGGGTGGGCGGCGCAAGAGAGAGATTGAACGCCTGGACTGACTCTGAAGAAGACGCAGGTGCGTCGAAACGTCAGTCACTTTGTGCACCAAAAAATAAAAAACCTCGAATAGTATGTTGTGTGCTCTGGTCATCCCTGGGTCTAGTCACTGAGAAGTAGCCCAGTCTTTCTTCATTCTACGGTCTTGACTGTGAGCACCACGGGCTGAAGTGCAAGACATCCTTCCTCTTACCTGTGTCTTATTTACAGTATGCCAGTTGCAAGGTGAAGAGAGTATCTAAAGGTGTTTCCCCCTGTCACATGTTGTCTAATAATTAGTATTGTAGTGTACACAATATCCATGAATGTGTATATTTTTTTCTAGGAGTGTGTTCATATTTTGCAAATTGTGTGCGAAGCAGTGAGTTGTGTTTACAGTTATGCAAATGTGTTTATAACATTACAAACTGAGTGCTAATCAGATGTTGCGCTATTAGTTTGGCTGATTTGGTTATAGGTTTGTGCATCTGTGTGAGGAGTTCCGCAAAAGCAGCCAAAGCTACCAAAAAATGTGCTTTAGTGAACAGAAAAAAACTGTGAGTAATGTCATCAAACTGATAAATATTTCAAAATTAAAGTCCCATTTTCATACACAATTTGAAAAGTGGTGGCTATTATTTCTTTCTCTACTTTAAAAAAGTCAAAAATAGAATGTGTTGCCATATGGCAACAACATGCAATAGAGCAGGGGTATTCAATTATATTTCAACGAGGGAAAATTTTGCATTTCTTAGATGTAACTTCCTGCATTTTAACGTCCCGTGTCAGGTTTCAGCATGATAAAGGAGGCCATACTTTTATCTCTAAATTCCAAAAAAACGATTCTGTATTTGAAGGGGCTTTTGGGGGGGCCAGAACCTTGCTGTCCAAGGGCCGCATCTGGCCCCAGGGCCGCCATTTGAATAGCCCTGCAATAGAGGGTTTACTAAAGGCCCTGTGTCTCTCATAGTGGTGGAGTACTGTGGTAGCAAAGGTTTTTCGGTGACTAGTGTTCCACTGGTGGAACGGCGCACATCATAGGGCGAACGTTTAACCCTGTCACTGCCAGCTTCCATAGGGACCGCCTGCCGCTGGAAGAGTGGGTGGGCGGCGCAAGAGAGCGATTGGGCGCCTGGAGAAGTCACATGATCTTAGGGGCGGAGCAACCAGACCACATGATCTCAGGGGCGGGGCAACCAGTCCCTGCCCTGTGCCCTCCTGCTGCAACACTACCAGGTAACACACACACACACACACACACAAACAATATTTTACAGACACACACGCTGCACGCACACACACACAGTGCATGTTCACCAGCAAAGATAACAAGCCACTGATATCAGAAATGCTACAGTAATATTGGTGGATGCAATGATAGCCTTACAGATATGATTTATTTATGATTTAAGAATATGTATCTGTGACTTACCAAGACTCCGGGAACACTTGTCTTTTATAAGTCAGGAATTGCGTACGGATGTTTGAGGTGACCTTAAGCCCAGGACACTGGTCAGCAGAATTGTACATTATGTGTTTTTTTTCCACAGCCTGGGTACATATCAGTGTTGTGGGAAAGTAGAAAGCTGTTACTTATCTGATGGGACAGGGGGCATCAAGCCCTCTTCCTCTCTCTCTCGCACGTGCGTTGCACGCACAAACACACTTTACTTAATTCTTTCTACTTCTGCACATTTCTGCCGTACAAAAGGCAAAGTGCTGTAATGACATATTTTGTTACAATTGAGTTTAGACTGAAAATGACGTTGATAATACCTTATTTGCCTTGTGACAAAATCTTGTCCTCCAAATGTGTCCCGTTTTAGAGATATTGCTATGTCAAATTTGCAGTAACTACAATATCCAATCTAATAGCCTACCAATATTTTTGTCACCTGGTAAGAATGCCGGTGAGAATTTACCCTAGCAACCTTGTGGAGTTGGTACCACCGACCTGTACAGTATATATCATTGGTTGGAACACATCAACATAATCTCCAGAATTCCGTGCTCCTGGACAAGGATGTTAAGGACACGAAATCCGTGTCCAGGAGCACAGATTTTGGCAAAATTCCGTGCTCCTGTTGTTTTCCGTGATGGACACACAGAAGTGCTCTCTATACTCCCACAGCTCTATGTTTCCACAGTCTTGTGTTTTCTCAGAATTTTTCTCAAAAAAACCATTTCTTACTGACAGGTTAGGGTTAGGGATTGTTTTGGTCTGGGCACAGCTAGTATTCTTTCATTCATTATATGAATTTGATAGCCTATCAACCAACTGGAAAAGGTATTTCTCAAAAATATGTCTTTAATGACAGGTTAAGGTTAGGGGATGTTTTGGTCAGGGCACAACTTAAATTGCTATAGCATTATTTTGTTTAGCATTAGCATTTGGTATGTATTTTCTAATGATAGAGTTAACACAGTGCTCTGGGAATATAGAAAGCACTTCCGTGTGCACATCACGAAAAACAATTCCGTGCCCAGGAGCACGGAATTTTGGAGATCAGACTGAACACATCACCAATAATGGACACGGGACAAAAGTAAAGGTTGACATTTATTAATTAAAATGGATGTTTGAGTCAAAAGGGAGAGGGGGTATCCACGGGGGAGCCAGAGGGGGGGAGGAAGGATCGTCGGCTCCAGTCACTGTCCAAGTGGGGGATGGGGTCTCCTGGGCTACCCGCGTGGCCTGAAGAGGCAGTCACGCACACACACACACACACACACACACACACACACACACACACACACACACACACACACACACACACACACACACACACACACACACACACACACACACACACACACACAGGGCTGTTAGCTCAGGTCCGCACCAGTACCAGCGAACCATACATCCACTCCCAAGGTGGCCAGGGACGAAGAGGGTGGCACACAGAACACAGCACTGCAATCAGGGGTGCAATTCTCGAAACTGTAGTTGCTAACTACATTAGCTACTTTGTTGTTTTCAATTAATTTTCTCATAGGCAGCTACCCAAGTTGCTAACAGGCTAACAACATATCTTTTGAGAAATGCACCCCTGGTTAGGCAAGAGTATCATTACTAACTCTCATGTGATGACAGAACCCTGTTAAAGATGGAAGTAAGTGCAGCATGGTTCCAGCAGTGCAGGTAACCATGGCCTAGCAGCCCTTGTAAAGGCAGGGATCGGGGGATAGCAGTAGCAGCACATCAAATAAAGGGATAATCAGGGTTAAGCACAGTAGACCTACGGTTTACAGCAGTTCAGGTAACTAGGGGGCTAGGAACATTCGTGAAGGCAAGGGTCAGGAGTAGCAGTAGCAGTATATGCAGTGAAGAGTTATTAGGGGGCAGGTTCACCCACTGTTTCCCGTGTGTGTGGGGTCCTCCACAGCGATTCAACTCACTCCGGGTTTCCAAGTCCACCAGGCGTGCACAGCTTGTTCTCGGCTCCGGTCCTCTCGACTCCGGTCCTCTCTATCTGGCAGCTCCTCCGGTCCCTGAGTACCGTATAGCTGAAAGCTCAAAAGCACAGACTGTGTTTAAAGGGACACTGTGTAAGATTTTTAGTTGTTTATTCCCAGAACTCATGATACACATTCTCTAAAGTTAATTTTTTCATGAATACTTACCACCACCATCAAATTCTAAGTATTCATTATGACTGGAAAAATTGCACTTTTCACACATGAAAAGGGGGATCTTCTCCATGGTCTGCCATTTTGAATTTCCAGAAATAGCCATTTTTAGCTGCAAAAATGACTGTACTAGAAAATATGAGTTTATTACTTAGTAAACTTTCATGAAAAGATCAAATTTGGCAATAGGCACCCCAGTTTCAATGAGCAGCATAGTTGCAGTACCTTTTTTGTCCATTTCCTGCACAGTGTACCTTTAAAGTAAACCCCTGCCAACCTCTGCCCAATCAATGGTGTCCTCTGCAGTCCACTCTAAGTGTTACTGTGCCATTTTTGGAGATAAGCTCATATTACACCTCCCCTTGAGTTAAATGGTTGAGATGTATATGTCTCCTGTACTTCCAGCCGTACTCTGAGTATTGCGTTGCAAATTTTACCTCCAAGCTAGCAATTAACATTGAATCTTATGAGGCCACTGGTCTCACAGTGCTCAATGTTAATTTGCTAGCATGGAGGTAAAACTTGCACTGCCATACTCGGATAACGATTGAAAGTACAGGAGAAAGGTAAAGATAGCTATACCGGTAGCAAGCAAGATAGATAGCAAGGACACGTGTTAGTGATCGCAGAAGTCTTGATATTGGTGTATTGGTGTGTAATAATAGCCCGACAGATATGCAGTTAAAGCGAGATTTATTTGATCATGGTAATGATTCACATTTATCCTTTTTCAAACAAATGATTGTGATGATTTCTCAATCCAATACTCTCCTAAATGAATGGTGGGTGGTCATGGTGATCTACTGGTGTTCAGAGAGAGAGAAGAGCAGGAAGCCACTGAAGGTGTTGTGGGTATTAGAACTATCAAAGAGCCTGTGGTCTGCTGGTAGGACCATGTTCACTGTATCTCCCTTCTCGAGCTGCAGAGTCAGGCCACTGGACAGATAGGAGTAATTTGAATCAGTGTCCCACTCCCATTGCCTCATGAGCGGCTCTCCATTCTTTTGCATTTCGATAGACATCCACCGTCTGTCCAGTCTATCCATAACAGTGAACCTGAAGTAGTAGACCCCCCTGACTGGAGCTGTGAAGACGCCAGTTGCGTCATCGTAGGCCTGTCCAACGTTGGTGATGACTTTATTGAATACTACAGTCAGGGCATTACTCCCAGCCTCTATGTACCCTGAGATAGCCAAACCTGCCGAGAAGGCCACCTTGGGTGCTACTTGAATCTCTTTCTCCAGATTCTCTACTTCAGTCTCAGTGGCTGCCAACCTGGTCTTCACTTCTGTCAGCTCTGCTTCTTGTGCTGCATTTTCCACCTTCAGGTCATCTATTGCAGTTTCACCAGCAGCCAGTCGGGTCTTCAGATCAGCCAGCTCCTGCTCATGTGCGGCACTGTCCCTCTTCAAGTCCTCCACTTCAGTCACAGTGACTTCATTGGTCGAATGTAGGTCCTGTATGGCAGACTCGGTGGCAGCCAGTCCGGTCTTCAGAGCATCCAGCTCCTGCTCATGCGCTGCACTGTCCATCTTCAGGTCCTTGACATCAGTCACAGTGAGTTCATTGGCTGTATTTAGGTCCTGTATGGCAGACTCGGTGGCAGCCAGCCTGGTCTTCAGAGCAGCCATCTCCTGCAATAGTGCCGCACTGTCCACCATCTTCAGGTCCTCCACTTCAGCCTCAGTAGCTGCCAGACGGGTCTTCAACCCTGCCAACTCCATCTCTTGGGCTGCATTTTCCTTCTTCACATTCATCACTTCAGCCTCACTGGACGCCAAGCGAGTCTTCAGCGCTGCCAACTCAGCCTCTTGGGCTGCGTTTTCCTTCTTCAGATTGTCCACCTCCGTCTTCATTTCTGCTGTGGTGTCCTGTAGCACCTTCCCCAGAGCCTCCACCTTATTCTCACTGACTGCCAACCTTTGATTCACTGCTACATTCTCTGCCTCCAGCACATCCACCTTATTCTCACTGACTGCCTGCCTTTGGTTCACTAGTATATTCTCTACCTCCAGTACCTTGACGTCACCATGGGTGTATCTTAGTATTACTCCCTGCGCCACCACCATGTCTCTGAGTTCCTTAAGCTCAGCAGAGACGTCCAGCAGCTGGGTAGAGACTTCAGCAGCAGCAGCAGCAGCAGCAGCAGCCCCAGTGGTCTGGCCCTCGGTCAGGACTTCAGTCTGGGTGCTCCGAGTCTGAGTTCCCCACATGCAGAGCAGCAGCGTCACCCATGAGATGGCAGCCCTCATCTTCCAAGTCACTGTAAAATACAACATTCAACAGATTCTGAGTAGCTCACACCATGCAAAGAATCAGTACGGACTTACTAAAATGCAAAATTATTGAGGTTTTACACAAACGCACACATATGCATTTTAGCTTCTTTATTCAAAATAACTGTCCACAATTATACGAATATATCACTTATTGTGGGCCTAAACCCTTGTGGACCTTATGCCTCTTTATTCTCCACTTATCTCTTCTTTCAACTCCTTCATTTAATTTTTCTTTACATTTACTTATTTATTATCTATCCACTTATTTTTTCTATTTTGTCTAGTTTCCTCTCTTGTCGTTTTTCTATTTCTTTCTTGTTTCTACCTCACTCTACTATTTTTTCTTCCTGCTGCATGCTTTGCATGATATTGTGCTATACAAATACAGTTATTATTATTATTATGAATGTGACACAGATAGACATATGAGGCACAGGCATGAGCCACTGTCTGTCACTGGTGTCTGTAGCAGCAATACTGATGGTAGACGTACCAGACGTAGGTGCAGCAGCAGCAGTGTCTGTGCCTTCGACTCTGTGATCCCCCTCTTTTTATTAGTCAGGTATTATGTAAGGGTGTTTGGGGTGACCTTAAGCCCAGGGACGGCAGTCAGCAATATTGTACATTATGTGTTCTTTTTCCACAAACTTGGTACGTATTCAACTACCAGTGTTGTGAGAAAGTAGAAAGCTGTTACCTATCAGGTGGGACAAGGGGCATTAAGCTCTCTCTCTCTCTCTCTCTCTCTCTCTCTCTCTCTCTCTCTCTCTCTCTCTCTCTCTCTCTATCTCTCTCTCCTCTGGGTCAGTATCTGAGTATCGTGATTGTGACTGGTGATTGGGTCAGCTGCTGTCACGTTTCCCACTCTATTGCTAGTAGCCTAGCCTACCTCCAGCCAGAGCTCTCTCTCTCTCTCTCTCTCTCTCTCTCTCTCTCTCTCTCTCTCTCTCTCTCTCTCTCTCTCACACACAGACACACAGACACACACACACACACACACACACACACACACACACACACACACACACACACACACACACACACACACACACACACACACACACACTTTCCTATTGCTACTCAGTGTCAGTGAGGGGGCATTATGGATAGCAGCCACACCCTCTGTTCTCACTGGCGGTATGACGGTCGGTATGTATATAGTATCTTGCCTTTGATTTCAGAGGGACCGTCTGCAAGCCTCAACTTCAAGAGAGAAGCTGCAAACCAACAACAACCCACTCTTGTACCTATTTGTAGACTGCACCAGGGGGCTTCCAAACTTTACCGTGGCAAGCCTAAACTTGTAAAGACTATTCTCTTTTCTTTTAGATATGTTTTGGCTTTTGCTGATCACTTGGCGGAGCTTTTAAGAGCTCTCCCAAAACTGGTGACATATTTCAAATTAGGAACTCTGATGACGAGCTAGAGTCCTGAAACAGTATCCTACACTTGTCCTCAGCTTTTATCCTTTTCTCCACTTTTCAATACAGTTTCTCCTGATTTGCATCCACTGCCTACGTGTGACTCCTTTCTCCTCCCATATAAACTAACACACTCATAAGCCTGTTTAGGCTGAGACACACCTGCAAATGCAATTTGAACAATATGATTCGCCAGGGGCGTAAAGTATACCCCCGCAGCCCCTGCAAGGCAGGGGGGGGGGGCATATGAGACGGGGGGCCCACATGGACCCTTGCTTGACTTGAAGAAACGGGCCTCCTCCTCCACATGATATTGGGCCCTCTTTTTTCTTTCAGGGGCCCATTCCTGGTAGCTTGCAGGGGGCCCTGAAGGACTTGCGTTACGCCAGTGTGATTCACACAGATTCTATGTGAGAATGTGGCGATTCCTATCCAGTTACCCAGTTAGGCTTTATGATGTAGTTCTATCTGTATGCCCTCTAGATGGCAGTATAACATCAGGGCTGGTGATCATTTTACTTCTGCCAGTCATAGTGCAGGTTCAATTGTCTCAAAAATAAGGTTTAGGAACATTTCATATAGATTTTTCCAAATTGCGTTTTTTATCAACTACAGACCCCATAGTCTTCAGATCCACCTGTTTCCAATTTTTTTCTGAAGTGGAAACGCCCAAAATTCAAGATGGCGGATATATGGTCATATTCTAACACAATTGAATGTAATTGAAAGAAACATGTCTCATACATTTTTGGAATTGGTGTTTTTTATATTTCCTACACCCCCTGAACAAAAAAATAACCTGTTTCCACCCCCGACCCTTAAAGGGACACTGTGCAGGAAATGGTCAAAAAAGGTACTGCAACTATGCTGCTTATTGAAATTGGGCTGCCTATTGCCAAATTTGATATTTACATGAAAGTTTACTAAGTATTAAACAAATATTTTCTAGTATGGTCCAAGTAGAGTCATTTTTGCAGCTAAAAATGGCTATTTTTGGACATTCAAAATGGCGGACCATGGAGAAGATCCCCCTTTTCATGTATGAAAAGTGCAATTTTTTCAGTCATAATGAATTCTTAGAATTTGATGGTGGTGGTAAGTATTCATGAAAAAGGTAACATTAGTGAATGGGCAGCATGAATTCTGGAAATAAACAACTAAAAATCTCACACAGTGTCCCTTTAAGTTTTAGTACCAAAATTCAAGATGGCTGACATGACATGTAGCATAAATTATGTATTTGGTGTTTTAAGGTATCTAAAGTCATTGTTTTTTTCTTGTATTTGTAATATTCACAATGGATAAAGGACTGTTCAGTCAGCCATTACATGAACTTCATTCAAAAATTATTCAATCTGTTGTAAAAATTCAACATGACATCAGAAAAGGCATTGAACGGCTCTTTTTATGACCAGCTAATGTGTCTTATCCTATTTATTTGTAGGACCCCCTCTGAATACAAAACAACTTGTTTTTATTTTCCCTTTAACTTTCAGAAGCAAAATCCAAGATTGCTGACATTATAGCAAAATAAGGACATTTTAATGTTTTAACCCATTAAGACATGACGTTATAAATTTGCTGTTACCAGAATGGCAATGACCAAGTCGTAGTGCATTACTAATACAATACTTCATAGTATTGCAGTGCTATGGTAGTTAACTTTCAATGACTATTACAGCATGCCACAGGAGGTAAGGCGTGCATTAAGGGGCTACGGTCTATAAAGCCATTCTGCAGTATTGTACGCCTATTGGTAATATTTTGATAGGCACGTTATCAACATGTATCTCATATTTTGCCAAAATTCAACATGGTGTCCAAAAACCCTTGAACTAGCAAATAACCTAGATCTCATCTATATCTGAACTGACCCCTGATCTCAATAGCATAGCAGCAGGTGGAGCCGGTGTGATTTATGACAGGAGTGGAGCGCTCTGTCCATCCTCACGATGCCTCACTCTCAGAGGTAGAAAATCTGAAGTTTGAGATGACACACCTTAAATGTTGTGCGCAAAGATTGGCTTGCAATTTGCCAGTTGCAAAAAAAGGCCTGTTGCCTCCAACTAAACTCTATAGACTGATCAGGAAGTACAAAACAATCCTATTAATTCATTTCATAGAACTATCCAGAAGAGTGGGCAATAGGACCACCTCATTCCACACATTAATATAGAGAGAATACTCTGTAGCATCAGACATGGGCGCCGCTAGGGGGGGAAAGTTGTTACAGATTCTAAGGGTCCAAGCACTGACAGCACTGACAGGGGCCCTTATGGGGGCCCAAAAATCAAATCTTTTGTGGGCCCCAAAATTTCTGGAGGCAGACACAATTTACATTCACACTTGTGCCACCAATACTTCATGATGCCAAAGGTCTTACAAAGGTATGATGGTGTGGCCATTACTAGGGTCATGGGTGTACACTGACTGTCATGCCAAAGAGCCTAGTTCTGTGAGCAGAGAGCATGGCAAGATTGTTGGAATTGGAGGACTGCAGCATCCCAGGCAGAACATTTTGGTTTCATAGCCTTCAGATAAGCTGAAGCCGACCCTGAAGCAACTTTGTAGACCTTGGCCTTGACATAGGCAGCCAAACCAGTGCATATGCAATACTACTGTACAGGTAGCACTGCATAACAGGTACTGTACATTAATTGATTCATAGTATTTTTTGTTTGAACAATAATTTGGACCGGCACACAATCTTATGTGCTTAAATTCGCAAATGAATGGCTTTATAGACCTGACATCATTATGTTAATATTGATTTTGCTATATGAAATGTTGGCCATCTTGGATTTTGTAATGGATTTCGTCCATGTGATGGCTGACTTCAGCCAAATATTACCAATAAAAGTCAATAATGGCTGAAATATGCCAATTTTGCCAAATACGATCAGCCATCTTGATTTTCCCACTAAAAAACAAGCAAAACATTGGAAACAAGTGGTTTTCTATGAAATTTTGTCCTGGAAATAAAAAAAAAGATTAACTGAAGAAATTCAATCCTTAAAACAGCATTAATGGCGAATGTTCTGTACACAATGGCAGCCATCTTGGATTTGCCACTAAATATTAAGGAAAAAATTGGAAACAGGTGGATTTGTATTCGGGGGGGTCCTAGAAGTAAAAAAAATGCTGAATGGAAAAATCTATATGAAATGTTCCTAAACTTACAACTGAACCTGCACTATCATGTGTTGGTCACTGAATGACATAGGCCTCCATATCCATCATAATATCAATTAATCATTGCATGAAGTAGTGCCCACACAGAGAAAGGCCAAGATGGTGAAGAATGTTGGGCATGACAAGAAACTCTCCCTGAACTTCCCTGATCTCTAAACCTCTTAAAACAACAGTTAAGGAAGCAAATCAACAAGACAGGTCCACACAGTTAAGTGGGCCTAAATGAATCACTCCTTGCAGTAGTAGGCTACCTTTGAAGGATGCTGAACTTCCATCTAGTTAATTTGTCATTTATGTAATTGTACATAATTGATATGTATGTAACAAATCAGTGCTACTGGTCAGTCTAACCATTTACATATGGGTTATACATTATCTAATACCAATGTTAATGATGCAGTGGTAATTTGTTGGTCGAAAATAGTGATTTTACCTGTATATCATGTGAAATTAATAAAAAGTGGAGAAAGGATGTTTCTGCCAGTTGGCATTTGTTTGAGTTGCTGCATATAGAAAAGAAAAACAAAACAACACAAACAAACAAACACCACTTTCGTGTCTCTCTCACTCCTGTCATTGGACCTGTGCTGTTAAGTCTCATACTCCTCCGAGCTAGTAACAGATTTACCCCTTCATGCAGTTGACCTTGGATAACCTTGCCAGGTTTATCACTAGCCATGTTCTTGGAATAAGCTTACTCCCTCGGAGTCAGCTACATCCTACCTCCAAGCGTTCCAGTCAGAGTAGGCCTATGTCAAACAAACTACAATCATGGGAGGGCCAAAAAATACCTGCAAAGCTGTCAAAGAGGTGAGCTATGCACATATTATCACCACAACAATGTGTATACACTGTATGCTGTAGCCCAGGGTTTCCCAAACTGTGGTGCGTGCACCCCTGGGGGTGCGCGGCCTGTCACCAGGGGGTGCGCGAGCTAAATTGAGCAAAGGTGGAGTTTTCATCCAGCATTAATGAACATGTAGTTTTTTAATTCTATGGTGCATATGCTGGAAGGGTCCATCTGACGTGTAGTTTAACTCCTATACTATTGGAAAAGATGATTCCCCTAAACAACTGTGCATAATGTGCAGTGAATGCGCAGTGAATCCATATTTGCGTGGCCATCAGCACACCAAAATATTTGCTTAGGGGGTGCGCGAATCACAATGAAATGTACAAGGGGGTGCACAGGGGAAACAGTTTGGGAACCCCTGCTGTAGCCTATTCAGCGTCAAGTTCAGTTTCATGTACTTGTAAGTGAAAAGATTTACGTTGAGAGTGACTTTCAAGTTCTGTAGTGTAGGCCTAGACCTCATCCTTGTTCTGTTGTGCAATATTGGTCTGTACAGAAAAAAACATTCTCATATTCATATAGCAGAGGTGTGTTTTATTTATTTCTAATGGTCATTACATAATACATGAGCCTTTCATTGAAAGGAAAGCATATAAAGATGATGGTTACCAAAATGCACTGGGGGCTTGTCTGCAGAAGCAGGCTGTGTTGAGGTACACAACCCACTCTGATGTGATTGCCATAGCAGTGGGAGAGATGCATTTGTCGTTTTATTTTTCCTTCATGAAGTTTTTTTCCCCCCTCTTTTTATTCATTCATTGGCATGATGACGTTTCAAACTTGACACAATGTTTTATTTCCAAATGTGTTGGATTCCTGTAGATCGTCCCTAACCCCGATGCCTTCTAGGATCTACAGCCAAGCTGGAGAGCAATGGTGACAAGGCTTCATCCTGATGGATTCCTCAGGTCATGGAGATCGGCTCTGAGAATTGCAACAGGTGCTGCATAAAGCAGCCCTCGATGTAGCTACTCGGAATGCATTTTATAACATGCTCATCTGCTTTAAACCCATTCTAGAACATGCTAATTGACACATGGCTGGTGGAAACCCACGAAGAGGTGGTGGCTGTGGGCATGTAGCCAGACCACGCCCTCCTAGTGAGACAACACCTTCTGTGTTGCTTCTAGTCAGGCCAGGAGCAATGCAAATATCGTTTCTGATCTCCCGAAAAAACGGGAACTCCACCCACTTTGACACCAGTCAACCAGTAGCAAACCTAGGGAAGCGGGTCAACCATGCCGTTTGGGAAACGTTAATATTCATGTTCTTGGTCAGAGCAAGACTCGAAGAGATTTGAAAGTCGATGATAATCAGGCTAGTGGGCATGGGCAATTAGTGACATCCAGAAATACTGCCGGTGATGTTGAGGAGGGGACAAATACCGGTACGTCATTCTCCCCATGGCCAGGGAGAAAGGGGGTCCAGAATTGGGTCTCCATTACATTGTATGTGTTGAGGGTGGGGGCCCTTTCAGATGACTCTGTTCCGAGCCCGGCCAAAGCGGTCAGCAGCCCTGCTTGTATTGTGTTTGCAAGGGGGCCCTCACTCTCGTGTTGGTGGTGGGGGCCCTATTGTGTGACCTTGGCAGGCCGTTTGGGTTGCCAGATCAGCTGTTCACAATGCTCTCTAATTTGGATTGACATTTGAGAGATGCTGAAAAGGCAACATTGTAGCACTGGCACTGTGTTATGTAAGGGTTAACGTTCGGCGAGAAGGTCGCTACCGTGGAATAGCAGCACGACAGAGAGAATCTTTAGACCCCGACGCGAAGCGGAGGGGTCTTGTTCTCTCTGAAGTGCTGCTATTCCACAAAGCGTCCGACTCGCCGAAAGTTAACCCGCTTATTATATGGATATACTTAAATGATTCACACATGGCGGGGACATTTCTTTAGGCCTATTTAATGTTAAGATTGTTGCTGCGCAAAACAAAACAGTGCCGTTGTGGAACACTGCTAGGCAACAGCTAGGTAGCCAGGACAACAGGTGTAGTCTATCACAGCAGCTGATTAGAGTCTTGTTGAAAAGTCGCTTTAGCAGTGAAAAGTCTTGTTGCCATTGACAGCGGTCTGTTATAGACCAACCCGTCCGTTATCGAAAAATAACAGACGTGCGAACGTTGGGGAGCCCCGTTGAAATGAATGGAGCATTCGACCGATGACGTCACACCATATAATAAATTGCATTAAATATGCTACAGCCTGTTGCTCAGGCCAGTAAAGAACATGTCTTATATTGTATTAAATATGCGACAGTCTGTTTTTACAATGTATCTTATATGTGCAGTATGGCAAATAGAAATTGAAAAAAATGGATTATTACAAAATAAAAATTGCTTTAGGCTCATAAACCCAACACAGTGCCTGTTTACAGAGGCGGCTTTTTAGTCAATATGGTTAATGACTGGAGTAATATAGGACTGAAAAGTGATGTAGTGAATACACTGCAGACAGAGGAGAGGGGGAAGGCATACGACGGTCCTTGCATATGACACTGCCTGCCAGTAAATGGGTTTCTTTCATGCATCCCATCGCCCAACAACTTAAAAAGAGTTCAGCGCAGGCTTGCGGAGCATTTGTGATTATTACAAAATCACTAACTTTCCAGCACACACCATGCAGGACAACAGGCTATGACTTTACGGCAGTCATATCGTAAAATAAACATTACATTGTTTACGGCAGTCGTATCGTAACAAACATTACATTGTTCGGACTGAGTATAAAAAAGGAGTATTCTGTAAACAGGGAATACAATAGAAAAGGAAATGGGAAATAAATATACTGACAATAGTTTGAGATTTGTTTTTACATTAACATATGAAAGGCATTGGGTTTGTATGTACGTATGTCTCATGTGGGGGAAATGATCACAGATTTTTCCCCTTCTCACCAATGTGTACATGTGTGAACAGAGATGAGATCAGATGTTGTGGAATACGAGGCATCATCATTCATCCACTGTTTGGTAAGAGTTATGTTGGAGAGTGCTACAGATGCACCCTGATTAAAAAGGGCCATTGAGGGAGATTGTTTCGGAAGACTTTGTTTTGTACAGGAAGAACACATGCTGACATACATACTGTACGCAGGCTGCCACAGATTCGGACAATACTGTCAGTTTCTCAGAGAATAGGCCGTGCATATTTGTGTGTTTGTTGTCTGTAAATGCTTAGAACTCAAAGTGCTATCGGCACGCTCACAGGCTCTCTCTTCTCTCACGGGCTCTCTCTTCTTTCCTCTTGCATCTTTTTGATCCTTCTCTTTCTCCCTCATTCATAGCCAGTTTGTCCTTTACGGTCTGTCTGTCTTTCTTCTTTCTTTCTTTCTTTCTTTCTTTCTTTCTTTCTTTCTCTCTCTCTCTCTCTCATTCATAGCCAGTTTGTCCTTTACTGTCTGTCTTTTTGTCTTTCTTTCTTTCTTTCTTTCTTTCTTTCTTTCTTTCTTTCTTTCTTTCTTTTCTCTCTCTCTCTCTCTCTCCCTCTCTCTCTCTCTCATTCATAGCCAATTTGTCCTTTACGGTCTGTCTTTTTGTCTTTCTTTTTGTCTTTCTTTTTGTCTTTCTTTCTTTCTTTCTTTCTTTCTTTCTTTCTTTCTTTCTTTCTTTCTTTCATTCTCTCTCTCTCCCTCTCTCTCATAGCCAGTTTGTCATTTACTGTCTGTCTTCTTGTCTTTCTTTCTTTCTTTCTTTCTTTCTTTCTTTCTTTCTTTCTTTCTTTCTTTCTTTCTTTCTTTCTATCTCTCTCACCATCACAGTATGAGTTCCAGTAGCTGGTCGTCCTCCAGTAGGTCGAGGGAGAGGCAGTTCATGGAGCGCCTGCCGTAGAAGGAGGGCTTGGCTGGGGACTGGAGCTCCGTGGGCTGCTGCTGCTGCTGCTGGCTCTTGGTGCCCATGTGGCCCTCGGGGAGCCCGAAGGTGTAGCTGTGAGAGGTATTGGTGTGGGGGGCGGTGCCCAGGGGCGTGGGTGGGGAGTAGAGGTGGATGTCGTCCAGACTCTGGCTGTGGCGGTCCGCGGAGGTACGCGACTTCCAGTTCAACACCTGAGAGAGAGAGAGAGAGTAGAGACAAGTGGAATTGGAAACGTTACAAACTGCTTAAAGCTTAAGTCAGTCCATTAAGTACAAGTACATGAAATAGACTGTTGACAAAAGTGTTTGCTACTTGGAAGGGAACTGGCTGTTATTTCTTCTTGACAGATAATTACATTTTGGTTGTTTCATAAATCTGTTTGCAAAATACTGACCCACAAAAAAATCGAGAGAGAGAGAGAGAGAGAGAGAGAGAGAGAGAGAGAGAGAGAGAGAGAGTAAAGGAAAAACTGGCATTATGAATGCCAAAGAAGTCTCCCCAGACTTACTGTGCCTAAGGTGTCGATGCTGCTGTGTTTGGGCTGGGTGTCTGTCGTGTCAGCAAGAACTCTGAGGCCTGAAATAAACACATGCAACATAGTAAACACACACCACAGTACACCATCATCATCACAGAACACCACCACCTGCAAACTCTAATGGCATAACAATAAAACCAATAGCCAACAGTTCATGTACAGTGAATACATACCTGTACGTATGTATGGTGGGGTGTATAAGGCAGTGGACATTGTTAATTGGTTGCATCAAAGAGGTATTCATTCAAATGCAGATGGCATGTCATTGGCAGGCATACAGTGTGTTTGGCGTGAAATTAGCACATGGCATTAAATTAGCACATGGCATGGCATTAGCATGGGGTCGGCCCATATTCATGAACGGTGTGACATGACGTGTGACATGTGCGTTACGCCCTTTTTTGGGGTAAAACATTGGGGGAAAAGCCAATGCTAGTAAATTGGTGGTGTTGGGAAAGAATAAACGAAAGACAAGGACCTGTAGACCTGCGTACCTGTAGTTCATGCTCAACATGCCGGAAACGTGTTGTGCTGTCGGCTGTTAAAATAATATACCTATAGTCAAACAGCCGTGGCGGAAGCATGGACTGTGTTTATTTAGGCTAGTCGATGTAGCATGTAAGTTAATGAGACATTTTGCTTGTTTTCCCCCAAAAAGGGGCGTAACGCACATTCACGAGCAAAGTACCCGGATGGCCGTCCATGCGCATTGGTCCAGCAGCCCATTAGTCTGACAACCCATAAGTGCAACAATAAGCCGTAGAGGAGAGTAACAAGAATCCCATTGGTCCGACATCCCATTCGTCCGACAGAAGTGCGTGGCGCTCAGGATACTGGGGTACATGTGGGCACGTCTTTTCAGACCCAAAATACATGTGCAAAAACATGCCTTTACTGACGGTTAGGGTTAGGAATTGTTTTGGTTTGGGCATAGGTTGAACATGTGTGGTCGGACTAATGGGATGTCACACTAATGGGTCTCTTTTTTTTTAAAGGCTGACTCATACTCAGCGGTCAATTGTCAGACTCAACGGGCGAATACACCAGCCACGACATGAGCGAGGAAGTAATTGACTTTGAGTCACGCGAAAAAAGCGATTCTGGAGACTAGAGGCGATTCGTGCGATGAGAGCGACAGTTTGTAGTTGAACTCCTGGGAATGGTATGCAAATGAGCTATGACGCGGTTCGGCGACAAGCCGCCACAGCCAATAACTGTATAGAGGTCAGAAACCACAGCCAATGGGAATGTTGGAATGCTTGCGTTCTGCTTTTAACGGACATAATCTAGACGCTTCAATCGCTCGCATCGCTTTTGCTGCACAGAAGCGATTCTCTGTCGCTTGAATCTCGTCGCGGCCGGTGTATTCGCCCGGTACTGAGGTATGTTTGGCAGATGGCATGGTATTATCACGTGTAGGTAGAGTGTGCTTAGTGTGGCATGGCATTGCAGTGTGTTTTTAGGTAGAGTGTGCTTAATGTGGCATGGCATTGCAGTGTGTGTGTGCCTTGTGGCATTCTCCTGACCTCTGGAGTGGATCTCTGACAGTAGAGATGGACAGTCCACTGACACGCCCTCCAACAGCTCAGCCAATCGCAGCATCTCCTGAGGGTCGTCCACAGAGACCTCCCCGGGGTTGTCGACGCTGACCTCAACACTGACCTCTGCAGGGCTGCTCACCTGCCCCTGGGTCGCTGATGGGAAGATCACATACACCATTCCATTACACTTTTTACATCTTATTACTCTTAACTGACATTTTTAGCCAAAGCAACTCATGGTTATTTACAGAGTATTGGTTAGTCCTTTCAGCAATGTGGGGTCTCAAGGACACTTCAGCCATGGATGGAGGTGTAGGGAGAGGTAAGGGTGGGATTCAAACCTGGCACCATCTGATCTTAAGACCACCTCCCTAACCATTAGGCCAGTGGTTCCCAACCTTTTTCTTAAGGGACCCATGTTTTTACTATTGTAAGCTTTGGTGACCCAACCACGCAAGCGCCCGCACGAGACGGAGTCACAAGATGCCCTCTGTTTCCTGCGAAAACTAATTTTAGTTATTTTATTCCTCAATTCGTCTTCGGTCAAATATAGAATAAATGTTTAATAGCACTAACATTTTGTTGCTTCTATGCATATATTAGTTAAATGCTTTGTCATTTATTCAACATGGGTTATATATGATATTTAAAATTAAACCCCTTAAAATCAAGAGGGCTTCGCGACCCCCCGTGGATCTTTGGCGACCCACAGGTTGGGTCCCGACCCATAGGTTGGGAACCACTGCATTAGGCTACGGCTGCCCCATGGCTGGGTCAGACTTGATCATGGTCATCATAACGCACAACAATGACGCTCTAGTAATAGTAGTACTGTAGCAGCAGGAGAATGGTGCATGAGTGAACAAGTTAATTAATCATCTCAACAAGTCAGCCAGTGAGTCTTTAATAGACGAATGAAGACTCTCTTGGCTGCTAATACTGTCTGGGGAAGAAACCCACACTTGCAACACCTGCCTAATAAGCCTCTGGCGTTGGGAGATACTGTGAAAGACTACACTGTAGTTAGAGCTGCTGTGAAAGACTATGGTTAGAGATACTGTGAAATATTTGTTTTATATTTTGATTTTATTCTTAATTATGATTGCGCAGAAACTGCTCAGCGGGCCTGAGCAGAGGAGCCATATCCCTATTTTATTATTTTGTATTACTCATTTTTAGCCCATTGCATTCTATTGAGGATACATTTTTAACCTCTAAGGGTTTTATTCTAAGGTTGTTATTTATTTATTTATTTATTTACTTCCTGTTGCTCCTTCTTGCACATTCCTCTAGTATACTTGATATACAAACCCCAACGTTGGGACGTTTGGTAAACAGTGAATGAAATCAAAATGCTATCATTTTCAAAACATTCAATCTATTCATTAGATGGAGAATAGTGAAAAGACAACATATTAAGTGTTAAAACCGAGAAAAAATATTGTTTTGGGGGACATATGTACTCATTTCTAATTTGATAAATGCAACACGTCTCAAATAAGTTGGGACGGGGATCAGTGAAATTTAGTAAACATCCAAATAAGATAAAACAACAAAGAAGAACATTTCAAAATGAATTGTACTGACGGACAATATAGGTGTCCAGGTATAAGATCATCATAGAGAGGCTGAGTCACTCAGAATTAAAGATGCAAAGGGAATAATTACCATAGTTATTACATACATTTTTGAATTCCCTTTGATTTACCACGATTGAGTGTATATAAGACATATTTTTGTTACTAAAATCATTGTATAGGTTCATAACATCATGAAATATATATTGGCTGTAGTCTCACTCTAGCACTCCAGGAATTAGAGCTATTGAAAATTGACCATATTAAGAATGCTTAATGCGTGCAAATGATACAGGGGTGTAACATTCTCCTAAGCACCTGAGCTCACTTGAAATAGACCCAGAAGACATGGGAAACTGTCCTTTGCTTACAGAAGTCAGCAGAGGTTGTAGAAGTCCATTCTTTTTGACAATAATAGAGCATTGCACATCCTGTGCTACAGTGAAAATGGACCATCCAACTTGTGTTAGTGCTAACTTCAAAAGTCAGCCTCCATGATGGCATGCGGGTGCAGTAGTGCATTGGTTAAGATGTTCTCACTCATCTGTAGAGTTAAATACAGTGCTGAATGGTATAAAAGGGTTTTAAACAGCATGAAAAGACAGTCATGCATTATATTTTGAAGGGAGATCTTCGATTACTGCCACATAGTAAGGTCAAATTGCATTCTCTACTATGTTTTAACAGTTTGACTCCATCATAAGGACCAGCAGGTGATAAAATGGTGGGCTTTTGGTCAAGACCTGTCACACTGTAAGCACTACAGAAAGGAAAACATTGCAAAACATGACAAGGAATACACCCACCATTTAAGCTGGTGAAATCATGTCCAAGATAGGAATTAACACTGTTTTTTATATAAAAATCATCTCATCGGTTAATGTATTTAACTGTTAAGTGTTGTCTTTTGTTTTGTTTTTAGTCTTCCTCGACATTTGCTGCCATTTATTGTCCCCTTCCCAACTCTTTTGAGACGTGTTGGATTTATCAAATTAGAAATGAGTACATATGTCCCCCAAAACAATATTTTTTCTCGGTTTTAACACTTAATATGTTGTCTTTTCACTATTCTCCATCTAATGAATAGATTGAATGTTTTGAAAATGATAGCATTTTGATTTTATTCACTGTTTACCAAACGTCCCAACTTCACCGGAGTTGGGGTTTGTAGGATAGGCCTACTTAGTGCTATTCACTTCCCCTACCTAATGTACTTGCACAGCCAGCGTTTCTGCACACCATTGCATTTGGTCATTGTGTGACACAAGTGAAGTTGAAAATTGAGCGGAACAGTTGAATAGTTTGTCCTGTCCTGTCCTGCCTATTGTTATGTCATGTCTGTTATATCTGGGTGAATGTGTATTGTATGTGTTAAATCTTTGTTTTTATCATGTCATAGGCAATACAACCTGCCTGATGTGTACCTTACCTGCTGACAAAAAAAATCCCCATTGGGGACAATAAAGTTTCTAACTAACTAACTGAAAGGCTATGGTTAGCTCCTAGCTTGAGAGACACTACAGGGGCAAGCAGCACCCATGAAAAGCAGCTGAGAAAAGGTTGAGAAATAAAGTTGCATAGTATTAGTGTACCTTTTATCAATCCTGAAGGAGACGAGGATGTCCAACAATCACATTTCTGAGACATGCCTAGAACAAGCCGTCCACCGTGTGGACTGCACCACAGTGCACCTGACTACGCGGCCCCTCTCTCTCTGCCTGCCTGCCTGCCACTAAGAAATGTCGAAGGTACTATATAGTGCTTAAAGAGAAGATAAGGCATGTTTATGCAATACCATTCCTCAAACCTTGAAAGCTCGAAGATAAGCAGAGGAATCCCAAGCATCCTGCTCCCTTTGCAATGTCACTCCACAGGTACTCAATCTCTCAGCTCATGTAAACATACTACGCTTCCTACTTGCTCGTTACTGTTGCATAAAGTCACCTGGATGCGTTACGGAGACCTCATGTAGTTATGCAATAAATGTACAGTGCAGACCAAGTGGCTTTTGTAAAAACATTGGACAATAGGCATCACGTGTCTGCATGCATACGTAGGTTGAATATTTGCCCACCGCAAACAACCTAGTGAGAGCAATCCATTCTGTTGAAATGTTTGTGCACATGGTATTTGGTCAGTACATTGCTGGTGCAAGACGTTTGAAATTTCAGGTATTCAAAGTTTGAGAGTGCTCCAGACATCTTCAAAATACGTGGTGACTGCCTATTTGGCCTGTACGCCAGTCATGAATTTTTTTCATCAATTCATGTTTTCATCATTTTCTCTTTCATTCCAATCTATGAAGCTTAGCCGACTCTTTTATCCAAAGCAACTCTGCTGAGTCGTTCTTTTAGGAGCAGGAATTGGTTACAGTCCCTGGAGCAATGTGGGGTCAGGTGCCTTTCTGAAGCAACCTTGTGACCACCCCCCTACCCGGTAAGCCACGCTGCCCCATTAGTCCCCACAGTGTCACCTTCCTCCTCATTCTCCTCCTCCTCCTCCTCGTCTCCTTACTTCTCCTCCTCCTCGTCTCCTTACTTCTCCTCCTCCTCCCCATCCTCCCACAGTCTCACCTTCCTCCTCCTCCTCCTCCTCTTCTCCTTACTCCTCCTCCTCCTGATCTCACCATCCTCCTGCCACCCATCCTTATCCCCCGGTGTTCTCACCTTCCTCCTCCTCCTCTTCCTCATCCTCATCTCACCATCCTCCTGCCACCCATCCTTATCCCCCGGTGTTCTCACCTTCCTCCTCCTCCTCCTCCTCTTCCTCGTCGGTGCGTGCCTTGCTGCCCGTGTCCACTCCGGAGGTGTGCGAGCTGCCCAGGCTGGCGGCGGAGCTGAACGACTTGTCGGCTGCGCTGGGCTGCCGGAGGCGCTCCTCGTCCGCAGAGGTCATCTCCACGGATACGCTGCGCTCCTCGTCCGCAGAGGTCATCTCCACAGAGGCACTGCGTTGCCGCGTGTCGGCCTCGATGCCTGAGCTGCTGGTGGAGTGGCGGGAGAGGCGCGGGCTGCCCTCGCTGGCACTGCCCGCCGGCTCAAGGTCGAGGTCGTCGCTGATGTACGACTCACGGTAGCGCTTCTTCTCTGAAAGAATGAAGAAACAAGATGTTGACAACATGAAATACAATCATGCATAGATAAAAGTGAAAAAAAGTCTGCTTCAACCTTTTTTATTTTTTATGTAACGTTTCGGGTGAGAAGAACCCTTCTTCAGACGTGTCTGAGCAAACATGCATAACCATCTGATGTACGACTCATGGTAGTGCTTCTCCTCAGGAGGAATGAAGAAACATGACGTTGATAACATGAAATGCAAACCCAACCAGGGCTCTAAATCAACACCCGCCAACCAGCCTAACGCTGTTGAAAATTCAGTTTGTCTGGTAGAAATGCAAACGTACAAGCCACTTTGACTTGAATTCATCTGAGTGAGTGAGTGTATTCTTGGCTAGTAAGATCAAGATCTAATAGCCAAGTTGGCTGGTGATTAATCTGACCATAACCATCTGATGTAAGACTTCTGGTTGCAATTCTTCTCTGAAGAGAGAAAGAGGATGTTGATGAAGTGAAAGGGGACACAGATAACCATCTGATGTCTGGTGGCAGCTCTGGCCAGCTTTGGTATGGTTATGGATGAACCAGAACCAGACTTCAAAAATTATACTAGTAGGGCTGCACAATTAATCGAAAATTCCAGAATATTTTGGAATTGACCAAAATAATCGTGATTATGATTTTTTTCCATAATCGTGCAGCCCTATATCCTAGTCCCAGCAAATCGCAATTTAATTTCCCAATCCGGGATCATAGTAGAATAAAAGACCCCCAATATCAATAATATCCATAAAGAGGTAGACAAGACATACCATGAATAGCATTAAGTGAAATAGAAGAAGTTGAATGAAATACTACGAATACTATGGATGCTGTTTCATTTCAATTTCAGTAGGAAAAGGTTGAGTGTTGAGTGTAAACTAGTGCTCTACCAGATCATCAATAAGAGGTGGTGTTGAGCAAGGCATCTAAGCCCATGTTACTCCAGAGGGAGGGACATACAACAATAGCTGGATAAAGAATAGAAATAGGAATGGGACAAATAGGAAATAGGATAAAGAAACAGGAATGGCACAAATTCCCATGAAAAAGTTTCTAGGTCAGGTCATGGTTGGCAGGCCACACTGTACAACTAAACTATGAGAGAGAACAAGTAACCTGAACACTGAGGACTAAATAGTAATACCGTGCAAGTAGAATGGACATATTTGAGGAAAGCAAAAGTATTAACCCGTTAAAACACTGCGTTATAAATTTGCAGTTACCAGAATGGCAAATGACCAAGTCGTAGTGCATTACTAAAGGCCCTGTGTCATGTCATAGCATTGTAGTACTGTGGTAGTTAACTTTTCAATGACTATTACAACGTGCCACTGGAGGTACGGCATGCATTTAGGGGCTACGCAAACATGATGCATGGGTTCAAATGTGCAATTAAGTATTCATAAGCCAGACTAATGGACACAACAATGGATACATCTGCTTTTTAGCTTGCAATGTGGAATTAGAATTGCTTGCAATGTGGAATTAGAAGTGACCAAAAGTAAAGCACTCATTTGCTTACAAAACTTGCAATAAATTATAAACAAGCAATAGATACATCTTCCGCTGAACCTTCTTAAAGATAAAATATGCTGAAATCCTACTTCTAACCTTCGTGGCCCCATCATGCATGCTGTTCCACCAGTGGAACGTTGTAATAGTCATTGAAAAGTTAGCTACCATAGTACTGCACTACTATGACATAAAACAGGGTAAGTAATGCACCATGACTTGGTCATTGTCTTTCTGGTAACAGCAAATTCATAACAGTGCGTCTTAACCGGTTAAAGATAGAGTACCCTGACCTCCCACTTTTAACCTTCTTAAAGATTGAGTATGCCCAACTCCCACTTCAGGTTTTGAAAAACGGTAATGACCAGAGCCTTGAACATGTGTCACAGAGTAAATCTACCTAATCTACCCTAATCTACAGGGAGTAAACAGCCCTTCAGGGTTAATCTACCACATTATACCACTGGGACTGGCTTTGACCGTCTTACTTACTAATTTCTGCTGGCATTTTAATGGAATGCAGCAATCTTTCTGCAGTGGGCCTACTGAAACATAGTCCAAATACCCACCTTAAATCATGGTAATCTACGTAAATACTGCATTAACCCATTTAAGACTAGGGTACCTGCAAAAAAACCCGCCTGCTGAATGCCTGAGCCATTTTTGGGAAAAGGTGCCTTCAGCCTATAAACTCAAATCTCAGCCTCTGAAGCACATGCAAACGTGAAATATGTCGCATTAAAAAGCTAGGACCCACGTCCTGCAATAGAATGTGTTCATTCAGCTCTAACATACCCACATTTTTAAATTTAAAAACCCTCAATTCTCAAGAGCCTGAATGCAGAGTCTATATCGTTCCAGGTGCCTTGGTCAGTGCAGCATATACGTAGCATCAGGCTTTAATAGGTTAAACAAACTGCCATCCAAGGCATAAAAGACATCCTCAAGTCAAAATACCCATTTCCCATAGCACCCATGCCCAACATCCATCCTCAAGGCGGAACAGCCCTCCCCAATGCAAAACACCTATCCCCAAATCCATTCCCACACATCCACATCCACATCCACATCCACAAACACACATAAACACACACACACACACACATAAACACACACACACACACACACACACACACACACACACACACACACACACACACACACACACACACACACACACACACACACACACACACACACACACACACACTACGTCCTCCTCTAGTTGGCATAGGTGTGTGAGTGCAAGCTGCAGGCTCAGGTAGAGCTGGTGGCTGGCTGACACACACACACACACACACACACACACACACACACACACACACACACACACACACACACACACACACACACACACACACACACACACACGTACGTACCTTCGTCTTCCTCTAGTTGGCGTAGGTGTGTGAGTGCGGGCTGCAGGCTCAGGTAGAGCTGATGGCTGCTGCTGAGGTGGAGCAGGAGGTGACGCGAGCGGAAGGCGGAGCCCGTGTAGTACACCAGCTTACGCGCCGACGGCAGACCGTCCGGCTGGATCTCAAACTTCTTACCCTACACACACACACACACACACACACACACACACACACACACACACACACACACACACACACACACACACACACACACACACACACACACACACACACACACACGAAGAATGGGAACATGTCAGATCAGCCTGCTGGATCTTAAACGTATACACGCACACACATATGCACACACACACAGTACACACACGCACAGTGTACACACACACGCACAGTACACACACACACAGTACACACACGCACAGTGTACACACACGCACAGTACACACACACACAGTACACACACACACACACACACTCACACACACACACAAACACACGCGCGCACACGCGCACAGACACACGCGCACCGTCAGACCTCTCGCTTGAAATACAACGGCACACACACAAGATCTCAAACTTTTTCACCATTGGAGAATATGGAAGAATAAAAACACATATTTTTAGTTTTGAGAAAACTAAATATCTGTAAAAAATGTTTTAGCCTAACCACAAACTCAACAGAGAAAAGGGCCCAATCAATAACAATATTAGATAGATACAGGCTTGAACTACACATTACACACCCATATCAATTGCATAATTACTATGAAGTAAATGTCTCCAGTCTTCTCTATGTGTGCATCTTTTTAACTTGGAGAAAAAAATCTCAAACTTTTTATCCTTAACACAACACAGCAGCAAAATAAATAAAGCTAAAGCCATTTCATTAAGATAAATGACTGAAACTACAGGCTTGATCTAGGTAATTAAAGTGCAGTGTTAGCTGCTAAGAAGTTCTTTATGGACATTTTTTTAGGAAACTTAACTATCTATCAATACTCTGCACCAAACAGAGTAAGCTGGCAAAGAACTGAAGAGTCAATTACAACTGAAAGATGAAGCACTCAGCTGTGATCTTCCAGTCCAGTAGACAGCAGTCCCCCTGAGAGATAGCATCTAAAGCTACTGTACTCGCTACTCTGCCCTACTCCTGAGAGAGATAGCATCTAAAGCTAACTGTACTCGCTACTCAGGCTGCTACACGCTACTCTGCCCTACTGAGAGAGATAGCATCTAAAGCTACTGTACGCTGCTACGCGCTAAATGCCTTACTGATGATGCTGTCATGCAGCCCTCTGAGGATGTCATTGAAGTTACCACAAGGAGACAAAGGTACAACTTCCTCATTTGCACTGAGGAAAGTCCAGGGGGACTGAAACGTTTGCACTTTTCTTTTCTTTTTTTGCACCCTGGGCTCCACAAAGTAAAAAACATGATCTGAAAAAAACACTATTTGAGTTTGTCATCCTGTGTGCGAGTCCCTCCTGCAAACAGTCTATGTTTACTTAACCACCGCACCAGAACTAAAAAGAATTGTGTTAAAGGGGCTCCAGGTAGGATTAAAAGTTTAATTAATCACTGTACCAAGACAGCCGATGGTATGTGAATCATTAGTAAGTGAACGATGACTCTCGCGACCACTTCCACGTGGTCAGTATTCAGATTTGTATCAACTGCTGGCATTCTGCGATGAAAAACATTCTCACAGCATTTTTTCATTACGGTGTACACTTGTAGCACTACAAAATGTTAAGCCAATTGAATACCTGAAAACAATGTTAGTGATTGGGTGATTAACATTCACAAAGTTTGTGAACATGCAACACACATTTTCCACTAGACTATGTTCCACTATAGACCTATAAAGTAGGAAGGCAAGAGGAGTCGGTGAACAGCTGAGCGATGACTGTAGAGAGTGCTGCTGCCTGCCTGGCACCACGGTGGGCTGGACTGTGTAGAAATGTGTTGAAAAAGGTAGGTCTGCACTCTGCACACTGCCTGATGAAGATCCATGGTGATCGACACGTTGCTTTTTAAATAATAAAGTTTATTTTTTGGAGCTTATCGGCAGTGTGCAGACCTACTAGTGGTGTGGATTGGCACTGCCCTCACGATCCGATTCGATCACGATTTGGGAGGTAGCGATTCGATTCGATTCTATGCGATCCGATCCGATCCGATTCAATTCTACAATGCATTGCAATGCATTACATTTCTACTGAAGGCAAAACAAATGTTTAATCAGTCAAGATGAGGCAATACAAGTAGTCAGATAGTGAGCAACAATTTATTGGCTGTTTTCTGTATCAGTCTGTATCAGTCTTGCAATGTTTTGAAGTGCTTTTCATTTGCTCCCGAAATATACTAGGAAGTAATTGAAACTTAAAAAAATTGCCGGATCGATTCTGGAACTTGCCGGATCGATTCTGGATCGTCCATGCCCCGAATTGGATTGGATCGCCGGATCGATCATTGTTGACACCACTAAGACCTACCTTACTTTTTTTGTCTGGCACCTGCAACAAGTGTTTTTGGATGTGCGCACCCTACCCAAAACTACTGTGTAGAAATGTGACCATACCAGAAAGGTGAGGCGCCCCACGTTGGACCAGGGGAAGTCGTAGAGCAGCTGCCGCATGTTATTCACCTCCTGAAGGGAGGAAACACACATCACATCACATCAACAACTTCACTTCACAGCAGTACAGCTGTTACCCCAGAGGCAATAGTATGCCTGAGGAACACCTCAAGCCAACCATGACAGTGACACAAATACTTCTAGCACAGGTGTTCCCAACCTTTTCCAACTTGGGGCCCACTTGAATTTTGTGCAAATGTTTGGGGCTCACCTCTGACCGAATAAACAATAAAACTAATAAAAAAAATCAATACATACCGTAAATCAACAGAAACACAGACCAAAATATGATTTTGATTTTTAGAAAATGAATGAGGTGGAAAGAGGTGGGTTTTTTTTGCACAATTCCAGCTATGCTCAATTGTCCTCTCTTGCTATAACTGCCCAACAGTAGCACATGGGAAACAGAAAGACCGCAAGAGAGCAATCCCTCACGTAGTACTACTGACTGAAAACGATGCAACACATTGTGTTCTGGTGAGTGCTTTTTGGTTCAAGGTAATTGTTTGTCCAAAGTTAGTTGAAAAGAAAAAAACTTTTCTTCACCAAGGCTCTCCAAAAAGTATAGTTAATATATCTTTATTATAATGACATGTCCACTCAAGACTTTTTAAACTTGCCACTGCCAACTTTAAAATATCCTGAGTGGATGTCATTATAGTAGACATATTATTATATTAAGACATTTTAGCTTGGTGAGGAAAAGTTTTTTTCAACTAATTCTGTCTTTTTTATGTCTACTTAAGCAACATCACTGTGATTAGAGCTTCATCACAACCGCTGGCAGTAGAATTTGGACAAGACAAGTTTGCAGCTTGGCATACTGTACATTCCCACTTCACAGCATGGGAGAATTTGCCTGGTTAACGTCAAACTTGCTACCTATGCAATTTCTCATAGGAAAGGTGTGGTTTATGATTGCCCATGTTCGTTACGAATGTGTTATTTGGCATATTACGTAGCCCAATTGTGTCAGTTGTATCTATTCAAACAAACTGCAAGTGATCACCTTTCTACCCCTTCCCGCTCTCTGATTGGAGCCCAAGTGTTCTGGAACCCTTGCTGAGGGATAGAATGCAGCAAAACTAAGTGATTTGGCCTTTGACACAGGGTACAAGTGAGGGTGTTCAGATGTCCAGCAGAGAAGGGGGGGTTGGGGGGGGGTGGGGGTGGGGGGGGGGGTGTAATCCCCGTTTTAGTGCCTTGTGCAGAGTGGACGGGGCTGATAACCTGCACATTCCACAGACGCATCTGGGCCTGAGAACTGAAGTGGCCCCATCACAGCCATACGCTTTTATGTGCAGATGATATGCAGCGCTCTTTGGCGCACACACACACACACACTCACACACGCACTCGCACACACACACTCACACACACACACACACACACACACACACACACACACACACACACACACACACACACACACACACACACACACACACACACACACACACACACACACACTCGCACACGCACACGCACACACACACAGCTTCTCTTGCTCTCACAGTCTTTATCTAACACACACTGCACTGACACACATAAACGCAAATAGGTTTCTTGGAGCACTCAAACACACAAATGGGACACAAACACATGCATACACATGAACAGATGAACAACACACACACACACCGAGACAGGCACACACCACAGAGTCAGACCAACCTGATAAACCTGCATTCCTCGTAGCGTGAGGCCCAGGAGAGCGGAGCCCCTGTCTTCTCTCTTGTCCTGCAGGAAAGACACATCAAACCACCATGAGACACACACACACACATCACAATCGCATATTGTACCTTTAAAGGGGCACTAGGTATGGTGACGTCATTTGCGCAGTGTCCGTGGCATGCCTGTCTCAAAAGCTACACCGTAATGAAAAAATGCTGTTCAAATAAACTCGCTGCAAGACTGTTTTTCATCACGGAATGCCAGCAGTTGATACAAATCTGAATATGGTATGTAAAGCGGACAGCGGACTGTGGAAGTGGTTGCGAGAGCTATCGTTCACTCACTAATGACTCGCATAAGCATTGGCTGACTCGAGACCATGATTAATTTAACTTTTAATTCTACCTGGAGCCCCTTTAAGAGGACATGGAAAGTCAGTGTGTGTAGTCCTAGTGAGGAGAGATCCTGGCCAAGCTGTAAAACAAAAGTCTCAGCAGAGATGCTTATAGATCTACACATCTTTAAGTTTACTGTGGATCAAATCATCATTTGTCATGCACCTGGCCAGCAGTTGGCATGTCAACATTGTACTGTAAATATTACGTCTATTCTGAAGCCCTAGAAAAGGCATTCTAAGAAATGGTGGAGGGTGGCAGGGTGGGGGGTGTGTGTGTGTGTGTGTGTGTGTGTGTGTGGAGGGGGGGGGGGGGGGGGTGATGGGTTGTCGGGTGATGGAGCCTGTGGAGATAGTTAGTTAGCGTGGGGCACGGTATAGGGAGGTGGAGTTACGCAACCGGACTGCCAGCCTTCAGCTGAACACGCAAGTACCAAGATTCATGATGTATAATAAACCATGACTTCAGATACGAACGATAAAGTCTTGCGTAATGTAACGAGTGTTGCTTTTTCAGTCCCTGACAGCAGGATGGAGAGAATAAGAAAAGAAGGAGAAAGAGAGGTGAAGAAATGGTTGAGGGAGGGGGGGGGTGCGGGGGAGAGGAAAAAATGTGTGTGTGAAAGAGAGTGAGAGAAAGAAAGAAAGAAAGAAAAGAATTTATTGCCCAATAGAATGTGAAGAGCTTTCCATGACATTGATCTCCACTCAGTCATGCAGAAAATAGTCAGAGGAATTTTATGCCCTCCCTCTCCACCCGCCTCGACCTCAATCCATGACTGCCTATTCACCTCTTCACTCATTTTATTTGACAAAGAATTTAACAAAGTCGCTGGAGTTCCACTTCACTTCGTTTCTCTCCTCCTCACACTCCTGGTGCGTGATGCGACTTATTGGGCAGTGACACAATAGATTGAGAAAAGTCCTGTCATTTGTTCAGCTTGTAATTTGCTGAAGCCTATTCTTATTTTCTGTTTACTTGTTTCATATACAATTTGATTGCGCCATTTTCACTCTCAGGGCTTTGCATCAATCATTCTCAGTCAACTGCCATCCTCAACTAAGGATGTTTGATGAGGAAAATGAATGTCCATAGATTCAGCGATTCCTTTTTTTTCTTTTTCAATATTTTTATGGGCTTTTTGCATTTATTGCAGATAGGACAGTGAAGATCGCCAGGAAGCGAGTGTGACGGGGAAAAGACGGGGTAGGGTTGGGAAACGACCCCTGCCGGACTCGAACCGGGGTCCCTGTGGGCATGTAGGCCAAATCAAGTCAAGTCAAGTTGGTTTTATTGTCAATTTCTTTACATGCACTGGTCATACAAAGAATTTGAAATTACGTTTCTTGCTTTCCCATGCAGACATAGGCTAATCTAGGTAAGGACATAGACAGTATAGACATAGACAGTACTCATACATGGACATAAGACAGTATGGACATAGACAGTGCTCATACAGACATTTAAAGTGCAAGACTGGACAACAGAAGACTTGTAGAGAACATACATTAAGAGGAGGTATTTTGTTGTGCTTTTTCTAAAAGTCCTTTCTTTCGTTCTGACATAGTAATAGTAGCATTTGAAGAAAAATAAATATTAAAAAAAAAAAAAAAAAAAAAATGTCATGGGAAATGTGGGGGGAAGGTTCAGCGATTCTATATCTGTCTGTGTGAAGATTATCTAGCAAGGTATTATCTGGTGTTATCAGCTGCTTCAGTGAATAGGAAGAAACAAATACAGCACATGTAGCATCATTTTTACTTCCTCACCCTGGGATGATGGGCATCTTTGAGCATGCTCTGTGAAAAGTCTTGAAGGTCATAATGCTAGTTGTACTATGCTGTCTCTTGAAGGTCATTATGCTAGCTTAAGGTCAACGTCTTTTGTTGAAGGTCAAAGTTTCTTGTCCATGTTGACAGAAAGTGTATAAGTCTGTACTGCAGACTGTGGATCTGTGTCACGTGCCTGATGAAGACCTTGCTAGGTCTTGAATAAACCTTCACAGCGGCGCTGCAGTGTGCGGAGTTCTACTCTTTCTACGGTCAGATAGGCCTTTGTCCTGCACCTGGCCTCAGTGAGGTGGGACGGATGTGCATGGTATACTATTACTCATCTGAAGATCTTGTCCGTGTTGCCTGGCCTTGTGGTGACTGACCTTCAGTAGCCTGTAGAAGGTGACCGGAACGTCCTCCAGGCGCGAGGCCTCTCGTATGAAGAGGAGGACGGCGTCTCGCGAGGCCATGCCCCACAGCTCCTGGTGCAAGTTGGGGCCGTGCCGCAGCAGATAGTCCACCCCCCGCTTGGCCACAATCTGGAGTCCACAAGGGTCAGGGAGACAAGATTACATTACAGTTTAGTTAGTCATTATTAGAGACAAGATCACATCACAGTTTAAGTAGTCACTATTAGAGCAATAAGATCACATTAGACTGATCTTAGTCATGATGAACCATCTGGATTTCAGACCACTGAGACTAGACATTTGGTCGGCATTTGGATTCATCTAATTACAGTTAAGGAAATTTCGACATTAATTTGCTCAAGCTACTCTTTTTTGATCGAGCCATGACAGAGTTAGTGACGGAGAACAGTTGACAGAGAATAGTTAAGCTGTCTGTACAACGTGTCTTACTGTAACATCCTAACATACTCTGATTATCACCCTTGAAAGGTACATGCAGCACGCTGCATGTTGAAATCCTCCTTTAACTTCCACCTACATGACATTAGCAAGTCAACCCTCAGACCACAGTTTGCATGATGATTACAGGGGGGGTTGCTGCTGATCTACGTCAGTCCATGGGCGAAACCCTGCATCCCAAACAGGGACAGAAATAGCAGCTAGTGGTAGCGACATGCTAATGCAATTACCATACATGGAACACGTCGTACCCCTCATTATGGTGTCAGTTCTAACCATCAATTATAGACATGAAATTGACACACTGCAGCAAGGCACAGAGAAAACCCAACGCTGAAGTTTAGTGCAGTATGTGTGTTCCTGGCATGCTTCACGTCAGCGTACTGACCCAGGCAGGGCCGGATTAAGATGGCCCCTAAGTTACAAGTTGCTGTGGGGCCCCCCGGAAAGCAAATTGCGCAACAAATGTACACAGACAGAGTCATAATTACGAGCTAGGAGTTAAGAATAACATGACTAACAACTGTGCAAAGGAGCATTAAATAGATTCAAAATGGCACTAAACACGACAGAGGGGGGGCCCCTAGGCTGCAGCCACATCTAGCATGTGCGTTAGCTTGACCCTGGACCTGGGGCGGGAAGTAGTACTGACCCAGGGTGGGAAGTAGTCCTTGGGCTGGAAGTAGGGTAGCGGCTGCCCGTCGTGGGAGAGGGGGTGCGTGGGGTGGTCGGGCAGGTCCGCCTGCATGGCGTAGCCAGCCAGCTGGAAGTACACTTCCTCCTGCTGACGGCACTCTGACCGCAACACGCGCTCACGCAGATCGGCGTAGTACAGCTGCCGCGCTCGCCGCTCACTGTGGAGGAGAGACCAGACCGTCAAACACTCGACCAGGGGTTAAGAGCACGCTTTTGTTTATCCGATGCCAAGTGCGGTGAGATAATGTAATTTGATGTGAAGTGGTAGTCGTCACTTATTCTTTCTTTACCTGATGAGTCTGCCATTTTCCACGTAGAACTGCACCTTGAGGAAGAGCAGCAGGGGGATTCTCTTCTGCGGAGTAAAGAGACATGTACAGTATATATTATATTATATTATATTATATTATATTATATTATATTATATTATATTATATTATATTATATTAAGTGAAACTCCCATTGTCATTGTGACACAGCACTCCACAGCACACAAGTGTTCACTGAACACTGCACACAACAAAATTGCATTTATGCCTCACCCGTGCAAGGGGGCAGCCCCCAATGGCGCCCGAAGGAAGCAGTGCGGCGGGACGGTACCATGCTGAGGGTACCTCAGTATAGTATACTGTTATTAACAAATGTATGGAGTTATGCTGTTAACTATTAACCTGTTTTACCCCCCGCAATTATAAAAGTCCATGGAGCCCCCCACCTGCAGTATCTCCGCGACCCCATAGGGGTCCCAACCCCCAGTTTGGGAACCACTGCTGTGGAGTACCATGACAGCTGCCCAGCATGCATTCTGCAAGTGCAAGTCAGTGCCATAGAAATCCACCCTGAAAACATTCCTGAAGTGTGTGCAAGCGAGTGCAATGGAATGGAATTCCATCCCAGCAGCACCACGGCCTGGTCCTCACCTTCCCGCTCTCCTGTTTCCACTCCTTGGGGAAATACTTGGTCACCTTCTCCTCCAGGTCCAGATAGATGTGCTCATTGTCTGGATTAGAAGGAGAAACAACACACACAAGCAACAGCAGACAGGAAATTAGAACGCTTTTCATTGACTAAACAAAAGAATAAATTAAGTCGTGCTTGAAATGCGTCAAACAATGGCATTAATTATGGAGGGAGAGAGAGAGAGGGAGAGGGAGAGAGAGAGAGAGAGAGAGAGATGGGGGGATGGAGAGAGAGAGAAAGAGAGAGAGAGAGAGAGAGAGAGAGAGGGAGAGAGAGAGAGGGAGAGAGAGAGAGACACACACACACACACACACACACACACACACACACACACAAAAAGCCAGAAAGAGAGAGAGAGAGAGAGAGAGAGAGAGAGAGAGAGAGAGAGAGAGAGAGAGAGAGAGAGAGAGAGAGAGAGAGAGAGAGAGAGAGGCATATCCTGATGGCATGTTGGGCCACACTAGAGCAGACAACAATGCTGACGTGCCAGTTTGGCTCTGAGAGAGCAGCGAACAGCGGCCCAGACAACAAACAAGATCAAGCTAAAGGGAGACTGACTACATGAGCAAAGAAATATGGCCAACTCAGCTGTGTGTGTGGACAGTTGAATGTGTGTGTGTGTGTGTGTGTGTGTGTGTGTGTGTGTGTGTGTGTGTGTGTGTGTGTGTGTGTGTGTGTGTGTGTGTGTGTGTGTGCGTGTGTGTCTGCTCCTGTAAATGTCCTCATAATATTAGGAAAACTAGAAACAAGGCGCCTCGTGAGGACATAAGGATGGTTCTCAACAGCGTCTTGTGAGGACATAAAAGAAGTGCTCAGCCATCCACAATGTCTCTTGTTAATGATCCTCAAAGGAGTAGAAAAACTGTGTGTGTGTGTGTGTGTGTGTGTGTGTGTGTGTGTGTGTGTGTGTGTGTGTGTGTGTGTTTGTTTCAATGACCACATTTACATTATGTTTTCAATGCTTTCATAAATTAAATATTTTAAATTAATTAAATAGTTCTGCTGAGTTTACATTGTACTTCCCCTTAATTCCGAAATGTGAAGTGTTTACACATTGCTTTTAAAGCGAAATTAAGTTTAATTCCAAATTAAATTGAGTTCATTCTGGATTAAATGTCTCGTGTAAACGAGGCCACTGTGTGTGTTTGTGTATAATTGAGAGAACCTGAGACTTCACGGGTATAACGGACAGGGCAATAGGGGTGACCAAAGGGTATTTGCTTAACGCAATTTGAAAACCGCAGTTTGTGTAAAATAATCAGCTGGACATGTGGACATTATGGATGTTACGGCTGTTTATGTACTCTGAGCTTTAATCAAGTCCATTTAAACTAAAGATAAAACTCGAGTTGGCCAAGCAGCTTGTGTGGCGGTCAGGCAGGCAGACAGCCTCCTTTAAACCTCATCCTCCCATGTGCATTTCATTAGGACAAAGACGTCACGGGTGACGCCACAGCTGATGGGGGGGCGGGGGTTTAGTCTAGTTTATGAAGGCTTTAAATAACAGCCCTCAGAATTCAACCGCTATACGCCCACACCCAAACCCAAACCACCACTACGCCTACACACCCAAGCCCCACACACACACATACACACACACACAAACCCATCTACCCTCCCGCCCATACCCCATCCATATGTCTCCTGCGTTCAGACCTTTGCGCTCTTCCTCCCTTGCCCTCCCTCCATCTCCATCTCCATCTCTACCTCCATCAGTGTTTTCTCTCTTCATCTCCACTTCACTTCATTCATCTGTCATCTTCTTCTTCCTCCCTCTTTAACCCCTGGTCCTCACCCCTTCTTTTCTCATCCACCTGTCCAGCTTTTCGCCGGATGACCACCCCCTAGCTTTTTCTTCCTTTTTTTCTCCACCCCCACAAACATTCCAACGCTCATCTCTCAATCCATCCATCCGCTCATCCGTCCATTGCATCTGGGGTGCAGCAGGCGGGTGTGTTCGTTACGGTTGCCAGTTGGTCCACACGTCCACCCGTCTCCCCTCCACTCTCTCACCATCTCACTCTCTCACCACACTCCCATTTCATCCCCCTCTCCGCTGGACTCCATCTGTCTGTCCTCCTCTTCCTTCTCCTCCTCCTCCTCCTCTCCCCAGCTCTATCTGTTCCCTCATTCATCTCTCTATCCCTCTGCTATTCATCATTCTTGTCATCCTTCTCCATCTCTTCATCTGCTTTCGCTCCAAGTCATACATGTTTCACCTCTGTGTTATCCACACCTCCCTCTGTCTATCAGTCTATCCCTTTCTTTTTTTCTTTCTATCTCTGTCTCCTACTCTCTAGCCCCTCATCCTTCTCCTTCTTGGTCCACTATGTATCACTCTTTGCCCTCACGCCATCCCTCTCTCTGTGGATCTTACAGTTCTCACCAATGTGTTATCCCACCCCGTCAGCCTCTCTCCCTCCCCTTCTCTACGTAAGGTGCACACATGCCGAAACAAGAATGTGCCGTGCTATTTTGACACCCTGCACTCTGCTTCTACCTGTTGACCTCTCATCATTCGGTTCTCTTCTCGTTCTCTCGGCCACCTCTCCCTCCCACATCTCCCTTTCCTTTTTTCTCTTTTCTTTCTTTCTTTCTCTATTGACCATCACTGCCATTTCATCCACCGCCTCGCTCCACTCGCTCGCACTCGCTCTTCATTCCTGCCAGCGTGCTCTCTCTTTTCTCTCTCTCTCCCTCTCTGTCTGTCTCTATCTCCACCCCCCCATCTCTGTCACTCCCCGTCGTGGTGTCCTCTCCTCCCTGCTCGGGAGGAGTCTGTGCCGGTGGAATTCCGGAGTGCATTCCAGGCTTAATGAAGTTAATATTGCTGGAATCCAGGGCCTTGTTGGCCTGGCCCGCTTGGCCCCCACACCGCTACGCCGCCACACAAAAACAAAAGGGCCCTTGTGAAGGAGGTGATCCACACGGGGAGGAGGTGAGCCACACACGGGATTACCAAGCCACTTCACCCGGCCAGCACACAGCGCAACAAGGGCCAACACAACACAGCCAAGAAGCAGCCAGTGTGAAGCAAGAGAGAGGTGTGTAGGTGGGGGGTGGGGAGAAATAAATAAATAAACGAAACAGGGGAATACACAAACACACACACGCACGTACGAACGTGAGCGTGCACGCACGCACACACACACACACACACACACACAAACTCACTCACACTCACACCCGCACACGCTCGCTCTCGCACTCACACTCACACTCTCTCAAACACACACACACACACACACACACACACACACACACACACACACACACACACACACACACACACACACACACACACACACACACACACACACACACACCGGTTTAAATAGCTTAAGCATCTCCCAGTTCTGCTGGCTGGGGGAGACCTAGCAGCAGTGTTTTTGCACTCGGTAGCCCATTGTGCTCTCCTCTCTCATGTGTTCTCATTCCCTGGGCCCGGGCCCATTCATGTGTATGCATTATATAAACAGCCAGGCAGACTTCACAGGAAAGGGCTACAGGGCCAGCAGGGTTAGCTGCACTGTGGTGAATGCAAACAGGGACGCTGACAGGGGTGGGGGCAAAGGGGTAGGTTGTCCCGGGCCGAGGGAAAGAGAAGGCCCAGACTTGTTGGGACCTCATTATATTGTACTGTGTGTATTGAGATGGCGGGGGCTTTCAAGATGATTTTGTCCCGGGCCCGGCTAAAGCTGTCAGCCGCCCTGCACGCATACACACACACGCCTACAAACACAACAGCCAACCAGTTCAAACCAGAGCAGCCCAACTGGGCTTATCAGCTTCACGGAACAAAAAATGGAACAAGTGGATTGTTTTTTTGTGGCGGTGGGGGGTTTCCCGGAAAGAAATATCAAGCAGCAGTATGGATAAGGAATTGGGTTGGTTTAGGGGAAGGGTGGAGGGTAGCAATGTGAAATATGGAATTCTCAAAATAAAAATGTCACAAAAACAGCAGTGCAGTGATATATATAGTTTTTAAAAGTCAGTTTTAATTAAAGATTACATTATCGTTTTGTTATATACTGTCCTCTGTGTTTATTTGTAACACAAGTTTGATGTGTAAAATGTCTATTATATGGGCTATTTAAATGAAATCGCAAATATTTTCAAGTCACACATGTTGACACAGTGATGCAATGTGTACTTGACCTGCACTTATATGAGCTGGTATTTGTGATGAGAATTCAGATTAGCATGTTGCTCCATATGCATACGGCCATTAGTCTCCGAAGCCGTTTACACATATGTGCACAGTCTTGAAAAACCATGGGTTTTGGCCTCTCATTTACAAGTAAACAGAGTTTTAAATTGCACACTTTAAAGCTCTAATTCAAACTACATCTCATTTAGGGGGCTAAAACACACCTGTAAGATTTTTTTCTTTGAAAATGTTATCAACTTGTCGTGATTACACGTAAACAGATAAAAAATATCCTAAGTTTCAAAAATCCATATACAAACACGTAAAATAATGTTTAGTGTGCTCCACAGTACTGGTGAGAGAAAATGTTGCTTACCCTTCACTATCGTCAGGCCAAAGAAGTGGAGGTCTTTAACACACACGTGCTGCGCAACCAGGCCAAGAACCTCATGTCCCGTGGACTTCACCTGCACAATAAGAGAGAGAGAGAGAGAGGGTCTTTAACATCTGTTCCATAAAATGAGAGAGAGATGGCGATAGAGATGGAGAGAGAGAGAGAGAGAGAGAGATGGCGATAGAGAGAGAGAGAGAGAGAGAAAGAGAGAAGCCCGATTCGGACGGGACTTTTATTACCTATGGACCCCCCGATAATTCGGAATAACTACGGAGAATGTTTGAGTTTTAAGTCCTGTGCGAATGTGCCATGTCCGCGATTTGAGAGGTAATAATTCCGCCGCGAATTACCTACTGTAGTTCGGCGAAACACAGACGTTCTAGGGTAATTTAACATAGGCGCGCCGTCTGCACCTCCTTGTAATGTCTGTGAATTGAGTAAATAACAGACGTTTATTTATCCGGTCCGAATGCGCCCCGAAAAATCACAGGGGTCCGGGGGTAATTGCGAATTACCAGGGGTCCATAGGTAATATTTATCCCATCCGAATCGGAGACAGACAGAGAGATGTTAATGTTCTTAGGGTTAAGAGTGTTCTTAATGTTAAGAGTTAATGTTCTTAATGTTAAGAGTTAATGTTCTTAATGTTAAGAGTTAATGTTCTTGATGTTCTTTATTGACCGCGATGTTCTGTTACCCATTCTGATATTATCTGTAAGCTTTGGCAACACTGATATGAACAGGCATGCCAATAAAGCATATTTGAATTTGAAGAGAGCGAGAGAAAGAGAGAGAAACAGAGAGATAAATATATACTGTATATATATGAGGGGGCCAGAGTGAGAGCTATTTAACACATCTATTCCGCAGGGCCCAAACATGCTGGAGACAGGCAAGGGATTTCACATGACATCAGCAGCCGTTAACATTTCCAGAAAAGCCATTATGATATCAGGTATGCAGAATCAGTTTAGGGAGGCTCTGAATCCTCCTGGCACGCACGTCTGTAAGTTACTAAGTCTGCCGGGAAATGGCATGCACGTCTGTAAGTTACTAAGTGTAAGAGAAATGGCGCAGTGCTTCATATTAGTGTTTACAACACCACCACCCCCCTACCCTGCCCCGCCCCTGTCACGCAGCCTCCATCTGCCAAATGTAAACAGTGGAGATAAGCCTACTTGGGCTCCAAATCCTACACATACATCACACAGTTACTCCTGGAAACCAAATCCCACACAATACCGTACACTCTCAGAAATAAAGGTACAGAACTCGTCGCTGTGGCAGTACCATGAAGGGGAGTATCATGGTGTTGCTTGATTGGTACCTCAAAAAAGAAGTGCGTCCAGTTTCTTGAAATGTCGACCGATCTGCATCTGTCACCTCTTTTTGGAGGTACCACCATCCAAGCGACGCAATGGTACTCCCCTTGAGGGTACTGCCACAGTGACGAGTTCTGTACCTTTATTTCTGAGAGTGTACGCACATCACACAAGTTACTCCTCTAACCCCTCTGAGAGCCAGTCATCAAAGGGAGCCGGCGGCCTGGGAAGTGCTTATGGCTAAACGGTTGAATTGTTGCTGTAATCCATGTGACATTGTTATTATTGTAGTGTGTGACACAGGCTCACAGATCACACTACAGAGCTCTCATGTGACACGTTACTGTACTTAAGAGCAGTGTTTCCCAACCAGGTGTATGTGTACCACTAGGGGTACGCAAGCACACCTCAGGGGGTATGTGGAAAAATGTAATAATACCAAATACATGGAGTGTGTTGGGATAGAGGAACAGATACACTGTAGCACAAGTGAGGGGGTACTACTCATATCGAGCACACCTCAGGGGGTATGTGGAAAAATGTAATTTTACCAAATGCAAGGAATGTAGTCACATTGGGATAGCGGAACAGATATAGAGCACAAGTGAGGGGGTAGTAATTTTATGCCAAAATTGCTTAGGGGGTGCACAGAAAAAAAAGGTTGGGAAACACTGCTGTAAGACCTGGGGGGCAGGGGCAGAGTCATGGGAAAAGGAGACCTGCAGTTCATTATGACTGCACAGAAACAGCATCATGTGACTCACACTTGTGAATCATGAGAAGGAGAAAGTGGAAAACAGCTAACAGCTAACGTCATGTCAAGCAGTGCAGCTCATCTGGTGGTACTGTAGTGCTGATGTCATGTCAAGACTCAAGAGGCACAGCTCACCTGCTGGTAGCTATCGTCAGGTCAATTGGTACATTACATTACATTTAGCCGACGCTTTTAACCAAAGCGACTTCCAAAGAGGACATTCAAGCAAGTACGGAGTGTGAGGTCAATACGTACAGCAGTATACAAGACATATAATATATGAACAGTGGAGGACCTATTAAGTGTGTAGTTAGTGCCCAGGATTAGAGATACCGGTAAGTAGAATTAGTTTTGTTATGCCGGGAAGCTCTCTCGGCAGACACGAGTCTTCACAAGCTTCTTTAAGGTTGAGAGGGTTGACTCAGCTCATCTGCTGGTGTTGGAGTGCTAACGTCATGTCAAGCGGTAAAGCTTATCTGGTGCCATTGTAGTTAGGGTGGTGGCATTTCAAGGAATGTGGGGAACTTACTATGTTTAAAAAACCCCAAGACCTCCACATTATTCCAATATACTATAGTGTATTCTTTACATCATGTTTGTTTCCAGTTTAGCAGATGTCAAGAGATGATGTCTTCTGTCCGATGACTCCTGATTTGGTAACGCCGGCGGCATGCGCACAGGGGCGGTTCTAAGGGGTGGCAGGGGGTGGCATTTGCCCCCCCAGAAATATGATTTGCCACCCCAATTAAGAGCCCTGATTGTGACCAATAGCCTTAATGCTTGACATCATTTCAGACATAGAACTTTAGGTTGCACGGTTTCACTTTAAGGGATTCACTGTATCACATAAGTGTGTGTGTCGATTATATAGTGTTTATAATTTTCCCTTAGTGTAGGAGCATGCCCCCCTGAAATACACTTCGCCACCCCTTTGCCACCCCAAGAATAAATGTCTGGAACCGCCTCTGCATGCGCATGACATGACAGTGTCCTATAACCGTGTCCGTGTCAGAACAGTGTCATGACACAGTCATGGCCAAGTCATAAACATTCTGCCAATGTCATAAAAATGTTTTGGTCATGAAAAGTTGACATTGTTTGGGCTGTCTTTACCATAACCAAAAGTCACTTCGTGTCAACAGTCATACAATGTTTATGACAGCGTTTATGACACATCCATGACAACATTATGACACTTCTATGACACTGCAATGTCATAGCGATATGACCCGTGATTCTTATGGCAGGGACATATGGAAGCCAACAGATATCCAGTGCTCCATTCTGACAGCTCAACGGTCATCAGGTCGTAGCGGCAAATCAAATGAAAACAAATCATTTGTGTGCTTGATTTGATTGGCCACAGCTGGCGAAATTCACTGGTCATTTGCGTAGGGTTACTTTTTTCTCAATGTTTTTACTCCACACATATTCGCTTGCCTTCACTTCCTCTTTGCTTGCCTCATAAGAAGGAATGGACTTTGGGAATGGAATGGAAACAGATTTTGCTGCTTTCATAAAATCGCCTGCATTAAACCCTTATTCACCCAATTTTCAGCCTAATATGTAGGTCAATTGGAACATCACTGGGTCTCAGCCGAGAGGGTTGTAGTGTTCACATCAGGGTCACCCCTCAAGGCAGCTGCTGTGATATGAAACGGGGGGCGTTGAGAAGCATACAGCTGAAAGGGGGCACCCTTAGTTGTCATTTTGGGGCATTAGTCTAGTTTATGTTGTGATGGGATCAAGGGGGCATTGGCAGGCTTATGATGAGGTAAAGGGGGCCTTGTTCAATAAAGGTTGAGAACTACTGCCCTAGAGGTGCCCGTACCCCTGTTTGGGAACCACTGCTCTTGTGAAGATGTGATGTTTGTGTAAAAGGTGGCCATGTCATAGCTGGGGCGCTGGTGGCTCAGGTTGTAGAGGTGCCATTCAGCAACTGGAAGGTTGCAGGTTCCAGCCCCACTCTGCCTCAACCCATCGATTTTGTCCTTGAGCAAGATAGATAACCCCAAGTTGCTCCTGGAGGCAGGGTGGAACCCTGCATGGAAGCCACTGCTTCCAGTGTGTGAATGTGTGTGAGGGGATGAATGTGAGGCATACAATGTAATGCGCTTTGAGTGCTCGAAGGAGTGGAAAGGCGCTACATGAATGCAGTCCATTTACCAATTACTCTAAGTGTACGTAGATGTGATGCTGCTTGTGTACAGGGTGGCCATATCATGTCCTCTTACCCCCACGGTGATGTCCAGCTGCTCCTTGGTGGGCAGGAGAACGCACACGCTCCGCTCCTGCCTGGCTGAGGTCGACATCCTGCCTTCCTGCCTGCCCGCCCGCCTGGAGGGAGGGAGGGAGGGTGGTAGGGATTTACTCCTCAGAAGACCAGACCAGACGTTAGATGCCCTTTAATCTGCCCTCTTCCTGTCCTCCTCCTCCACCTCCTCCACCTCCTCCTCGACGGCCTCGCCCCAGTCTCACTCTTCCCTCTGAGGCTCTGATGACGGTGGCTTGGTGTTCCCCCACCTTTGCGAGTGCTCTCTCTCTCCCTCTCTATCTCTCTCTGTCTGCTTGTCTCCCCTGACTCACTCCTCCGGGTCAAGTGGCATCACAAACATCATTCTCCAGACTGGGGAGGAAGTCAGCTTCTAGAGAGAGAGAGAGCACGAGAGAGAGAGAGAGAGAGAGAGAGAGAGAGAGAGAGAGACAGAGAGAGACGGAGAAAAAGATAAGAGTCACGACAAAGACAAATGAAGTGAATGAGCACGGCAGAGAGATAACAGGCTTGACAAACACAGTTAAAGATACAGAGAAGAGGATAAAGAATGTCTTCTTGACAGACTATATGACTGGCCATGTTTACACAACCGTAGCACGAATTAGTTATGGATACCACAAGTGCCATTACAGTCAGGTGCTACATAAAGCAAACATCAAGCGATGATTACACTCTTCAGTATTGACGGACAGCACTCTTCAGATTTTTCTCTGCTTATTTGCCTACAAACGTTTCGGGCAGAGCCCTTCCTCAGTGTGTAATGGCGATTGCCTTTACACGCTGAAGAAGGACTCTGCCCGAAACGTTCGTAGGCGAATAAACAGAGAAAAATCTGAAGAGTGCTGTCCTTCGCTTCCTTCATTCATCTATATATTATGTGGGATTCAACACCCAGTTATATTCTGTACTAAATAGTATAGGCCATAGTGTGAGCGCGTCTCCTTTACTTCATAACTCTATAGTATTGCACACTGCCTAGGAGGCAACGACAACCACAGCTATTGAGATTGGTTTCATTACATCCATTGCTAATGATGAAGAAATCAAGATCAAACACTAATCCATTAATTCAACCCCCCAAAACCTCCGTTTAGCCGTTTATGAACTCATGAACTCTTGTTTCAGGCCTTGAATACCACAGCTGAGTGCACCAACCCCCACCGATCGACCCACGGGGTTAGTGGGACACAACAGTGTGGACTTGGTTTGTGGGTTAGCTTGGTTAATGCAGCAGACAGAGACTCAGTCTAGAAAGAATTTGGTCAGTCTGGACTGCTCAGTGTCTGCTTCGGGTGACTCAGCTTTCCTGAATGCAGAGATAGACAAATAGCAGAGCTATATTGCCATGGAGTGGAACTGAATAAATCAATGAACTTGGGATGCACCTGTCTAATATCACGCTTGTTTGCTGGCTTATTTCATTTTGGGAGAAGGGCGTCACACTTTTAGTGAAGTGGTTATACAGTAATGTGATTGTTTGTTTGTTCTCCTTTATGCTGTGGGGGCCACAGTACTACAGTGTTCTAAATTCTACTTTATAAGGGTATCAGGAATAAGGAAAAAAGTCAAAAACAATCTTCAAGACTTAGTGCTATCTGGCTGTGTGTTTGGAAAACACTTTTCTATCTCACCACCTTTTGCATTCCATACCATGACATTTTGAGTGAGAGATCACTCTCTGGCTATGCTATGTTTTCACTACTCCATAAAATATGTTAGTATCAAGTATTTGCCAAGGGAAGGCAACAATATGGCAAAACACACATATATACATATGCACAGAAAAGGAACGAATGACCTTAGCTAAGGTTGTAAAAAGTATTGTGAATCAACTGAAAAGTTGTTCTTTTCAAGAAAAAAACCTCACAATCTTTACTCAGCTTAAATAAATGGCCAAAACAGGATCACCTCAAGACTATCACATAGAAAGGACAACTAGAATGGGACCGAGGCTTTAGTTCCTCTGTAATGGGACTAGTACTTTAGTTCCTCTGGGACTGATGCTTCAGTAGTTCCTGTGGAATGGGACTGATGCTTGAGTCACTCCCTAGTCACTGATGTCTTAGGTTCACCCAAATCTCCCAGATCATACATTGCCATTGGCCATGCTGACTCATTTTAAAATAACAATTCCAGCTGGCTGCTTTAATATACGGCCCGCTACAGTTCCCCAGCTTTGCCCATTGTGATGCAGGGTAGGTGTAGTAAAAAGAAAGAAACGTGAAAACGGACAAAAAAGAAGATTATGTTGAAAAAAAAAAAGAGAGAGAGAGAGAGAGAGAGAGAGAGAGAGAGAGAGAGAGAGAGAGAGAGAGAGAGAGAGAGAAGGCCCTCTCCCCTCCTCTTCAGCTTGGCTCCAGCTGGTACGATCCTTGGCTGAGTAGAGCATCAGTCTGATCTTTTCTGTGGTGACATATGTTGAGTGCTATGCGGCAGCTATGTCCAAGCCAAAATTCCTCTTTTTAGAAAGTGCACTCAACTCCCAACTGTTTCTTACAAGGTCTTTGGGTGCGAGCAAACAGCAAAGTTCATGTTTAGTAAAAAAGCCGCACTCTCGAGTGTAATTCTTGCCGTGTTCATCTACTGGGTTAGCATGACAGACAGACGTTTCGTCGTGTAGAGCAGCATCAATCTGATCACCACGGCCCACAGTCACCACTACGGATGGCAAATCAATTAATCTGTCTTTCCATCAGTCAGTCAATAGAGTATAAATCTCAACTCTGATACGTTCCTTGTTAGATATGTATTGATTTCATTATTTAATGGACACTAGTATGACCTCCTCACCACAGTAGTTAAAGCAATGACATCAAACTCACAAATGTTTCACTATTGTATCACGTGCAGTAACTCCACATGTAACTGTATCGGTTAGTCTGTCCTGTCAGTGGGAAACTGACAGTTTACATGTGATACAGGTCTATGGACCTTGTTTTTTTTTAATCATGTCTGCTCAGAATAATGCTGGCTCTGTTTGCCATTTAATCCATGACATTAGGGAACCTCCTGGTTGTCTTGTTCAGTGAGACATCCGTAGCCTCTTTATACAGGTGCGGCCACCGGTGGGTCACTTCACAGTACAGAAAAGTCTCAGCATAACAACATTGCTAGTAGACATTACAAAGAGATTAACCCCTTAGCGCAGACCTCATGTTATAACTTTACTGTCACCAAAACTATAATGGCTATGTCTTAATCTGTTACTTAAGGCTATCTGTACTGCCATAGAAATGTTGTTATGTTGTAGTTGAGTATTTTCAGCAAACAGTGAATAGGCCCGCCGGCGACCCCATCTGCAGTAAGAGACTATGGTTTGGTCATGGCCATTTTGGTGACAATGAGGTTCTAAAAAGGCTCTGAGCAAAGGGGTTTTAAAAGCAACAGGTCAGTAAGTTGTGTCTTGGTGATTCCTGCCCTCTCTTGTCTTTCCCTCTCCTGCCACATCCTCCATCAAGTCACAACTGCACTTTTGAAGTATACGTTAAAGCTTGCACATACAAAAGTCAGACCTGGGAACAGGACAGACAAATAAGCAGATAAACAGAGAAAAGTCTGCTTCAATCAGGATTTTTTTTAATTTTTAATTGTGACGTTTCAGGTGAAAACCCTTCAGACCTTTGCACTTTCCCCACCTGGTGTCTCCTGACGCTCCTCTCATCTACCCCAGACAGCCATCCTCAATTTGTTTCCTGTTCACTTAACTCACATTTACCATGAGCAGACTAGGTTGAAGCAGCCACTTCATCATATCCTACTAACCTAGTAATTTACACATCTCTATGTATGCAACAGATGAATATCCTAGATTCAACATGAATTATCTTCAGTAATAATTGAATAATCATGCCCCCCTCCCCTTTTCCAATGCCACCAATGACATCTAGACACTGAGATGTACTGTACAGTAGGAAGAAAGAATGTTAAATGAATACAAATTAATTATATCAATATCAGGAAAATGCTTAACATTTAAACGCTGTATGGCTTTCCCGCTGTAGCCATCATCCCCAATACAAACTTGGTTGGGTGATAGCTTTCCTGTAGCTTCGCCAATGGAATTATTGTGATGAAAATATTCTCCAATACTGGATGATACTCTAGATGAGTTGTGCTTACTATTATCCCTCTTGAAATCTAGCCAAGTCAGCCTTGTAGTATCTGGAGAGGGCAGGGCAGTACCACAGCATCCATTGAACAAGCTGGCAGACTTTTGGAGTAACACATGCAATCTTGCTGGTTTGGGAAATGGGCAAAAGCAGCATGGAAGTGGCATCACCTAAGAATCAAAATACTTCAAATATTTCAAGTAATACCTTGAACAACTAGGCTACACCTGTTGCCTTTTCTAGCACGTTTGTTTTCGAACTTACAAAGGATTAATTCCACCCATCACAACAAGTGAAAATGTAGGGATCTAAAGGTGTATGAAAAACAAACCAAATTTGTTTTGCATAAATATAGTACTCTGAATTCATGATTTCAAAAAGAAAAAAGAAAAACCCATCACACGATTAAGCAAACTCGTGTAGCATCCTCATGTAACCCGGTGACAGGAGTCTGTGCTAGACAAGACACCCTGCTACCTGGCATCCCCTCTGTAAACTGCAACACCCTCGCCATGGCCCATCCATCAGGTTACACAAGATGCCTTGGACTATTGAAGGCCCTTAAAGACCCCCCCTTCGCCATCAATGGTAAACAGCACGGCTCCGGCATCACGTGAGACAAGCCCTCCATAAGCCTTATCCCCTGTTCTGGGTAGCACTGAAATAATCCCACCACTTCTAAGACCAAACTTGTGCATGCAACAACACCAGACAAGCACAAATCCAACCACTCAGACAAGCCATATCCTTGGATCTGCAGGATGGTGCATGTCTAGTAGGCTACCAGAAGAGCAATCAAGAAGCACAATACAATTCTACGAATCGAATGTGGAATTTCTACTAATGTTTACCTGTAACCTCAAACCCACAAGATGTTGTTGATAGTAGACACGCTGCGTAATTAGGAGGGTTATGTGGTCGCTTGGGGTCATGTTGATCTCTGTTTATGGCCACCAAAGCAGAAAGTAGAGCTTACAAGACATGTATCTGGCCATACTCGGGCAACAGTACACTTTTCATCCCAGAACACTTGAGTCTTGATGAAAAACAAATAGCCATAGGCTATATGGGATGCCAGAAGAAAAAAAAACTTCGGTTTCTTTTTCTTTCATACCGTGAACCACGGGCAAGGCGGATGACTTCACCACCTTGGAAGTTCTCAACCAAAGCCAAAAACTGTGTGATTATTTGCTGTGCTCTATGTTTGTTTTGCCCCAGAAAATGTTGTCTATTTCAGTCGGGATACAGCTCGAACCACAACCCCTCCCTAAACCAGTGAATATAACTTCAATGCAGATTGTGCAGAATTTGTCCTGGGTCATGGCTAAATGCTTTACCAACAGTTACAACGGCGATACACCTGCTTAGTAACAATCACGTGGAACAATGTATCAGTTTAGTAGACTATTGCATGAAATGTGCAGGCCAATTTGATGTTTAAGAATGAGAGCGACACATGAATGGTCCATCATCACTCAACAATGTAGCGTACTAGGACCGTCGGTTGTAGTAGAATCGATGACTGTGGCAACACCCGGTTATAGCGTAAAACATAGCCTACTACAGCGACTTACCAGTGAGCCGAAATCTTGCACATTTCCAGGATCAGAAACGATAGCCTATCAGTGGTTCAAACCATACGGACCGGAATCGGATAGCCAGAAATCCAACTATTGCAAAATAACGGCGCGCCAACTGCCAGCGTAGGTGCTACTCCGAGTCCGCATCAAGTGCAACACACGATAAAACTTCATCTCTCCTCTGCATCAGCCCGCTGGTGGTGGAGCGTACCAACTCCTTGACGCAGGGGTGATTACCCCGCTGACCATTTGAAATATCAATCAAGTTGAATGCTATTGCGGAATTTACTATTTATCTTCAAACATTATCACAACATATTTCTTAAAAAACCTTCAATATTACCATGAAAAAATCAGACATTTTTGGGGCTTTTTAAAGTCTCAAATGGGCACCCACTCTACCTTTGACAGCCCCCCATTTTTCAAATAGCTAGACAGCATGCAAGGCACAAATAAATCTGAATGGATTTGCTTGAGTCTGGTGTCAAATTATTGGTTGAAGGGAGGGAGGTGCCAATACATTTGTATAACTTGATGATTGCATGCACATCCTTGTATGAACATACCATATTCTTGATCCAGCCAGAGATTGGGAATACCCTATCTAACACCACAAACATTTCATAGCCTAAAAGGACCCATTCAATTGAACATGCTTGAATGGGAAAGGTTGCATCCACCTCATTGTGCCACAGGGGGGATGACCCAGCTGTGTGTCACTCACACCATGTAAATGGGTTGTTGTCGAGGAGGGTGATTACCACTTGGGTAGTCCCCTGCGCCTCTCTCACTATGCAATGTAAAGAATCGTAGAGGCGTAGAGGCACATTCCTCAGGGGTGAGTGTGTAACACCAACAATAGCTAACAAGTGCTTCTTATTACCCGCTATATAATGGCACAGACTAGTTGCCAAAGCCGTATTCTTCTATTCATCCACACGTTTAACACAAGTCTAAATGGCTGTCATTTAGATTACAATCTTGAAGAGATTTCATGCAACTGTGGGAACATGTGGGGATGTGCAGAGCTGACTTGGCCTCTTGGGAGAAACACACACCTAACAAAATAAGACACACTGCGGCTGGCAGAGAGCCTTTAGCTTTCCTGAAAAGAAAAGAAAAATCCTCACAAGAATGAAAAATGTCAAATTTACATTCAGAGGTGTCTCTAAAAAATGAGACACACACACACACACACACACACACACACACACACACACACACACACACACACACACACACACACACACACACACACACACACACACACACACACACACAGTGTTTTTGAGGAGGAAAACAGGCTATGATGGTAGGAATCTGTGATCTAGCCTGTGGGCAAAAACCGTAATCCACACAAAGCAGATTAGATTACCAAGATCAGCATTAACTTGTGTGAGATTACTGATAATTAGTGGAGCGACCATCCATCCATTTCTCTTAATGAATTGGCTGTCCTGCTAATCTGTAGCATGACAAAGTGCTCGTCAGAGCATACAGACGGGACCTGCCGTGTCAATCATTAATTAACTTTAAGACATATGGGATGTCTCGTTAGGATCTTTTCTTAGCAGGACATGCAGGCTGAGTCATGCTGAGAAAATACTCCCGTGAATGAAAAAAGTGGGGTCCTAAATGGTTTACTTCCACACTACACCAGCGGTTCCCAAACTGGGGGTCGGGACCCTTAGGAGAATCGCAGAAGTATTGCAGAGGGGTCGCCGAAATAACTGACTTTTCAGTTAACACAGGTTAATAGTTACCATCATTTCTTAAATTGGTTAGTAACAGTACTTATATGGCTATTAAATGTAGGCCTACTTACTTTTCTTGTATAGATCTGAAATTAAAATAGCAATATTAATGAATGGATGGGGTCGTGAATATACTTAGGGCCAAAATAAAAGGGGGTCCCGCTAGAAAAGGTTTGGAAACCACCACAATACACAGAGTTTTATAATCATGTAAGGAAACAACAGCAACACATTTGGAACTTAAAATGTCTTCAATTAAATACAAATGTAGATCTGGTGGTTTGTCAACAGCACATTTTATAGTACTTTGTCATGGAAATGTCATTTTTGGAACTTGCTCTCATTTTTGCACCATTGAGCTCTTGCTGTTTAATTCCCTTATTTCAGGCAACTGCTCCATGACAATAACATCTTTGAAGTTTGAAGCAAAACAAATACACCCTGTGTAATGGCCTCTTCCCCAAGGCAACCCTGTTATGTATTTAAACAAAAGATGAATAAAACAATAAATGACAGCGTTTTCAAAAGCAACCATCCATGGCCTCACATAAATCTGTTATAACTGTTTTGAATCTAGCAGTCCAGGTGGTACGCAGATGTGCAAAGAAATGCAGAGAGCAGACGAGATTTAGAAAAAGCCCTCAGTAAAGCCAACACTACGCCCAGCTGGTTTCCCATTAGTCAGGAGCTCATGGAGAGAGACAGGGCCGGATTAAGATGGCCTGGGGCCCCTAGGATACAGGTTGATGTGACACCCCCCCCCCCCGAAAGGCACGTTTTCGCGACAAATTTACATAGACAGTGTCATAAGCATGGGCTCGGAATCAAGAACAACATGTCTACCAACCGTACTCAACACAATGTTCAATATTGCATCCTGTCACAAGTCTGCAATTTTTCATTTGTGGTCAATCAGGGGCGTCCTGGTAGGTAGGCTAGCCATATCTAGCCTGTGCGTCAATCCTGCACTAGAGAGGCAGAAAGGGTGTGTGGCACAGACAGGGGTGAACGGTCTGTGGTGAGATGGAAACCACCCCAAACACATACATGCAGGCACGCACGCAAGGGCACGCAAGGGCACGCAAGGGCACACAGGCGCGCGCACACACACACACACACACACACACACACACACACACACACACACACTTTTCCTCTCCCATATACACTGGCCTNCCCAGGGGCGTATCCAGGACATTTTTACTAGGGTGGCCAAGATGACACACAAATATAGTCTGAGGTGGCCATGGAATCATGGAATTATATACACATACGGGGGTCCTCCCACACAGAAAATGTTGCATTTATTCTATGCTATTTCCTGCATTTTAAAGAAAAGCACCAGTGAACTTCAAATACAATATTTTGTAGTAGTATAAAATATATATATATAGTATTGAAATGTTCTATGTTTAGGTCTTTGTTTTCTATGTACGTATTCACAGAAATTAAAGATAAATGCACACACATATCCTCATTAAGTTATTTTAATGTGCCAGGCTTTTAATTGAAAGTGCAGTGTAATCTGGTTAAATGCTATGCATTCACATATAAATATGCATAATTGGCCATTTTTAAATAACTGAAGTATGAGAGAGTAGACACCAACTTCATGAATGACATCTGAACCTGACATACCATGCTCAGTAGGTGGAGATCCAGACAACACAGATTCACAGTCCGTCTCCTCCTCCTCCAAATGTGGCTGGTCAACTGTGGTAATACAAGGATAGTTTAAAATGACAGACAGACAGACAGACAGACAGACAGACAGACAGGTCCATGCACATATACATATAATACAAATCTTTAGTTCATCATCTTCTGTCTCAACATTTGTCAGCTGTTAAACCCTTTAATGCATGGCGTTATACCTTTGTCGTTACCAGAGTTACCATAGTGTATTACTAAAGACCCTGTGTTATGTAGTGTGGCACTATGACAGAACCTTTTTGATGACAATAACAGTGTTCCACTGGTTGAACGGTGTGCATGAAAGGGCTACATGTAACTAATTCAAACTTTCCATGCACAACCTACCATCTTGTATTGGGGTAGTGGACTGCTCATCAATACTATCCCTAGGCTGCTGGCTTGTGTGGGCATCTGCACTGGTGCTGGTACTGGCTGTAGCTGACTCTGACTCTTTTTTTTTCTTAATAAAGAAGCTCTCAATATCGTTTCTTCTCTTCATCTTAATGTCACTCACTGGAGGAAATGTAATCAAATCAATGCAACCAATTAATCATTCAATCAACTCACTTCTAAGCATAGTAACTGGCTACAATATCAGAGGGACTATTGTCGAATTGGCAGAGTACACATGTTGTGTTCATGAGTTTTGTTTTCGTGGTTGTGGTTCCCCTTAGAGCAAGGGCGTAACTTTGACTTTGACATTGGTAGGGACATAAAATTGGTGAGGGTCCGAGAAAATTTAGAAAATACAGTTGTTAAAAGTACAATTTTAACGCAATATGTGAATGTATTAGCCTATGAATGAATGTAGCTCAATGGTTTTAGAGGGGGATGATTTTTAACAATCTTCATTGTGTGTGTGTGTGGGGGGGGGGGGGCTGATTATCAATCATAAGTTCATGGCACACAGATGTTATATCAATGAGTAGATGATATGTCAACGAGCGTTCCTTAGTAAGTTGGTCTTTCAATCACACGGTTGCAGGCTTAAATCCCACCCTTAGGCTACCTCTGTTTACACCTCCATCCATGACTGGAGTGAAATTGACCAAAGCAGCTAGTTCTGATACAACATTGCTCCAGAGACTTTTACCAAATAACATATAAGTCGCTTTGTGTTCAAATGTCAGCAAAGTGGTATTGCCTAACATGAAAATGATCACCAGTTCTGCCAATAGGCCTAGCCTACTCACTTTATTGACATTTAGGCCTATTTTAACAGCAACAAAAATGACACTGAAATTTGCAAACCTTTTCTTGAAATAAAAAATAAATAAGACGGGGCCTAGAAAAAAAATGTTTTGGTTCCGGTGCTGACTGACCCTTATTATCCTCCAAAATTAGCGATGCTGTGTGGACTGTTGTAGCCTACATACAAAACAACACACTTCTTCATTCTCATAGGCTAACTCCCTATATATCGCTTTCTTCCTGCCTGTAGCTGTGTTTGCATCATAGCAGCCTACAGGCAACACACATGCGCGTGCAAGTGTCTTTGCGCAGCGCGTCTTGACAGAAATCCCAGCGACGTCACCGCATAGTTGCGCACCAACTGTGTCACGTTGTATGCGAATTTTAATGTTACAACATACCAGTTAGCTTTGTAGCCCTTCTACATGACCGAAATGCAATACAACACAATGATTAGGTGTAGGCCCTATCTGCGATTTTTGAATGATGTTGGTTACATACTCGTCATGGAAGAAGGCTTCCATTTCAGTCGCGTTGAATGATCAGCGAGATCAGAACCTAGTCGCAGCAATTAGTCTAGGCTACTCAAGTAGTCCTACAGTTAAATAGACTGTAAAACAAAGCCAGGTTAATTTAATATGAAAGAAGGGAAATGTTTTGCCGAAGTGTACCTTTAGGAACTCTTTCATTTACCACATGGGTCGCGTTAACAGAGGTTTGTCCGTCATTGACAGTTTTTTTTTAAAGGAAGACTGAAGATTCTGAAGCCTGCCCGTCCTTTCGATGATAGTTTAAATAGGCTACACCCGTATCAGTAGATCAAATGTGCATTTCAATTCGTTATTATCTGCGCTGCGCAGAGACCACATTTATTCTTAAATAGGCCACTTTATCCTTCACCTTTCTCCGCCTCTCTCTGCTTGTCACGCAACTATTACGCATCTGCAGAGCTCCGTTCCCTGCACCCAAATAGTGAATTAGAAATTGCCGATGATGTCGGCACAACTGTTCGAATAGGCTAATTAAGATTCAGAACCGTTTGTAGGCCTATACGTAGGGCTATGCTACAACATTTCCCCACAATCTGATTTAATGGGAGGGCGAAGTTATCCCTCTATCGTCTTTCATAAAAGTTTCATAGGCCTATCATAAAAGGGTTTTTTTCATATAATATCCTCAGGCGTCGCCACAAACTCCTCGCTTGAAACAAAAAGCAGGCGGGCCTATGTACCAGAAATAGTAACGCACGGTGTCTTAAATAACTTTAATCTGACGTTTTGAAATGGTAGTTAGACTACACGTTACTGAAAAAAATAGTGCGACTACGTTACCGGCAACACCGGTCGTGATTACACAGTAGGGGGCTAAATATTGGTGGGGACGTGTCCCTACCGTCCCCACCATAAATTACGCCCATGCCTTAGAGTAACAACTTTGACTTCATTCAACAATGTCAGAATACAAAAAAACCTATATTATTGATGTTGACAGTGTCAGATGTCAAAGCAGTCGCATATGGTTTTAACAAAGAAATGACATGACGTGAATTTCAAGTCTGAGGCGCCGTTGGCCTGCAAGGCAATTACAGCTGTGAGCAGTGGCTGATTCTAAAGCCGTGGCTGCAGGGTTTTAGCAAAGAAATTACATGACGTGAATTTCGTTGGTGAACAAACTCACATCTGTACCATGATTTTGTGTGCGTGACGATTTATTTTCGCTACGTTTGAACAAAAGGATTACGATATATTGACACATTTGAGGTCAAATATGTACCGCAAATTTAGCTATTGGGGGGGGGGAGTCATACTCTGAAGTGGACTAGCGCTGTGGGTTTAGGCAACACATCTGTGACTGATGTGAACTTGCTTACTCTAAAGAGGCAGAGGTGCTCTTTACTATGACTTACTCCGACTTTATTTAAGTTTGATTTAAACTCCAAGAAAAGTCAAGACAATCGAAGAAGCAAAGGAGAAGCTTCTCACTGAGAGAAGGCATCACAACAATCATAGTCCAGCTTAGCATTAGTTCATTTCACATGCTAGGTTTCGAGCTAGGTACTGACGTCTGCCTACCGATCCTGACTGTAGATAACAACCGACTACCCTTTCCAATGTGTGGCCAATGGGCCAATGCTATCCATGCCATGTCCCTATCCAAACGGTTTCATATTAACTATCCTGTTATCAACAAAAAAATAAATAAACTGACGTGCACGTTAGGATTGTGCTGTGCTACTAACTTGGTTTGCAGCTGCCACAACACTAACTTGCTCTCATTTAAGGGCTGTCCACACAGGCGAGGAAAGCGGATTTCCGCAAAAGCGGAAAGCGAAAATACGAATATTGCGGAAAGCGAAAAAAACGTCCACACCGGCGAAAAACATTTGCGGAGCGATTTTTCTGTTTTCCGCGTTCTATTTCGCTCTGTTTCCGCGATTGTCCGTCTGCGTGAATGCAAAGGGCCACTTCTGAAGATAAAGCGAGCCAATGATGATATTGTCTGATGCTTTATTGCACCCTCAATGGCCTGTAACTGTTAAGGATGCCGAGACACGTGAGCGTGAAGGCAAATGCCAAATTTAACATCCCGACGCCCCTATTCTCATTTATTTGCAGCAAAAAAGTCAACAATTCTGGAATAATAGGCTGAAATGTTAAGCACAACTTCGGTTTTGCCCTTGCGGAGACAGAGCTGAAGGAAATGCATTTTAAGTCTGCTCGCTGCCAAACGCCCCACTCAACAAGTCAACAAGAAATCTGTAGTGCAACAAAGCCAGTTAGGCCTATCCATGATGTTTAATGTAGGCAGAATCATTTCAAGCCGTGCTGACCAACGTGGTCATATGCTGTCTGCACATTCCGTTGCATTCCTCTTCATACAGAGAAGGAATGGCTTGCTGTCGTCTCAACCAGGTTTCGACCCCCTGATCCTCCGAAAATATGATTTGGGAAATGTTGAAGGGGTCTCTAAATTATTGGCAAAATTATTTTTTTTATTCATATAGAAATCGTGTGTATAGGGGTTGTATTTGCATACCTTAAGTCACAAAGTGTTGTGTTTAGGCTACATAAGTTAAAATAAACCGATGCGACAACGAACAAGTCATCTTGCGCAACAGAGAGCCGTTGCGCGCCCTGAGAAATAGATAGCCCATTAAAAAAACTATGTGTGACCAGGTGTAATATTTTATTGTTCTATCTGTTTTATGCACACACACACACATACTCCCTCCTAGCGGATGGAGCACTGGTGAGTGGACACGTTTGGGTTTTCATGAAACAGAAGCCCGAGGAAGAACAGGTGGAGGATAAATGAGGGGGGAAATGGCTACACAGTCGTTTTCATGTGGAGCGCTGAGAAGACGCTTGAGCTGTCTCGATCATAGGGTATTGTATTTGTAGAGAGCATAGATGCTCTAGCGTGGCTCAAGGCTACCGTGTCAGTTGTTTACATGGGTGCATAGAGTAAATGCCCTAGTTATAACTGTTTCCACCGAAGCCAGAAGTTACTGCGGTCGTGCGTAACTGCACTTCCGACACAAGTTGTGCTCCTGCTTTCGAGATCTGCGCTCTCGGACAGACCCACACGCGCAAGTGCCCGACACAGATCACACAGCAGTCCTTTTCACCACCTCGTGAAGTGTTTAGACAATTTAATCTCGCTTGGAATAAGTGTAATGTAATCAGAAAGCGTAAGACATCCGTTGGACTCCTTTGCACGCAACAAGTTTTGAAATTATTTCTTAACGGTTATTTTTTGCAGTTAGTCTATGCAAACAGTCCTTCCGCGCTCCCCCACCATCATTCGCCACTTCGAGCTCAGTTTGAGAACTGCGCTGGAGCTGATGTCACTGTCAAGTCAGTGTCTGATTGGCCAAACCCCGTTTTTCGCTTGCGAAATCCGCCGTCAAAACAGACAGATTTGTTATTTTTTCTCCGCTGCGGATTTTCGCTTTTCGGTGTGCACAGAGTAATTAGAATACATTTGTTTGTTAATTTTGCGAATTTCGCTGCGAATATCCGCGCGGAAATTCCGCTCGGTGTGGACAGTCCTTTAGTCATGTTGTTGTTTCGTGTAGCTATCTCGTATTTTGGCTCTTCCTGGCTGCTAATACTTGCATAAAGTTTTCAAAATTAGGTTTTCCAACACATTCAGACAACCAACAAATCATTAAATTGCCATACCTTATTGTCCAAATTAGACTGTCCAGGCAGTTAGTGGATGCGGTCTCTCGTGAAGGAACTGCAGGTGACACAGTGCTCCTCAGCATCGCTGGTGCGGGGTTGCCAGATCTTTCACGATAAATAAGCGACTATAGGGGCAGCAGGCGACACGCAGTGGTCATCTCGTGTAACCTACTGATCAGAAATCAGCCTTGTGCAGCATCAGTCCAACGACTGTCGTGTTAGTTAAAGTGTAAAACTGACCCTAGATCTGTCAGCCAGCGATCACCATGGATTGACAGTTTTCTCTTGTTTGTTGTTGGGTTGACGAACTTGAATGATTACCTGATAATTACCTATTATTGGTCTTATACTGTTGTTATTATTGTATATTTATTTATTTATTTTTAAAAATATATTTTTTTATTAATTACTTGTCGAATCAAGGGTGGCCAGTAGGGTGGACAATAGCGTCCCAGGGGTGGCCCTGGCCACCCCCTGCCCCCCCCTAGAATCGCCAGTGGGCCTCCCTCCATCGCTCCTCCCCTGCCTTACGGCTGACTCACTCGTCCCCACTCCTGGTGGTGAGCTGGCTCCTGGGCTGTAGGGCCCTCCCTCTGGCTGGCCAACTGAAGGAAGACACAGAGCCTCTGCTGGGTACTACCAGAGCCCAATGTCAATTTAGTCTCTGACACACACACACACACACACACACACACACACACACACACACACACACACACACACACACACACACACACACACACACACACACACACACACACACACGTCCAACATTTACAACCCCCCACTACTACAACCTCTTTCTTGCAGTCAGCTCACCAGTGCTGCCACCCCCGCCCCCAAAAGCCCCCTTTTCTACATGGGGGCGGGGGGGGGGGGTACACACGTTACATCATCCCACAATGCCTTGGACCACTGAAAAGGGATGAGTGGAGGGGGTGGGGTGGGTGTGAGTGTGTGTGAGTCGTTTGGTGCTGCAGGTCTCCATGGAGATGAGGCAACATTCCAAAGATCAGCTGCTGCCGCGGCGGATCTACACACGGGGACAAGTTGAAGAGGCCAGGGCTGGAAACTACCTTCTATTTCTTCTCACCGAACCACTATGCACAGCACAAGCAAGTCACGCACGCACACACACGTTTATACCAAGCCAAGGCAACCCCACTTTCCAACAAGCACACTGTAGCCTAGGCTTAGCTACCATAGGCCCTACGCAATCTATCAAGCCATCGAAGTCCTGTTACATGTAGAAGAACTTATCCTCAGTATATATGCACCGGTAGCCTATGTGTGCACTCATGGTCACCTCTGCGCTTCACACCCAGTGGCGGAACCAGACATTTATTCTTGGGGGAGCAATGGGGTAGCCACATGAATTTCACAGGGGCATGCTCTTACACAAAGAAAACACAATAGAATAGATAAAGAGAATGATTTTCTCGGGTTCTTATGACAACCTGTGACACCACACAGTCATTTCCAGAGAGAAAATAGTATAGAAAAGATCACATTCCAAGTAAAAACATGGCCATTTTTGTATACTGCTAGCTGTCTTTTCTGAATACATTTTAACCATTGTAGAAGTAATAATGTAGATGTGCCAGAAATGAAGGAAACATACGGTTTTTTTAGAAAAGTGATATGAAGGGCTGCTCTTATTTGGAAGGAAAATACCTAATACCTGGGTGCTAAGCCATTGGAATACACAGACAGGTGTGTACTCCTGTAGGCTATCTGTGTTTGTGTATACGAGTATCATATAGTGATTTGAGATGATAAAGATAAGTGTTTCACTGAAGCCCTATTGCAGATTTTCAACGTTTCTACAGAATTCTCAGAAATGAACTTAAAAGTTTCTGCATCAGAGACTTAGTAAAATTAGGTTGAAAGGAAATTAATGCTTAGGTGTCTGAGAGTTAATCAAATTATTTTCTACCATCAGTGTTTTTATGTGATTTCAAATTTCAAAGTTCAAATTGAACTCAGACTGCACATTAAAGAGTTATTTGAATACTAAAATCCAGTCACTGTAATGTTGCAATGCTGCTAAGAACTTGCTACAATTCACACATATAACAATGCTATCAAAGGTGCTGTACGGACATTCTTTTAAAATACTCATTAGCATCTAGTCTATTCCAACACAAAGACAGCAATTAGCATATGCCAGTGAATATTTGGACTTTAGACATGAGGTTTGAGTTGAATTCACAGGAATTAATCATGAAGCTACTTTCATTTACTACCAACAACGAATCTATTGATTTATCACATGGGATATAGAACATTATATAGTACTGAAAAAGCTTAAATGGCACACAGCTAACTTTTCATTAAAAGGTAAACGTCTGGACTGAAATAAGCAGTTTTTTTTCTAATGCTTTTCTTCTTCAGGATGGAAAAGCACACATCTGCCATTCACATTGCCGTCAGACCGTACAACACAGAGAGTTCCTATGCATACCACTAGACAGACGGCTTTCTATGCTTTCGAATGGTACCCCATATGCCCCAATTCATGAGGCTGGTGTGTACACAAACTTGCATCAAAATGTGTGTGGGGAAAATGGTTATCCTTTCTTCACTCGCGATAGCGATTTGCGGGCGATCTATGCGCTTCGTGTAACGCGAGTGGGCAGGACTACTGTCCATTTTCTGGGGGAGCACTTGGGGTAGCCAATCACATTTCAGGGGGGTCAAATGCTACCCTAGCCACCCCTGTAGCGCCGCCCCTGTTCACACCTAAACAAAAAAGTGCGTCAATTGTTTCACTGCGTAGTAGGTAGACTGGCTATACAGCAAAATCACATTAAACCCTGTTTCCCCTGGGACCTGGTTCAATGTTCGCCGAGGGGAGATTTGATAAAAGACAAAAGCTCTGAGCAGGCCCCATTCTACAGCTCCAGGCCACTTTATTGGAATAGCATGAAAAAGTTGATTTATTTCCATAATTCAATCAATAATATTAGACTGCCATGGATTATAGATTCATGGCTCATATTTTGAACTATTCCAATCATTTTTTACATATTTTGGCCTTCCAACTAAAAAAAACCCCCATGAATTGGGGAATTCGCATTATTAAAATGTTGCAATAAAATCACCATTTTCTTCAGCACAATTCGGGTCACATAAAATCATTTGGAATTTGGTACTTTCTACATAACATGCAATGTTCAATACTTGGTTAGGACTCTCTCTGTCTTAATCACTGTTATGATGTGTTTAACATTGAAGTCAATAGCAGAAACAGTGCATGGGAGTTATGGAAGCCCAGATATCCTTGATGCTTTGCTGTCAGCTGTTTTTGTTTGTTGACTTGGTGACCCACACTTCACTCTTCAATATACCCCGTAGATTCCCATGCCACGTTTTGTTGGTAACACCAGTTTAATTCTAATTCACCAGAAATAAAACCCCTCACCAGTTTAATTCTAATTCACCAGAAATAAAGACCCATTGAAAATGAATGGGGATTTATTTCTGTTTATTTCAACTGATTTGATGTGACCCAAATTTTGCTGACGAAAATTGTGATTTTATTGCAATATTCTAATAATGCAAATTCCCAAATTCATTTTTTTTTAGCTGGAAGGCCAAAATATGTAAAAATAAACTAATGAATGATTGGAATAGTTTAAAATATGGACCATACATCTATAATCCATGACAGTTTAACATTATTGATGGAATTATGTTAATACATCAACTTTTTCATGCTGTTCTAATGAAGTGGACTGGAGCTGTAACTGTGGCCCATTGCAATCAATTAATTTTTTTACACGTACACAATAATAGATCATTAACATCACTGGATTGATTGAAAACCACTCGATGAAGAGTAGGCTAATTCTGTGACCCATCAACATTTTCCATCATCTTGCACTTTAATTTGATTCAGAGCCGTATATTAAGACCTTACAGCAGGGGTCCCCAAACTTTTTTCTCTGGGGGCCACATTATCGTTTCTGACTGTGATCAGGGGCCGGGATCAATCATGTGGGCTTTATACTAGGCCACTGCCTGTTATAACCATGATTTCTAGCACAAAATAGTTCATCATTACAGGTGATTTGCAACAGAAGTGAATACTTCACATGTTTTTCAATTTGAAATGCCACAGGTATTCCTTTTAATTTCTAATAACCGTGTAAAAATACCAAGGAAAGGTTAGAAAAATATAGTGATTGACAGTTTATGAGTGATACAATAGAAATGGTAGGCCTGTTTATATTACAGTGAGATGAGAAACTATCAAGACAAGATAGGATTGCTTCTTTGGGGCAGTTCAAATGGTGAGATGCAGAGGTGGAGGGCCGGTCAAAGGGACGTGGCGGGCCGCATGGGACCCCTGCCTTACAGTATAATACGGCTCTGATTTGATTGAAGCAATACTGCCACCTAGCGGAGGTGAGTGGAACATTCCTTTACCATTGACCAAATGAAGTCCCAGATGGGCTTGACACATCTTTTGTACTGGTGGTGGATGCACTGCAAACCATTAAATGAAACGAATGGAGACGCTCCCTTTTTTGACATAACATTTAATGGATAAGATCGCTGTCAATGATACAAAACCATTGTGACAAATGAGAAATTTATTTTTATTTAAAATACCATCTTCTTGTGTACAAGCATAAATAATTTTTTACCCCAGATACCAAACATAAATACTTTCCATTTCCATTTTGTTGTTGTTGACTGATCAACGTTGTGCTGTATGAAAGGTCTGACCCCTGGCGTGTAATGCCACCTTGTGATCCCTGTAGTAAAAATGTTAAGCATGCTGGAAGTTGGCGGGGCTCTGCCTGTGGCCCACCTCCAGGCTGGGTTGGCGCCTCCTCCTGACTGTCTGGATTAGCGCCACACCCAAGCTAGATTAGTGCCACCTCCAGGATGGGTTAGCCCCACTCCCAAAGCTGGGTTAGCGCCACTCCCAGGCTGCGTTAGCGCCATCCCAAAAATGAGTTAGCGCCACATCCAGGCTGGGTTAGCGCCTTCCCAAAAATGAGTTAGCGCCACATCCAGGCTGGGTTAGCGCCATCCCAAAAATGAGTTAGCGCCACATCCAGGCTGGGTTGGCGCCACCCCAAAGCTGGGTTAGTGCCACATCCAGGGTGGGTTAGTGTTGTGCATGAGCAGACGGGACAGCTATGAGCGGCCGAGCAGAAGAGAAGAGAACACCTCACCTCGTCCTACACGGCTGCTCTGAAGCTACAATCACTTTCATTATTTTAAATTAATCAGGAAGCATGTCATTTCAGATGTAGAAAACGGATAGTAAAAAACGTGAGTAGTAAAAATGACAAATGTCTTTAAAAAATCTTTGTGTTTTTGTGTATGTGTCTGTCTGCAAATCAAAGAAATAATAATAATAAAAAATAAACTGAAGAAAAAAAAAAAAAGAGTGAAATGGGTCATCTCTGAGATGGTCAGAGCAGACTTGGTTCACTTTTCTCCACAAAATAAATATTTAATATTTTTTAGCAGCTACATTTCCAGTTCAGCAATAACCGTGTGTAACTGAATAACAATGTGGAATAAAAACTGGTAAAATTTTAATCATACATAATATAAATAACACTGAAAATACCACAAAAAATGAGGAGACCATAGCATTAACTTGACAGTACATAAAAAAAGATGAAATTCATCCGTTAACAAAATAAAAAGGAACAGTGGCAGTAGAAAAATAAAAATGGGAATTCCACATTCACAACGCACCGGCTAATAAAACAACAGAAGCTTTAAAGAAATAAAAACACTGATATATTTGTTTTGTTTCTTTTCACCTCCTACAAGGAAGCAAAAAAAGAAAATACCATAATTTTAAAAATCATCATAAATCAAAATAAAACAGAACTGATTTTTGCACAGAGTGTTTGTTTGTTTGTTGTGGTTGGTGTGCTGTGAGGTGAGGAGAGATCTCAGCCAGTCGTCTTCCCGTCCTGGATCCAACATCACATACAGACAAGGCAGGCAGCCAGGCGGGTGGGCGGGCAGTTGGCGTTCAAGCTTTACTGACAGAGTGATTGACAGAATCTTAAGCACTCGGCCCTGAGTGAAGGTAGTTAGAATTATTTTAAAAACCCTTCATTCTACCATTAGGGTATACAGACTTAAACTGATATTGTGCCATTTTTGGAAATAAGCTCATATTACACCTCCCCCTGAGTTCAATGATTGAGTTTTACCGTTCTCCTGTACTTTCAATCATTTAACTCAAGCGGAGGCGTAATATTAGCTTATTTCAAAAAATGGCACAGTATCACTTTAAAAACTCAGACATCACTTTAAAAACCGGTTTCATTCATCACGAAGACCAGACAATTGAAATCGGTTTGCATTTTTATGTCTATACCCCAATGTAGAATAAAGGGTTTTTAAAATAACTGTACCTTTACTCAGAGTAGAGTGCTTTTGGATTCAGTCAATCACTCTATGAAACCTTAAAAGGCATAACCAGATGCACCCCCTTCTACCTGGAGAAAAGTCTTTAGAGCGCGCTCAATATCTTTCCTATTTCGCCAATGGAAGTCTCTCTACTGAAAGAACTTGAGTCCGGCGACGAGGAAGAACTTCTCTAGGAATATCTCAGAGTCGAGGACGGCGATGTGTGCGGCGCGTCCGATGAGGGAGTTGGCGGTGTTCGGCAGCGCGTGGATGACGTCGTACCTCACCAGGTTGCACTCCGCATTCTGCAGCACCGGCACCAGCAGGTTCTCAATCATCTCCGCATACACCGGACCTAAGCAGCACGCACACACACACACACACACACACACACACACACACACATTAGTACACACACACACCGGTTGTCAATCATCTCCGCATACACCGGACACACATTGTGGAGGACAAAGACACACCCATGTGTGCATTTATTGATGCCATGTGTGTGTGTTGGTGTGTGTATGTGCCCATGTGTGTATATGTGTTGGTGTGTGTATGTGTCGGTGCCATGTGTGTTTAGCCTGGGCGAAAGCCGACTGTTGACTGACTCCGTCAAACATTCTGGTGAAAGCTAAGAGGAATCTGTCTCGGTGGAGGGTGGGAGATGGTCTGGTCTAACTCTGCCATTTAAATTCAGTTTTGAATTGAAATAAAACCCCATATTGTGCTTTATTAGCATGACTGTTACGATAAAGCGTTGCAAAAGCATACAAATAACAAAAGTGTGAATAGTGTTACCATAACACTCTCAAATGTTTGCTGATTGGGTAAACAGTAAGCGAACCGAGCTGGGAGGCTTTCGCCAGACTAGGTGCGGAGTCAAAACTTTTGGGTGGAGTATATAGGATGGCGACGCTAGGCTAATGTGTGTATGTGCTCTTCCTGGTACTCACCTGACTGCTTGTCCTTTAAGGCAGTTTTGCACATCTCTATGCGAGCTGAGTGGTACGGCACATAGCGGTCCTGTAGAGAGCCAACCAGCACCACGTTCCGGAAATACTGGAGCCCTGATACACACACATGCACAGACAGACAGACAGACAAAAAAAACAATTCAATGGAATTTCAAAGGATGCATGAAGACTGTATAAGTGAGGGGTGAAACTACTGTTTGTCTGGCTGTGCATGGAGAGTTGGAGTCAGGTGCAGGTGGCCAATGTAACATTTGCATGTAACCAGATGAGTCAGGACCTGGGGTGTAAAAAGTAAAAGTACAAGTACAAATAGGGAAACACACTTTTCTGCCAACCCAGCTAACTTATTTGAGTAACCAGTAGACATGTGTACTTATCTTGTGATCAGCTACCTCTGTGCTGGTTGGATCAAATATCTGAAGGGTTCTTGTTAGATTTTTAATGTTTTTCAGTAACAACACAGTCTATCCACCACATTAGGTACAATGGATTAACTGGTGCAACAGCTATGTAATATCATGTGCTAGTGTCGCAATGACACCACAAATAAATTACTTTGACTATTGACACCTCTAATCATGACACACAATGTAGATCATTCCTTCTTAACACACTTACAATTTGAAACTTCAATGATTCATTATTTTGAACAGTTGTAGGGTCATAGAAACGGAACAAAAATGTGTCATTTCCATTGGGGTAGGCTTAGTCACTGTGTAATAGAGAGATGGCGAGAGGGTTTGCATGGGTGCTATGCTGCTGGGTGAGTGGGCTGTGAGGCTGACCTGCTTTCTTGCTGAGCTTGTAGAGGAAGGTTTGGCGAGGGTCCGAGTGGTCCCGACACGTCAGCTGCAGCAGAGAGCCAGACTTCTTCCACTTCTGCATAAACCACAGGCCTACAGGAGCAGGAGGAGGGGACGAGAGGAGGTGGAGGAGGAGAGGAGAGAGAAGGGAGGAGGAGTAGAGGGGAGTAGAGTGGGGAGGAGAGAGGAGAGGCGAGGAGGAGAGGAGAGGAGAGGAGAGGGGAGGAGAGAGGGACGCAGAGAAGAGGAGTGGAGAGGAGGGGAGGAAAGAGAAGGGAGGAAGAGTAGAGTTGAGTAGAGTGGGGAGGAGAGAGGAGAGGAGAGAAGAGGAAAGGGGAGAATGGAGGAAGAGAGGAGGGAGGAGGAGAGGAGAGGAGAGGAGTAGAGGAGAGGAGGGGAGGAGTGGATTGGAGAGGAGCAGAGAGGAGAGGAGAGGAGAAAGGGAAGGAGAAGAGATGAGGAGAGGAGAGGAGAGGAGAGGTGAAAGGGAAGTAGAAGAGAGGAGGGGAGGAGTGGAGAAGAGAGGAGAATGTAGAGGAGGGGAGAGGGGAGAACAGGAGATAGGGGAGAAGAGGAGAGAGAGGAGGAGGGGAGAGGAGAAGAGAGGAGAGGAGAGTGGGAATAGAGGGAAGAAGAAAGGGAAGGGGAGAGGAAAGGGGAGGAGAGAGGAGAGGAGAAGAGATGAAAGGAGAGAGGGGACAGGCAGTGACAGAAGAGGGAAAACATATGGACAATCAGCCTCAAGCTCAAAAAAGGCAGCACTTAATTTTACAGTTTAATTTTTAGTGCCGTCATCCATCTACACAATGTATCAATGTATCACGTAATTTTTTGTCCAAGAGTATATTCTGCTATACGAGTACAATCCTTCAACAAAAGACAACGATACTGCATTTGCAACCAAACACAGCTGGTGTACACCACAGGTAAGGTGCGCTAACTACAACAGGGGTGTCAAACATACGGCCCGCGGGATCCGGCCCGGATGTAAAAAAAATAAATAAAACATTATTATTATTATTATTTTTTTACTTTTTTTTTTTTTTTTTTGAATGAAATAACCGAAATGCGCAATTACGGCCCTTGGGGCAAAAACCTGCGAAACCTGCATGACATTAACCCAATGGTCCCTCTGTTACACTGTATGTGGGTGGTTGACATGACGTGGCCTTTTTTTGTTCCCCTATGTCAAAGTTATGTAATTTTTATAAAAATGTACTAAAAACTGTGTTGATGTTGTTCAGAATGCGCAGTTGTATACGTTCATATAAATCACTTGCAACATTAATCTTCAATTTATTCACAATTTAGAGCCAAAGTAGAAAAAGCTCATATGGTGTGACGGTTCCAATCCATGTCCCAAAGTTTGATTTTGAATTTAAACTGGAAAATGTACTCCTTTTCTGTATATTAAGTCATGTAATTAAAGCCAAGACATACATTGATTTCAGGCATTATAAATTTGAAGCCACCATTAACTGAAACATTTTGGTCCCAAAATTGATATCATATGGTGTGACACCTTATTTAATATTTTTAACTGGCAATTGTATGGATACCGTTGCCAAGTGAGGGGTCCTCATTCTCAACTCAGAAGGACATTGACAGCTATAAGATGAGTTTTAGCTCTTTACAATGTCACCAAAAAAATTAAGTTAATCCGACAGCGCTGCTCCAGTTCCATGTTGCATGTCTTTTGGTGTGACACATTTTACACAAAAATAAAGACAATAGATTATTTTTTAGTCAATATAACCTTGAAAACTATCTTGTCATATTGCATTTAGCATGGTTTTACATGGCTAACATGAATACACATTGCTTAATCTCATGAAATAAGGCAATGAAACCTCATATGGTGTGACAAAATATCATAAGGTGTGACTATTTTCTTGTCACACCATATTACAATTTTGTCACACCATATGAGATGAGCTTCATTTTAATGCATAAATACCACATATATTTCATTTTTCATGGCTAATATTCAGATTTGTTTGATATATTGATGCTTTAAAACATGTTAGTGGTGTATATGTATTATTCAGACACCAATATATCCACAATATCCATACATGAATATGAATTCATGATAACATGCTTCTTTTTATTATTTAAATGCTTCACCTTTCTTTTATTTTTTTATTCATTTACTTTTTAACTTTATTAAGATTGTAGCAGGTGGATAGAGGTGGCAAGTAAAGAAAGAACAAGGTAATACAGGAAGAAGTTGATCCTGTAAAGAGAGAGGAGGTCTTGAAGAAAAGAAGAGAGAAGTAGATGCAAATATTTAAATTATTTATAGTAATATATGCCTTAATATTTGTATAATGCACATTGATAATTAGCACAAGAATGTTTTTGAGGGGCCACCAAGTCATATGCATATGTTACACCCAGAATGAAATAGCCTGCTGTCTCAAACAATCTGAGCAGTGCAAGCGTTTTTTCTTGCTCTTGAAATGTGACCGGCTCATTTTTAGCGTAGTCTAAACCTGCAACAAATATGCACTTGTCCCATACCTAAAACACACACACACACACAAGAATATGGTTTGTCTGTTCATGTCTAGTTGCCAAATGTTTTACAGTTTTCAGTGGCATACTGTTTTAATGACCTTGCGGTCAGTCGTGGTCACTGTTTCAATTATATTTATTCTTATGTACTAATTATTTACACAGCATTACTACTATTCTGTGATTAACAAAGCATTACTCTTACTTCAATGATTTAGCAAGCTTAAAATCCATCCAGTTAATAATAATCAGCAGTTGCAGGGTACCATGGAATGGATACGGCGGTGTAATAATTGACATGTTAAAAGCTACCCGTAATTATAGATTTTTAAAAAATATTAAATAATTTTTCAATTTTGTAACATTGAAACAATGCCTTAATCCCTTATCAACCTGTTTGGTTCTTTAATAAATGCAGTTCATGCATATTTTTGGACTTTGGAGTAATTCATCATATGGTGTGACGCCATGTCATTCGGTGTGACACTCATAATTAAGAAGATAAATAGAATATTTTGGTTATGAATCGTAAAATAATAGTTGTGATGGGTGGATACAAGTGGCATCTAATATTTCAGGTATTTTGGTATATTGCAACAAAGTACTTTCAGTTTAATTTGAAGTATATTGAAAGATTTTGAGAAAATGTGTGACAGCGTGTGTTGATAAAGCAAAATAATATAAAATGTAACATATTTGCACCTTACAATGCTATACATATGTAAAGTAATAATAAAGAATCAGGATAAATAAGCTTACATTATCACATGAGGCCCCTTTTTAATTTAATACACAATAATGTTCATGTCACACCATATGATGTTTTTTGTCACTAATGCAATAAACTAGTGAAAAAATATACATTTAAGTCAAAAACTCAGGGGGTCTTCTATATATTCTTAAACTTAAGAGTTGGTAGAATACAACATAAATAATTCCAAGAGTCAAATTCAAGTTTTTTTCAAAAACACCTTTTTTCAGCAAAATATGACAACCACCCATATATGTAGTAAAGTGCACATCACACTTCTATTATATATTGTGAATTTGTACTGTAACAGGCATTTGATAAAGCTCATATATTATAGACCTCATATATAGAGATAAAATGTTAATACTTCTTATTCGTATTGTATTGGTATTGGTTGTAATTAAATAATAAATATAATAGGATTTGTATTGGTTCCTATTAAGCTCAAACTGGAAACGGGATGTTAGACTGCGTGAAAATGCAGGAAATTACATATGAGAAATACAAAATTTTCTGGGGGTCAACCCCCAGACCCCCTGCCAAAATCAATTGTCCCATATTTAATTAATTGACGGTTGCCAATGAATGAATGAAGTCAAGGAAATTTTGCATAGGATTATCAGTATTGCATTGCTTTCTACATATTCAACACACTTAAAACGTGATAGTACTGAACACTAATCCTCTGCTTTACGGTTTTTTTTTTTTTTTGCGATGATGTTACTAATGCGGCCCGCTTGAGGTCCACATGGGTTGTATGCGGCCCCCGGACCAAAATGAGTTTGACACCCCTGAACTACAACTACAACGGATACTTTTGCTTACTGTAACTGTAAAAACATGATTTTCATTTTTTTTTCAAGTGAATGCATGAAAGCCAAGCCAAGAAAAAAATAATTTAAAAAAATCATGTTTTTGCAGTTCCAGTAAGCAAAAGTATCCGTTGCACCGAAGGACAATTCCATGTTGGACGTCTTTGACCCGATTGTGTCTGGCCTCTGGGCCTCACCTGTGTTGACGAGGGCGGAGCTGTTGTAGAGTGTGCCCAGGTGAGGTCCCGAGAGAGACAGGAAGGTGTGCAGCCTGCTCAGGTAGCACTTGAAGCGCGGCCTCGTCAGCACCGAACGCACAATCAGGTTCCCCAGGGAGTGGCCCACAAAACTGAGGAGCAGACAGGAAACAAATAAACACACGTTATATTACATTACATTACACTTAGCTAATGCCTTTATCCAAAGCGACTCACACTTACTTTAAGTAAAAGGTATGGGTTACAGTCCCTGGAGCAATGTGGGATTAGGTGCCTTGCTCAAGGGCACCTCAGCCATGGATAGGGAGTGGAAGGGTCGGATACTAAATTGCAAACCCTTTGATCTACTGTAAAGCCCATCTCCTTAACCACTACGCCACTGCACACACATGCACACACTCCAAAACGAGTGTGTGGAAGCAGGAAGCACAGATTACGTTGACTTTTGCTTGTTTGTGTATTTATTTGTTTATTTATTTCTAACTTACTCAAAACCATCATAATAACATGTTCTGTTCCATAGGACAGTGTTTCCCAACCAGGGGTACGTGTACCACTAGGGGTACGCGAGCACATTGCAGGGGTACTTGGAAAAGTGTTTTTATTATAGCAAATGTATGGAGCAGCCACATCAGGACTGAGAAAATTATATAGAAAATTGATTAGGGGGTACTCATGGCACAACTAAGATGCTTAGGGGGTACGCAAGACAAAAAAGGTTGGAAAACACTGCCATAGGACAAAATACACAGCGTGGTAAAAAAAAAAAGTGATGATTTCATTTGATTTCAGCTTCTGCAATATCTGGATTTTTCCCCATGCGGTGTTGCATTTGTTTTTCACCAAGATTTTTAATTTATGGTACAGTCTGATAGCCTGACTCTCGCCAGGGCTTTTCAGAGATGCAACGTAGTAAAAATGTTAACGTAGTGGAGACGGACAAAATTTGTTTAACGCCACAGTTGTTTCAGAGAACAATGACAACTCGTATGCAACTTAGTGCAACGCTTGCTGAAAATGAATCCACACACAGCAGAAGTTCACTGAAACATTGCAACACAAAATGTGCTGTGTAATCAAATATTAAAGTGGTAATATTAGTGGCATATTAGTAGTGTCACAACCTCTTTTGGGTCACAGGGTGTATATAACTATATTTACAGAAATATGATGTCCGTAGATCCAAACAGGTTATATGCAAGTGAAACTAACCTGATTTTTGACACAGCAAGATTGTAGATCTGAATATACTGAACAATTTCGTCCAGCAGGCGGTCAGTCATGGATTCAAAATCAGCAAAGGTGTCATTCTGAGGAACACAACAGGTAACAATAATGTATTAATAACAGATGACGGATGCAAATGACAGATGCTGCTATCTGGACCCATAGGATTCAAAGTCAATCGCTAGCTTGGAGGTAAAAATCACACACACCCTGGTCACAGGCTCTTCACCATGCTACCATCTGGCAGGCGCTTTAGGACTCTGCGTGCCCGCACTACGAGAATGAAGGACAGCTTTTATCCAACTGCCATTAGACTCTTGAACGCAATACGTCACCTGCCCCCCCTCAATACTTCAGGACTATCGATACTGTGAGATGCACATGGATTTTTATGGATTTTTATATATTATTTATTTACTGTTAATATATCTTTTATTTTGTGGGCATTTGTGGGTTGCTACTAAACACAATCTCGCTATATTTGTATAGTGACAATAAAAGTCTACTCTCTCTCTCTCTAAAATTTGTACTGCCAGACTCCGAGAACAGCAGGAAGTATAGGAGAACGGTAAAACTCAATGATTTAACAGAATGGCAGGTGTAATATGACCTTATTTCCAAAAATGGTAGAGTACGGCTTTAAAGTGGCTGCCTCACTGCTCACCTGGTTACGTTCGGACATGAGGAACTCTATGTGGGCGCCAGGTAGGCCGAGCTCCAGGTAGGTCTTCACCAGCCGCAGGTCAGCGCTGTTCCCTAGAGGACGAGGAATACAGTAATCACTGTGTTATTACAGGAAGAGGTATACAGGTATCCACTGTATTACTACAGAAAAACAACACAAAGCTGTTCCGTAAGCTGTTCACTTGGTTGCAACGCAATATCCCATTGGAAACCCAGTAAGTTGCTAACTGGTTAGCAACGATGCTTTCGAGAAACGAGGTCCAGGCCGTGTGTAATGGCTGCATTGACTTTGGTGAAGAGTGTATCGGTACTGACTGTCCAGGCCATGTGTAATGACTGTATTTGCTACGGTGAAGAGTAGGGCTGTAAACATATTGTATCAAATCGAAAAATAGTGACACGCAATGTATCGTGATGCAAGAAGTCAGTATCATGATACGCCCTTTCAAAGTTCTGTTACTCTCCAGTCCAGAAAACAACCACATGATATGAGGTGAGGGTGCTTCCAACATTCACAACAATATCATTATTTTTAAACATAAAAAAATACATTAGTATCCTCTTGTAACCTATTCTAGCTACAAATTATAATCAAAAAAAAATCGTGGGGTGGATCAAATCGTAAGTCAAAAATTGTGATGCGTAGATGCATCACAGCCTTAGTGAAGATTGAATTGGTACTGACCGTCCAGGCCGTGTACACAGACAACCAGGTGCACGCCGTCGTCGGGGGCGTCGTCCTCCTCCAGGCTGAAGTAGGGCATGCTGGACGCTAGCTCCGCCTGCTCGCTGTACAGGAAGCCCGGCAGCTTCAGCAGCTTCAACTCCTCTTTGGCCGCCACAAACCTGAGAGGACACACAGGTGCACGCACACACGCACACGCATGCAGACACAGTATGCACACGGACGCACGCACACGGACGCAAAAACACGTATACACATACAAACACAAACACAAACGCAGACACACACACACACACACACAGACACACACAGACACTATTAGAGACTGGCCGACAATTTTGGGCACACTCACTAACAAACTTTCTCAAATAGCAAACTGCCAATGAAGTCTAGTTTGGCTGAGCCAGAAAGTGGGGGGTGGCCTTACGTCTTTAAGTACGGCTCGGGGACGTTTTGGTACCAGCGCAGGCTGGCAGTCCCCAGGGGGGCGAGGGTGGGGGTGGGGCGTCGGCAGCAGGGTGCGGCCGGCGGTTGGTGCACCGAGACACCACTCTCCATGAGGTTCTCCAATCCCACCTGGTCGTACAGCAGGCTCCGGCCCTCGTCGTCCAGACCACGGCCCTCTCCTCCCTCCTCCTCCTCGAGGCCGTTGACGTAAGTCGGCACCCCGTCCGTCTCCTCATAGTAGCCGTTCTCAATCATCTCATGCTCCGGCTCCTCCTCTGGCTCCTCCCCCTGGCTGAGACCTGAGGGGGGCGCTGATGAGGCTGCTGCACAATTCACATTAAACACAAAAACAAAAACACACATTAAAAACAAAACACAAACAGACCAAATTGTAATCACTGGTATGTTTCTCGACAGCGTCGTTGCTAACTAAGTTAGCAAATAGCTAAAGGCCTGTTCACATCAAAGATTTGCGACGAGACGAGACGGTTGCAGAGAGTTGCAGCGACGAGTTGCAGTGGTGTGAATCAATCGTCGCACAGAGTTGCGAGCTGTTGCAAGCAGTTTCAAAAGATTAATCATGTCAAATCGCAGTCGCAAGGTTTTAGAACACAAGCCACTGTGACGTCCCCTCACCTGCCTAGATGACACGTCTTCTGGCAGTTTAGCATGTACTTTTCATTTTATTTTCTTAGTGATTGCCTCCATTCAGGTTATTTTAATAGCGTAAGACATTTGCTGTCAATCAACGTAACAGCTGAGAAGTCGGAGCTCATGGGTCGATCTAAACAGCCGGTTTGCCCACTGGACATTTGCAAGGTCAAGACGAGGCTAGGACTAATTGAAGACAGAAATAAAAATAATAATAATAATTTTTCAAAAATCTAAACATTGCCCGTCTAAACATTAGCGTTGGTGTAAACCAATGCGGGATGGGGTTAGAAACACATGTGTAGGCCTATAGGCTATTGCGTGAGATTGTGTCGTGCGCAAATATTGTGAACCTGTCATTCATTTCATTTCATGGAATTTGTGGCAATTACATTCCCAAAAACTGAACATTGTAGGCTATCAGAGAAGGCCAATGAAGATAACCTATTTAGATGTTGAGCTGGCTATTTTCGTTTGCATCTGCTTACAAACAGGTGGAATGTCTGACTATGCATCCCCTGGTGCCATGGCCACCAGCGCCAGCGGTTTCACACGGTTTTTACGCGCTCCCTTTATGGAGCAAACACCCACCTTCCAAAAATAAGAAGTGGTCATGCCTTCATATCTTAACGTTTTGGTTACAAATCAAGCCACTCAATGAGCTTACATCAATCTTCATCTGCCTGCATAAAGGTATCACGGACGAGAACAGCTGCCCTTAACAAGCAAGCACACTCGCATAGCCTGCAGCTGCTTAATTTTGCCTGGTCTTACAGGCTATGACATTGTAGCCTAAATGTAGGGCTACCTACAATAGTTCATTTGATTTGATCGCAACAGCGCATCTACTTGCTTTTGTAAAACAACTCAGATGGGTGCGCGCACGTAGCCTGGTCCTGACCATCCCATAATACATTGACCGGCTACCGTTGCTATAGTAACGTAGTTGCAGCTGCAGTTGCAGTTGCAGTGGTCTACGGAGTAGAACAGCATGTTGCAGACAGTTGCTGGTTTTTAGAACATTGCAGCTCGTCTCGTTGCGAATCATTGGTGTGTGAACTGGCCTTAAGTTAGCAACTTATTTCGCTGCAATGCAATTTACCACTGGCAACCTACTAAGTTGCTAAGTTGTGTTTCACTTTGACCTCATCACATAACAGGAACATCACAATTTAACTCAAACATTACAAAAAAACCTAGCCCATGTTTTTCATCCAATACCACTCATATTACTGAAATGACTTGCGCATCTCTAGGCTACCTGTAGCTGTTGCCGTGTCAGCCGAGGCTCCTGCTACTGACGGGGTTCCTAGGGTGACGGCGGCCGGCTCCACGGGGCTGATCTCGGACACGTCGGTGCTGGAGCGCGACCCAAAGTAGTTCTCCACCAGGCCCCGCTTCACCAGGTCTGTGCTGCTGGTCCCCGAGGCGCTCGACTGGCCTCCGCCCCCAGCCGATGGAGCTGCCACCGCAGGCACACAGCCCTCCGATGTCCCAGCACCAGCACCAACAGCCCCATCCCCAGCAGCAGCAGCAGGGGCAGCAGCAGCAGTAGCGCCACACGCTGGAGGGTCCAGGAATACAGACTCGTCCTCCAGGTTGCTGCCTGCTACTGCTGTGGTGGCTGCGGCTGCTTTGGCAGGGCTGTTGGCTGTTGTGTTGATGGTGTGCGGTTCCCAGGGGTCGGCAGAGTCAGTAGTGAACACCAGACTCTGCTCCTGCAGCAGCACGCTGGCCTTCCTGCCCGCCGCCGCCCCGACCGCCCCCGAGTCGCTGTCGGGCTCCTCGTCGGACGGCAGGGAGGTGATGGATGTGAGGGAGGACTGCGCCCCGCTGACGCCGCTCGTTGTCTCTGGGCACAGGCCCCCCTCGGCGGGGGCGGTGGCGGTGGCAGTTGGCACGGTGCCCTTGGGGAGGCTCTGGAGCGGCCGGACCACCGATACCGGCCTGGGGGGCTTGTCCGACTGCGTTGGCAGCGAAAGGGGCGAGGAGGTGCTCACGTTGGCAATGTGTGAGGGCGTGGGGCCTGTGGGCGAGGGGCCCGCGTTGGCACTGTGCGAGGGCGGGGGGCCGAGTCCCACCTGTGTGGCAGAGCTGGCCTCGCTCTCGATGCCCGAGTCCGAGAGGCGAGACGATGCCGTCACCGCGGCAACGACATCAGGCGGTGGCAGCTGGGCGCAGTCACTCTTGTTGGCACCTACCAGCGCCTCTGCGCCAACGCAGACGCCAATGCCATCCTGTGAAGCCCCAGCGTCAGCGTCGGCACAAAGCGACTGTGTAATCTCTGGTAGTGCCGCCCCAGAGCCCCCCGCCAGGCGCCCTGGGGAGAGCAGCGTGACCTTCTCTCCCTGGTAGGGGTCTTTATCACTGGGCTTCACATCAATGTGCCGCAGCCCAGCGGGGTGAGCAGCCCCCTGCTGCGGTGAAGTCCGCAGCCCATCCCCCTGCCCCTGTTCCTGTTCCTCCCCCTGCCCCCCTGTCCGGCTCTCAGGACCCCCCGTGGTGGCCGCCCCAGGACCCGCCTGGAGCTGGAGCCTGCTGGCCTGGGCACCGGGCCGCAGCAGGTTGGTGAAGTGGTCCCTTTGGCAGCCCGCGTCTGCGTCCCCTTGGCACTCGGCCTCGCCCGTGGGGTCGGGTAGCGTGGGGGCGGCCGGGTGGAGGTGCCTGGGCGGGGCGGCTGCTGGTCTAGAGCTGCTAAAGCTGCTGGTCCTGCCAACACCCACCCCCATCCCCGCAGGATGCAAGGGTGCAGCCCCCATGCCAATCCCCACTCCTGCAGGATGGAAAGGTGCCGCCCCCACCCCCACAGGATGTAAAGGTGCACCGTCCCCCCTGTTGTCCTCCCCTAGCAAAGCCACTCCCACGCCCCCCCGGGGCTTGGCCAGGGGCTGCTGCTCGGCAGCAGGGGGGCCGGCAGCGGCGGCGGAGTGGGGGTGGGGCAGCTTCAGGTGCTTGTAGCCGGTGAGGATGACAGAGTCCTTGGAGCTCTGCCTCACCAGCTTCTTGGCGGAGTTGTCCGTCTTGGTGTTCTTCTTCAGTTTGATGGACTTGGCTTTGGACTTGAGCGGCTGCTGTTGGTGGTGGTGGTCGGCGGAGGTGGGCTGGGCCCAGGAGGAGGAGGCGCCGAGGGCCATGTGGCGCGCCTCCTGCGTGGGGCTCAGCAGGCCGGCCGTGGAGGAGGCGCTGGAGGAGCTGGAGCTGCCGCCGCTCAGGTCTCGCGAGGAGGAGCGGTCCAGGCGGCCGGACATGGAGCCTCGCCGCTGGGCGTTGGGCAGCCCCAGCCACGGCCCGTCACGATCTACATGGGGGAGGGAGCAGGGAGAGCAGGGGGAGAGAGGGGGAGGGAGAGAGAGAGAGAGAGTTAATTAATTTACAAAGTCAATGCTTATTTACCACCATGCACCGCTAATTCACCTAGCTTTGAAGGCACTGCGCAGTAGGCCCACAAAAACGAGAGTTACGTATGCAACTGTGGTTCTAGGAGTTTCGGATGATTGCCAGGCAGTGCATTCAGCACTGAAAGCTCATCACATGGTCAAGACCATCAAGGTCACCTGTGACCGGGGTGACAAGCGTGTCTGCCCCTGGCATTCAAGACACACTCACCCCAGAAGAAACCTCCTGTCATCTTCTTGTGCGGAATATGCAGGTCTGTTTGTTTTCCTGAAAGCGGTCTTCTAAAGCATGGAGCAGCGGATTTTTCACCCCGCTCCTTAACGACCACGCATTAAGCATTTCGAACTTCAATGGTAAGTTATTAAATTGTGGTTTCAGTTTTCAGCTTTAGGAGCATATGATGAACATTCAGCGCTGACAGCACTGATAGCATCAGAAGAAATAAAATTGAACAACATCTGAAAAGAGAAAGCCCTGCCATGGAGGGATGGTCTACGAAGGATGGTCTACGAAACTGACCCTCGGTGACGGAGTGGAGGTAGCGGTCCTCGAAGATGATTGGCAGAGAGTTGACGTCCCCGTCCAGATCAGCACACTCCACTGGCAGCGCCGGCAGACACAGGAAGTAGGAGGAGCTCTTGATGGCAGCTGTCATCTGCTGATGACTATGGGCACTGTGGAGGAGAGAGAGAAGGGGGGGTGCAGAGGGAGAGAGAGAGGGAGAGGGGAGAGACAGATGTAAAAAGAGGGAGAGATAGAGAGGGAGGTAGAGAGAGATAATGAGAGTGAAAAATACAGAAGAAAATGTCGTGAGGCTATAAAATCTTGGAGTCTCCAGTCCCCAACAAGATGTCATCCACTGCTTTATGGACGAAAGAATAACTGCCACTTTTTTGTAAAATTTCCTTCGGGATTAATAAAAGTACTCTTTGCTCTACTAAGATACTAAGACTAGTCTCCTCTGATACTTACTGTAGCTCTTGGTAGGCCAGAGCCGTCTGCCGCGGGTGTTCTAGGCAGAAGAAGGACTCAGCAAACCTCCGAACCTGCAGAGGAGAAACACACATCTATTACAATCCTACATCATTACACGGTAGCATAGTTGGGTTACACTTTATTTTAATGGTTCACTATTACAGTGGATCTAACACATTGATTAGGTACAGTGTAAGTTTAACAATATTTAATACCATGTAATAACAGTGTAACTACACACACAATGGTACTATATGGCGAGCAGTGCTGCGATATAGGCGTGCAGCGCCACCACCTCTAGGAATTACGCCCACAGGAAACACACATACGCACGCACGCACGCACGCACGCCTGTGTGAGGGTGTACTGTAAAAGGCTCACCCTCTGTGTGTGGTGCTCCATGGCGAGCAGGGCTGCGATGCTGTCGTGCAGGGCCACCACCTCCAGGAACTGGCCCCACAGCGCCATGAGCAGGGAGCACAGCTGGGCCAGGTTCATATTCACCAGCTCCGCCAACTCGTCAGGACTCTCCGCTCTCTGCGGGAACACACGCACGCACGCACATACAAACACACGCACACATAAACGAACGACACACACACACACACAAAGGACACACACACACACACAAAGGACACACAAACACACACACAGGACACACACACACACACAGGACACACACACACAGGACACACATACACACACACACACACACACACACACGGCAGGAGCACAGGGTTGAGCAAATATTCACAAGAGCAGACGCTATTTTCCTCTGTTTAGCCAGCAGGGGGCAGTGACACACTGCGAATCTCCTCTCTACACAGCTCACCTGGAGTGTCGGCTGAGGGCGCCGCAGTGCAAACCAGATGAGGAGATAAGAGCAGCGCTTCGCACACGGAAGCAGGCGGGAAAAGCAGACCATTATTCACTTTTTATTTCCTCCTTTACAAATGAGTACGGACACTTATCGACTAAGGAAGCAAGAGCAGTTTTGATGGTAAAAGAAAGCCAATCGGTGACCACAATGCACCTGCACCAGGTGCAGAAAAAAAATCCAAGCATTTGAGATTTGACGCATAATTGCACGCAAAGCGCATGGCACATATGGTAAAAAAAAGCATGGCATGTACAAACTTTATATGTAAATATTTATACATACGCAACAGTTAGATTGTGGAAAACAAACTTTGGCAGTCTGTGCACAGCTAGAAATACAAATTAACACTTCAAAAGCTGTGAGTCACCACTGTGCTCGCAGTACTGCAGAGACATATCCACCAGTATATTTCTTATCCGGGCTAACAAGCAGAGTGTTTTTGTATGGAGAAAATAAAAAGCCCACTGCCAGAAGCTCTGCATATCCCTCCAGCTAAAGCTGTGCATCTCTCAAGGCTTACAGACAGTCTCTTTCCACTCCCAATAACTGTGTTGGGATGGCCAGACGAGTACCAGTGTTGACGCAAAATAGACTTGCTGCTTGTAGTCAGTATGATGCGGTATAGATACCAGGGGAGTAAATAATAATCGATCTGTATCGATGCATCGATCCTACGGCCGGCGATCGGAATGTGTCATATCGTGGGGCATTCTTAAATATCGAAAATAATCAAATTGCTTGTCCTTGCCCAATGCCCTAGCTCCACTACATAATAGAAATGGAAAAGTAATAGGAAAAAAATCAAATCGAATCGAAGGGCATTCTTAAGTATAGAAAATAATCGAATTGCTGCCTTCAGAAATCGATATCGAATCGTATCGTCATGCAGAAATCGATATCGAATCGTATCGTCATGTAGGCTGTGACTTACACCCCTAATAGAAACACAATGCACAACAGCACTAATAAAACAAGACAACACACTGGAACACTAGCAGTGACCATCAGCACGGTTGCCAAGCAACATAAATGGCAAACCCTCAACCCTATTGCACAGGCAGATGGCTGAGTTGCTGTGCACCCCACTGCCTTAGATACGGGAGAGGAGAAGGGGAAGGAGAACACAGGACGAGGGGAGGAGACGGGGGGGGGGGGCATGTTAGGCATGCATATTGAATAAGATAAATATTTCAGCGCGTCTTCTCCATTTTTGATAAATACTCCCACTGATGTGGGAAGAGAAGAGAGGAGTGGGAGATATGAAGACGACAAATGAACTTTTCCTCTGCTCTGGCGAGAGATGAGAACACTTGGTGATGGAATAGAAGGGAAGGGAGTCACATGCCATGGAAGTCTCAAATGGGACTTGACTACCGTATCTCTAATGACAACACCAAGACAGAACTAGAGCAAACACGATGTACATCTGACCAACAAGTTAACACCACCTCTCATGTATTACACATTGGTCTACGTGTGAATTTATTATTGACACAAAGTGATTACAAAAGGAAAGGAGAGAGAGAGAGAGAGAGAGAGAGAGAGAGAGAGAGAGAGAGAGAGAGAGAGAGAGAGAGAGAGAGAGAGAGAGGGGGGGAGAGACAGAGAGATAGAGATAGAAAAAGAGTGGGAGAGAGAGAGATGGAAAATGGAAGAGAGAGAGAGAGAGAGAGAGAGAGAGAGAGAGAGAGAGAGAGAGAGAGAGAGAGAGAGAGAGAGAGAGAGAGAGAGAGAGAGAGAGAGAGAGAGAGAGAGAGAGAGAGAGAGAGAGAGAGAGAGATGGAAGAGTAAATACCTTGACTTGGTCGCAGAGTTCAGCGAGTCGTGCCTCCACATCAAGTTTCTCTGATGGAGCAGAAGGAGCAGAGATAAAGAAGTCATGATTCACCGCATTCATCACACACGGCATCACGTCTGATTAGCTTTCAAATGCGACGGAGGAAAGGATCACATCGTTAAAAAGACCAGCAGATAACCCCATTAGATTGGCAAGGCTGCAGGCAAGACTGACGGAGTCTGAGATTAAGAGAAACCAGAACACCCAGAGAGAGAGAGAGAGAGAGAGAGAGAGAGAGAGAGAAAGAAAGAGCGAAAGAGAGAGAAAGAAAGAGCGAAAGAGAGAGAACGAGAGAGAGAGAGAGAGAGAGAGAGAGAGAGAGAGAGAGAGAGAGAGAGAGAGAGATGGAGAGAGCTAGCACAATGAAGAATGAAAATACATTAAGGTCACGGTAGATAAGACAGATGGAAAATGAAAGGAGAAGAAATACCAATCCCTCATTAGAATATCACCCTCACTACAGCTATCACACTATATATAGGTGAAAAGTCAAGAACACCGCAAATGAGAAGAAAAGATGAGAATACGGAGGAAGTCAAAAGAGGGACTAAGAATTAGAACAGAATCGAAAATATGAAGGAGTCCAAACACCCTACAAAGATAAGGAAGAAGAAGAAGGAAGAAGAACCAGGCCTTATGAAGCCAACTTTCAGGAGAATAGCCTGCAGAGATAGGCAGGCCTGCTGCAGGAGGAGAGGAGAGGAGAGGAGAGGAGAGGAGAGGAGAGGAGAGGAGAGGAGGGGAGAGTAGAGGAGAGGAGAGGAGAGAAGAGGAGAGGAGAGGAGAGAAGAGGAGAGAAGAGGAGAGGAGAGGAGATCAGAGGAGAGGAGAGGAGAGGAGAGGAGAGGAGAGGAGAGGGGATGAGAGGAGAGAAGAGGAGAGATGAGGAGAGGAGAGGAGACGAGACGAGAGAGGAGAGGAGAGGGCAGGGGAGGAGAGGAGAGGAGAGGAGAGGAGAGGAGAACAGAGGGGGATAGGAGAGGAGAACAGAGGGGGATAGGAGAGGAGAGGAGAATATAGTTGAGGGGTGGAGTGGAGGAGAGGAGAGGAGAGTAAGAGAACAGAGGACAGGATAAGAGAGCAGAGGGGAGAGGAATGGAAAGGGCGAGAGGAAAGCAGAGGAGAGGAGAGGAGAGAAAAAGAAATAAGAGAGAGAGAGAGAACGGAGGGAGGAAAGGACCAAGGAGGAAGAGTGAGAGGTGGAGGGCGGTCTAGCTAGGGTACAAGGCTATTAGCTGGTAAAGAGGAGAAGAGGAGGCGTAGAGGAGGCGTGGAGGTGGAGGTGGAGGAACATACCTATGGTGACGTGCCTGAGGCCGCGGGGGTAAGGTCTTCTCAGAACTCTTTCATAAAGCACTTGCATGCTGGGCTTGGCTAGTGGAATGGGGATATTGCACACATAGGGACATTTTTCAAACTTTTTGGTTTGGTTCTCGTGCTTCAAAGTCTCCCTGCAAGCTTACTCATCAGGGCATTAGTGTTGTTAGAGCCAAGGGCAGGTGTTAGATACAGAGGGGGTTAAAAAAGAGCACTGCTCCGGCCGAGCTATATGCAGGCATGCAAACTGGTCAGGGGTGAAAAAGGTGACAAGAGCGCGGCGCGGCGCGGCGCGGCACGGCACGGCTTAGTGCAGTGCACACACGCGCAGGCAGGTGCATGTGTGTGGAGTGTACAGTGGATGGTCATAACTGTCTCAAACTAGGGGGGAGAAGATTGAGCTAAAACGTCCTTTAATTGTGAATTTTGAGCATACTCTAGCGGCCAAGGGACAGTGAATATGAGAACTGCCAACCAACTTTGTCACTCCATGATTTAGCTGTAATGTCTGATGGGGGAGGGGGGGGGTGGGTAGGTAGATAGGTAGAATAGTTTTTTAAATTACATCATGATAGAGCAGTGGTTCTCATCGCAAGTTTCCCCCAACAACTGACCAATCAAAACCCTTAGTAGGCCTATTGAAAAATAAAAATTAACTAATGCCCCTCAATGGCAACTAAGAACCCCCCTCCTCTCATCAGCAGTCTCCTTCTCAACACCCCCCTCAACACACTTGCTTGGTTTGTGATCTCATTAGCATATTTAATCATCAAAAAAACTTCCAATACAAAAAAAACAAACACTTTGTCACAGTTTGAATTAGCTACTGAAATGTTACTCAAACAGCTCAAATTTTAGACCATTCACCTAGTATCTGTTATCTCCCTGTGGAAAATGAGTAGGGACGGGAGGAAAGCTCCAACTTTGACCTTGAAAAAAAAGTATGTTCCACTAAATATAAATCGGTATATTTTTAATAGGTCATGATTTACTAGGGATTACACTTGGAATGATTATGCCTACTGTTGTAATTTGTCCCGTGTCAAAGGCTAGACGGACTGGCCTAGGCTTCTCTCTCCCCCTCTCTCTCTCTTGCGCATTACGGCCTGCAGTGATGCACGATGTTGGTTACCTCGCGCAGGCTACATGCGCTTCTTCACCTGGTTTATTACCTGGTAGCTACTTTAGCCTTTCCCCACAGCCCACTCAGTCATTAAAACTCTACTGCCGGTTGGATTCACTCGCGCAAAAATCAGATGTCAATTGCATTGCCTATAATTCGTATCGCCTACCGGTAGCTAAACAATACCAGAGACCTCTCTGACAATACAGCAAACAGAAAATGAAATATTCTACTGTTGACGTGCATGGACATGTCAAACAATTAACCGAAGCAGCATAAGAGGAACACGCGGCGTGTAACCAAGCTTCCATTAACGGAGCTCTTTTGAGAAGAAATACTTTTTCACGAAGGCAGGGAAGCTGCTGAGTCAAATTATCAGGAAAAACAACTAAACCAACTGTCGCTGTTACATCCACTCACTTCTCATCGAAACGCTAGCGTCCTGTTTATTGTTGTCATACAAGAAAAGGCCTGCAGAATCATGATCTTAAATAGAAATTGTGCATAACTTTACGCCGAAATGAATATTAGAGCAGTTAAGCCATTTGATCATGAGAGGTGTGGGGTACCTGTTCGATAACCATGCAGACTTGCAAAACCATGCAAACTCACTCACACCTCTCTGGGAAACGTTATCTGTGACAGATCGTCTGGCATTTCATATTGATTGAGAAAGTAAATTCTCGCCAGATCCAGACTCCGACTAGCGCGAGACCTCCGTTTTTCCAGGAGCTGTTTTCCAAAGTATGAAGGCGGGACTTAGATTGAGCTCGTTCTTGTTATTGGCTCTGCCGACACATACAAATACTGGTGATTGGTCAAACGTCATTGTCGGTTGTTGTAGCATCTCCCTGTCATTACAGAGTGACATTTTCTGCGGTAGGCCTAACACTTTTCTCCTCGCTCGAGCCCCCCCCCCCCCCCCCCCCCCCCCCCCCCCCCCCCCCCCCCCCCCCCCCCCCCCCAACATTTTCTCCTCGGATCTGCACGATTCACAGAAATGACCCATTTTTATTTCAAAACGGCGAATTTCGCCGAAAGGTGGCAAGTTTGCATGCCTGTACATGGGGTTAAAAAAGAGCACTGCTCCGGCCGAGCTATATGGGGTTAAAACAGACCGCTGCTCCGGCCGGGCTACAGGGGGTTAAAACAGAGCGCTGCTACAGCTGAGCTATATGGGATTAAAACAGAGCGCTGCTACGGCCGAGCAATATGGGGTTAAAACAGAGCACTGCTCCAGCTGAGCAATATGGGGTTAAAACAGAGCACTGCTCCAGCTGAGCAATATGGGGTTAAAACAGAGCACTGCTCCAGCTGAGCTATATGGAGTTAAAACAGAGCACTGCTCCAGCCGGGCTACAGGGGGTTAAAACAGAGCACTGCTCTGGCTAATCAAGGCCAGTAGAGAAGGGGAGAGAGCAGGTGAGCGTATGTGGGAGGAGTCAGCAACGGGTAGGGGCGGGGCTCCGCTACGTACAGGTGTGCAGGTGTTTAGGGAGTTACTGACAGTTTAAAATGATGTGGCAGATCAAAAGCATGTATAAACCCACATACACACATAAACAAACACTCTCTTATTCACATGGGTAATGTTTGAAATTACGTGGTTAACACAGGTAAACAAACACATACAACACACGCACCAATGAAGTGCAAAAAAGGGATGCAGAGGTTAACACAAACCCGCACTACTGCAAACAGACTTACTCAGACGAAGATATTTCATTCACTTCAAAGGAAATAAGTTATTAGGAGTCATTCAAGGTTGGTTAGTTACTGCCTGAGTGAGCAATGTCTAGAGTGCCTAAGAGGATACATCGGGAAAGTTAAATGATTGATTGCTGTTAGTGTGACTGTGTGTTCATTAAAACAAACATTAAAACACATCAAATCCATCAATAAACAAAATTGACAACCAAACATCCAACAACAAAACCCAAGTGACAATGAAGGTGACAGCCACGCTGTGACGCTGGCTGGAGGTCAGACTCCCGAGGCAATACATCCAGAGTGTCCATCGATCATGCGGAATTACCATGCGCTGCTTCAAGACATTTACATCCTCATTTGCATTTATTCACACAGGGCTGAGGAGGCGGAGAAGAATATAACAGCGGCCCACTGCAGCTACATTCATTAACCTCCCTGAGGTTACTGAGGCAGGCAGCAGCTTCATTCACCATGTAGCCACCTTCCAGTCGGTCTGGACAGACAGCAGTATGAGGGCTTCCGCACACCGGCTCCGACAAAGTGCTGAGCACTGCTTCGATTCCATTGTTTTCAATAGAGCCCAGCACACTGGCGCCAATGTCTGCGGACATTCGCGGATGTCGGATAGCGATTAGAGACAAGTTCTATTTTGTCGGCGCCGCCCATTGACTATCAATGCTATGTTCGTGTGAAATTGGGTTTGGGGGTCAGAATTGTGTCGGAAGCGAAAGTGCTCCGCAGTGCTGTCGGAGCCGGTGTGCAGAAGCCCTGAGACATGGCCTGACAGCAAGGCTGTTTGAGGACAACTAGAGCTTCAGGACAGTCATGCAGGTAGACCTGGACAGCACTTAAAAACTAAAAACTAAGTGCTGGTGTGCATGTGTCATGTGTAGTATAGTGTAGTGTAGTGTAGTGTAGCGTGTGTGTGTGCACATAGTGTAGTGTAATGTAGTGTGGTGCATTACTCAGCTCCAGGTGGTGAAGGCAGGTCCTTGGTGATGGTGTGTGTGTGTGTGTGTGTGTGTGTGTGTGTGTGTGTGTGTGTGTGTGTGTGTGTGTGTGTGTGTGTGTGTGTGTGTGTGTGTGTGTGTGTGTGTGTGTGTGTGTGTGTGTGTACTGTGGCCGCATGTATTACCCAGCTCCATGCGGTGTGATGAGGGTAGGTGCTTGGTGATGGTGTGAGTGTGTCTGTGTCTGTGTCTGTGTATGCGTATGCATGTGTGTGTAGTACGTGTAGTGTAGCTGCATGTATTATCCAGTTCCATGCAATGTGATGAAGACAGGCGTGTGTGTGCGTGTGCGTGCGCACGTGTGTGTGTGTGTGTGTGTGTGTGTGTGTGTGTGTGTGCGCGCGTCATGTATTACCCAGTTCCATGCGGTGCGAGGAGGGCAGGTCCTTGGTGATGGTGGTGAAGTAAGCGAAGAGGCCCTGGTAGGCCAGCAGCAGGCTGGAGCAGAGGCTCTGGTGGAGGCCAAACGCATGCTGCAGACACTGGTCAGACACCAGGAACGTCTTGCCCTACAGGACCACAGGAAGACAATGATGAGGGGACTGGCTGGGGTGTGGGTCTGTGTGTGTGTGTGTGTGTCTGCGTGCGTGCATGTGTGCGTGTTTACTGATGAGGGGGTGACTGGGGACTGGGTATGTGTGTGCATCTGCGTGTGCATGCGCGCGTGTGTGTCTGTCTGCCTGCCTGCCTGTCTGGGTGTGCCTGTCTGATTCAGAATTTTAGAAAATGATTTCAGGGCCCACTTGAACTACCTGCGCACCCCCCAACCCCCAGTGGGCCCCAGCCCACACTTTGAGAATCACTGCTCGACAGCACTCCTCTCCCATATTCGCACTCTCCCCCGCCTTCATACAGATCCAGACACCGCACATCATCATAAATGCAAACATACTGAATGGCTAAAGCAGCAAGCAACGGGGAGGTTTTTTTTTCTCTCTCTCAGATGTTTTAAAAACAAAATCAGCGATGGCCAAGACTGCAGCATTTTAATCTCTTTCACAACAACTGAAAACTTGTGGGCTTTGGGCATCGCTCTCCCCAGAGAGAAGTATTGAGAGAATTCAGAATGCTGTAGCAGGCAGGGAGCAACATTTTAGAAGCAAACCACAAGAACTTAATAAATAAATAAACTTTTAAAGTGTATTTCCAGTTGAAGCTGCGGCTGCTAAGATGAGCTGAGCGGAGGTTGGAAGTGGGCGTGTTTAAAGGAGGCTGGTAGGATTATTAGGCATCACTGCCGAACTCAAGACTGAGCCTCTCCAAGTCCAGCAGCCTTCAGGGCACAGAGAATCCTTGATGTGTGATGAAATGTGATGTTGTGTGGTCCACATCTTACAATAGCTAGCTACAGAGTGGGCTGATGTACTGTACTAGGCTACTGTACTCTACATGGCTTTGGCTTGTGTTATGAAAGCTGGCTGGGAAAGCTCTCTCTCTCTCTTGCTCTCTACACAAGAGCTATAGAGTGGGCTGACGTACTCTACTAGGCTACTGGTTTTGGTTTGTGTTATGAGAGCTCTCTCTCTCTCTTTCTCTCTTTCTCTCTCTCTCTCTCGCGCGCTCTCTCTCGCGCTCTCTCTCGCGCTCTCTCTCGCGCTCTCTCTCGCGCTCTCTCTCGCTCTCTCTCTCTCGCTCTCTCTCGCGCTCTCTCTCGCTCTCTCTCTCGCTCTCTCTCTCGCTCTCTCTCTCGCTCTCTCTCTCGCGCGCTCTCTCTCTCTCTCTCTCTCTCTCTCTCTCTCTCTCTCTCTCTCTCTCTCTCTCTCTCTCTCTCTCTCTCTCTCGGAACTATAATGTACTCTACTAGGCTCCTGTACTCTACATGGTTTTGGCTTGTGTTATGAAGGCTCGCTGGGAGATCCAGGGATGCACTAGAGGTGTCTGTCTGTGGCTGCTGCTATGTGGGTGGAAGATGTGGGCCGACACACTCTACCAAGAGGAGGGCTTGCTCCACTGGCACGCACAAACACAGCTGTAAGTAAGTACACACGCACACGCACACACGCACGCACACACGCAGCAATATTACATCATCTTTTTGTACATCAAGGCGTTTGGACGAGTGATATTTCCAGCAAAAGCTTACAAAACCTTCCAAAAGAATCTCACTTGTTTTTGCTTGGCAGAACAAAGCCTCAGACTAAATCGTCAGTGATGATGTCTTGATCTGCATTGCAACAAAATCATTTTTCATTCCTTTTTGTTGCTGTTTGATACTTACGGTGTAGTCATACTTACCGGTAACTTACTTTACTGTGTAGTCAGTGGTGTGTGCTGTGGTGTGTGTGTGTGTGTGTGTGTGTGTGTGTGTGTGTGTGTGTGTGTGTGTGTGTGTGTGTGTGTGTGTGTGTGTGTGTGTTCGAGTTATGCCACTGGTCTCAGGCTTCGGTCGGGCTCGGACACAAACATTTTAATTAGTCTCGGGCCGGGTCGGATTCGAGAACTTTTCTGTCGGTTGAGGGCCGGGCTCGAACAGAAAAAAATCGTCCCGAGCCACACTCTAGTGTGTGTGTGTTTGTGGTGTATGTAGTGTGTGTGTGTGTGTGTGTGTGTGTGTGTGTGTGTGTGTGTGTGTGTGTGTGTGTGTGTGTGTGTGTGTGTGTGTGTGTGTGTGTGTGTGTTGTGGTGGTGGTGGTGTGTGCTTGTGGTGTATGTAGTGGGTGTGTGTGTATGTAGTGGGTGTGTGTGTATGTAGTGGGTGTGTATGTGTGTTGTGGTGTGTGTGTGTGTGTGTGCTTGTGGTGTATGTAGTGGGTGTGTGTGTGTTGTGGTAGTGGTGCGTATCCTTACATCGGGGGAGAGCTGCTTGACGTAGCTACTGCCGAACACCACGCTCTCCAGAGGGGGGATGAGGGAGTCCTTGCTCTGCGCCGGCGCGTTACGGTTCAACCACGTACTCTTCACATGGCGAGGGAAGCTACACACACACACAGACATGCGCCCACACACACACACACACACACGCACGGACGGACGGACGCGCACGCGCACACACGGACACGCACCGACACACACAGACGGACACATACAGACGAAGACAGACACACAAAATGCAAAGACAGGTCGATCAACAGAGTTACCCAAGAGACAAAGGCTCACCGCTGGAAACACCTTAATTACAGACAAATGGTGAAAACTACAATGGTGCAATAATAATGTCATGAGCCGCCATGAGGACTAGCTGCTACAAGCCTGGGGTGCATTTCTTGAAACCATGGTTGCTAACTTTGTTAGCTACTTTGCTGTTTGCAATGCAATTTCCCATTGGCAACTACCCAAGTTGCTAACTGCTAACAACTACGCTTTCAAGAAATGCACCCCTGCATTGCCCTAAATAGGCAAAGTGCAGGCATTACGCCTACACTGAAACTGATGAAAATGCTGAAAACTACAAATGTTGCAATGATAATGTTTTGAGTTGCTTCAGGCGCCTACATTTAAACTGAGAAAAATGCCTTCAAAAGCTTGATATTAGGTCAGACATTGTAGCTACAGCAAATTGGCAAAACGGGACACATTTGGACCATGAGACTATGTCGAAAGATTAATGAGGTGTTATGGGCACCATTTTCCATTTTTCTCAATTTTGACAAAATATGTAGTTAGTTCACTTTGCCTTTGTGCGGCAGTACAGGGCTTTAAGGTCAGGGAGCACGGCTCAAGTCTTAAAAGGGGCTCACCCTTGCTAATGTTGTCATACAGATTAAAGCTAATCCCGTTAAGACACGGTGTGGTGCGGCGACCGAGCGGCCTGTGCGTTCCTGTCGGCTGTAATAGGTTACAGGCTTCTACTAATGCGGCGGACTTCCTGTGCGAGAAGACTGATCAGCGTTTAACACGGGCTCTCATCCAATCATGCGCACGTCAAACCCCCGCTGGGCTGCAACACTGACCTGATGGGGGCTGGGGCGTGTGTGTGTGTGTGTGTGTGTGTGTGTGTGTGTGTGTGTGTGTGTGTGTGTGTGTGTGTGTGTGTGTGTGTGTGTGTGTGTGTGTGTGTGTGTGTGTGTGTGTGTGTGTGTGTGTGTGTGTGTGTGTGTGTATTACCTGATGAGGGGCTGGTGTGTGTGGGTGTGTGCGTGAGTGCGTGGATGCGTGTACGTGTGTGTGTGTGTGTGTAGTGTGCGTACTACCTGATGAGGGGCTGGTGTGCGTGCGTGTGTGTGTGTGTGTGTGTGTGTGCGTGCGTGTGTGTGTGTGTGTGTGTGTGTGTGTGTGTGTGTGTGTGTGTGTGTGTGCGTGCGTGCGTGTGTGCGCGTGTGTTACCTGATGAGGGGCTGGTGCAGGGCCACCAGTGATGCGTGCACCACCAGGGAGATGACGGACAGGTGGAAGTAGTCGAACATCACGTTGACGTGCTGGTGGACGCCATGCTGCACACTGAAGTGAAGACGCAGCACACGACTACTGATACTCTGCAGAGGAGTGGAGTCCTCAGGCCTGAAGGAGGAGAGGAGAGGAGGAGAGGGGGTGAGGAGGAGAGGAGGAGGAGAGGAGGAGGAGAGGAAAGGAGAGGGCAGGGGAGGAGAGTGCAGAGGAGAGGAGAGGAGAGGAGAGGAGAGGAGGAGGAGAGGGGAGGAGAGGAGGATGAGAGGAGAGGAGAGGAGAGGAGAGGAGAGGAGAGGAGAGGAGAGGAGGAGAGGAGGAGGATATGAGATGAAGAGAAGTGAAGAGAGGAGATGAGAGGAGATGAGGGGAGGAGGAGGAGCAGAGAGAAGAGGAGAGAGGGGAGAGGAGAGGGGAGGAGATGAGGAGGAGCAGAGGAGGAGAGGAGGAATGGATGAGAAGGAGGAGAGGAGGAGATGAGGAGGAGAGGATGAGAGGAGATGAGGGGAGAGGAGAGGGGAGGAGGAGCAGAGGAGGAGAGGAGGTAAGGATGAGAAGGAGAGGAGAGGAGGTGAGGAGCGTGCAGAGGAGAACAGAGGAGAGGGGCGGGGCGGAGAGAAGAGGAGAGAGAGGAGGAGGGGGAGGGGAGGAGAGGAGAGGAAAGTAGAGGAGAGTAGAGAAGAGAGTGTGGGGCAAGGGAGGAGATGGGAGGAAATAAAGGGGAAAAGAGGAGGAAAAGGGTGGCAGGGCAGATGAGAGGAACAGGACAGGAAGATGAGATGGGAGAGATAGGAGGAGAAGAAAGGGGAAGGGAGGATCACAGACAGGAGAATGGGGGGGAAGGTATAGTTGAAGATGGGAGAAGAGTGAGGAAGAGAAGGTGAGCGGAAGAGAAGAAAGAGAAAGGAGTGGGGTGAAAGAGAGGAGATTAAAGACGGCACACAGTTGACATAATCTAGCGTAGGAACAAGCTGATCACAGACCCAATCACCCTCTCTAATGGCATCAACCCATCAAGTATCCTGCAGGGGTGAAGGGTCGCACTGAGGCTTGCCAAGCAGTACGACAGATACACAACACAGGCCATGGTTCTAGAACATCAGCAGTACTGCAGATACACAACACAGGCCATGACACTAGAACACCAGCAGTAATGCAGATACACAACAAAGATCATGGCACTAGAACATGGGTGCGGAACCCAGTCTTATCCGGCTTAAACCCCGGTATGATTTTAATGTTATGCAGTTTCAAATGAAATACGACATGTTTTGTAAAGTAATCTTAGAAATTACATTTGCATACAATTAAGATATATTTTCAGGGGAACTAGTGAAGCTGGGTCTGTTGTAAAAGGTGGCCGCACTGTGCACACTGTGGTAAAACTATGTCCTCTTCACAATCTTTCCCAGTCAAATCAATCCTGACGTCAATGAGCTACTGAGTCGATGGTCAGGTCTTCCATGTGCATACCAGAAACTCCATCTTACTCTCTTTACAAAACAGTCAATGTCCTGTCAATATAGCCTTCATTGCCAAGCTGAGCAACAAACTGCTTCTGGGTCAGGAGTTAGGCTATGACAAGGCTACACTGCCCTACAAAATAAAACGGTAGTCATTGCATTGTTGTTGAAATGGATTTATTATGATTTCAATTCTACAAGTAGCCAAATAAAAAGTATAAACATCGCAACCTTGAGTGCATTGGAGTTCCTCTACCCTGCACAAGAGGAAAGATTTCTAAAAGGTTATAAGGAGAGAGGGATACTTACGAGTAGTCCCCGTCGGTGAAGAAGAGTTCCAGAACAAGCTGGAAGTCCATCTCATTCAGAGACTCCTCCACCTGGTGGACCAAGAGAAACAAGGACATCAGCAACTCTTACACACAACACACAAGGACAACAACACTTACACTATGACGCTTTGTCGAGGCATCAGCAGTGCAACACTCTGTGGGCCTGAAAAAACTGACACATAAAGGTCAAAAACGGCAGGACTCACTCTGCGCTCATCCAGGAGCATCATGACTTTGAAGATGAGCACGTCGTTGACCACTATCTCCTCGTTCTTGTAGAGGATCTGGAAGGTCTTGCTGCAGATGACGTCATCTAGAACGCTGGCGGGGAAAGCCAGGTCTGTTCCTGGTGGACGGGGGAGAGAGAGAGAGAGAGAGAGAGAGAGAGAGAGAGAGAGAGAGAGAGAGAGAGAGAGAGAGAGAGAGAGAGAAAGAAAGAAAGAAAGAAAGAAAGAAAGAAAGAGAGAGAGAGAGAGAGAGAGAGAGAGAGAGAGAGAGAGAGAGAGAGAGAGAGAGAGAAAGAGAGAGAGAGAGAGAGAGAGAGAGAGAGAGAGAGAGAGAGAGAGAGAGAGAGAGAACACCATCAGCTCTCAAAGAGGTAGACATGAGAGAAGGGAGGGAAAAGACCACGGTAGACAGGAGGGAGATGGGGAGGGGAGGTGGTACACATTCAAAAACTCAGCTCTCAAAACTGCTCAAACTTCCCCCGTTCCAGTCCACTGCAGCTGCCTGCTTCAATTAAGAAGTTTACACACGGCCAAGTAGGCTACTGTCTGCACAACAGCCGTACTTATTTTGAAATCAACAAAGCCGGCAACGATGAAGCCAGAAGGTTGCCTTACGTAACAGGAGAACAATGATTTGGGGAGATTCATCCCCGAGACACTTCCACTTCTTGCTGATATGCAGAAGATTTTCAACTTTCCACCGCAGTTGGTTTATTCTAAACAACGCAAAAAAAATTAAATGCACAGCATCTCACAAATGGAGGAAAGAGTGATTAAAAAACAACCAAAAACAGAGCTGTCAAAATGTTCTGCTCTTCCTACTTGGTAATCTTTTCTTGTATAACTTAAACCAAGAGCAAGAGGCCTGTTCATGAAGCTATGAGACGCTATGAGAGATAAGATGATGCACACAGCTAGAAAGGCCTGATGTGAATAGGCTGTGATGTGATTGTGTGATCCAACTGTAAAGCCAATAACTGCAGGGGGTATGATCATTATCACCACAAGTTTTACACGGAAGAATCAAGAGAGTTCTTTCATATCCTTTTCTCTCCACCAAATACCCTCAAAACAGCCTCCATGGCTCCTGATTGGACTCCCGCTTTTTACACTGCGGCTGCATTGCACTGCTGGCTGTGTGCTGCTGAGCCTATTCTGTCTTATAGCTTCAGACAAGAAAACTTTGCAGATTCTGCAGAGCCAAGAGTTCATACAGCAATGCATCCTCATCTCGGGAGCTTGAGGGCAACACAGTTTGATACATCTAGGCCGCTGTCTGCACCAACAGATTTTCATTCCCGCCGAACTGTATGTTTAAGTGTTAGAAACGGGTGCACTTCCATTTTTATTTAATTTTTTTAATATACATTTTTAGGTTTTTTTTGGGGGGGGAGGGGGACGGGTGGTTTCAAGCCTTTATTGTTTTTATTATCAGACAGGAGAGTCGAGGAGAGAGACAGACGGTGAATTGGGAGAGAGAGTTGGGGAAGGACCGGCAAAGGACCCGGGCAGGGACTCGAACCCGGGTTGGCCGCATGGCAGACGAGTGCCCAACCGTTAGCGCCACGCTAGGGCCTCCAGCCCCCTCTCTTCACAACAGGGCACACGCCTGTTCATGGCCAAGTCTGACATGCAAGGGCATCAGCGGAGATCACCCCATGATCCAGGTCAACAGCAAACTGCTACTGTGCCAAATTACATCATTTATTTTTTTCATCTTATTAAAGGATCCCCATTAGCTTGTGACATAGCAGTTCGCTAATCTTCCTGCCTGGGGGTCCTAATTCAAAACATATCACAAACATTTCAGATAAAAAAACATACAAATAGACATGCATTGCAAATATTTTCAAAGATTCAAATAAATTAAAATACATGGAATAAAACATCAAGTGCAAACTGTTATAAAAAGCAGTGCTGCCACATTGCTGAAGTCCTCCTTCGCATATCATTCTTTAATGTCAATCAATGCCAGTTGCCACAGGAGAATGTTCTCAATGAGAAATGTGCATCTGCTCAACAGCAATATCTCCCACGGTCACCTAACAACATTTGATTGGTGTTTGCATAAGACCTGCACCTAACTGTGGTAAATGCAAATGTAAGGGCACCAAACAAATAGAATTTACATTAAACTGTATAATAATGCGCGAAGCAAAAGGCCTGCACTTGACCTATGCAAATCGCAGTGTCGTGAAACAACAAAGTGGAAAGTGAGATGAGGCCTATATACTGTACTGCAGGGCTATTCAAATGGCGGCCCTGGGGCCAGATGCGGCCCTTGGACGGCCGGGTTCTGGCCCCCCACGAGGTCAGAACAACTTGAAAACAAATATTTGCGCTATCAGTGTCCGTGCATAATTTGCGATCACTAACACTTCAGGTTTCTCCTATTTCTCCTATGACAGGGAAATCTTATCTGAAATAGTCTCATAATAGACCATCACAAGACTCCTAAGAAATAGAAAAGCTAATATCTGTTCTGTCTGGAAAGTTATCCGCATGTTCGGCCCCTTTACTGGGAGGAATTTGAATAACTGCCCCTCAGTGACATTTAATTGAATACCCCTGCTGTACTGTATACTGTATGGCAAGGAAGACTAGACTAGGCTGCCCAAGGTGCAGTGCTGAGGCACGCTGGGGCAGAGTCTGCCTCCTCCCTCGATGGCTGTTCTTTTTTTCTTTTTTTTAAAGTATTTTTTGGGGCTTTTTGGACTTCTTTTTTACAGGATAATACGAGAGGAGACAGAAAACCATTGGGAGAGAGAGATGGGGCAGAGTCGGGAAATAACCCCGGCCGGACTCGAACTGGGGTCCCCGTAGGCATGCAAGCCCAATTGTGGGGCGCCACAGCGCCCCCTCAGATGGCTATTCTGCTACGCAGCTGTGCTCTGACGGGGAGGATACAGGCCAAAGACAGCACAACAAAAAGCCAATTCTCTCTGTGTGTGGTGATGAGAGAGCGCAAGACAGTGAGAGAGTTGAAAGCCTGGACTAGCCCCGCTAACACAATGAGACGTCAATAATGATACATTGAGCGCCGTCGCCACCAGAGAAACGGGTTTCACAACCTCCAGCAGCAGCAGCAGCAGCAGCAGCACTGTGGCCAGAGCAGGCTGGTGCCAGAGCACTGTACCTAACATCTTTGAGTAGAGCAAGATAAAATCAAGCCCAGACTTTTCCGGGAGACATGTAATGTCAGGTGAACGCCCCTTTAGGAGACTTTAGGTTGAGAATAAATGGAGTTCCCTTAACGCTGTAGATGGCAGTAGCGCACATGTTACACAAGCTGGCACCAAATGCCAACGAAAGAGAAGGAGGAGGAGGGGACAACGCCCCCTTCGGAGACCGAAGTTGAGCACACACCTTTACACTGCGTATGCGGGGTTAGATTTATCTTACTCTACTAGTAGGCGATGTTAGCTGAAGCAGACACCTGGCTGGACAGACACAGGAGGAAGAGTGTAGGCGGGAGGAAGTGCAGGGAAGTGAATCACTTCAGATTTCCAAGAATGAA
>NC_085880.1:18348527-18361027 GCF_034702125.1 Engraulis encrasicolus | reverse complement strand
TAAGGCGTACAAGTTAAACACACCGCTGGTTCAGGTCAATCATTTAGCTTCTAGTGGAGGCATTTCCTCTGCAGCGGAAGTGTTGGGCCATTAAACTCCTGATGACTCCTGTACGGCCACACTTCAGTTAATTACTAGACAGCATAACATGGGGTTTCACTTGAACCAGGAATAGTATGTTCTTGCATTTATCTACCCCAGCTCACAGAATATGCTTTTGCACAATTGCCTTTTTATTTTTCTGTAGTTTTTATTTTTTCCTCCCTGACTATTACCTGTGCCCGTTGAGAAACACTACTAGCATAAAAGAGTAACCAAACACGTGACTAGAGCCGACTGCTCCTTGGGAAGATCAGAAAAAAGTAATCTAACAGCATGTTAATGGGTGACTTGTGCTATTGATCTTTGGCAAGTTCCTTGATGATATCTAACAGAGTTATGCTTGCTACTGTACTGCGGTAAACGCAAAGAGAAAGTACTGTATAGCTAGCCAGGCTGTGCCCTTCTAGTGACGCAACACTTTCAGCGTTGCAACTAGTCAGGTCAAGAGCAATGCAAGTACTTTCTGAGTTCTGTGCTATGCTGAGAGTTCTGTGCTAAGCTGAGAGTTCTGTGCTATGCTGAGAGTTCTGTGCTAAGCTGAGAGTGCTGTGCTATGCTTTGAGTGCTGTGCTAGGCCACGCTAAGAGTGAGGTACTATATTGGTGGAGATGATGGTGGAGCGCCGTGCTACGCCGTGAGTTCTATGCTCTGTGCATCCTGCTGGATGGTGCGTACACACGCGTACACACGCGTACACACGCGTACACACGCACACGCGCACGCGCACGCGCACGCGCACGCGCACACGCACACGCACACACACAAACACACACACAAACACACACACTCAAACGCTTACCTGATGGGTGCAGCAAGCTGGCCTCCACTCTGTGAGGAACCCGTGGTGGCACTCGCATACTGGCACGGATCTGGTAGAACCTGGTGACACACACAGAAGATAACAACAGGAACATTTCATGCATATTCATATGGCATATATGCATTTACTATTATGAAATGCACCTTGCAGTCACACACATTTACTGTATGCATGCAAGTGAGTGAGTGACTGATTCAGATGGATCAGATTAAGATGCAAACATGGTATTAATAAGGCTTCTGGATACAAACACTGCATAGTTTATGCACTGTATATTTAAATAACTTCTGACAACTCAAGTATTTGAACACACACGCACGCACACGAAGAGGCACGTTACGTACATCCATTTAGTATGGCCAAGCAAGCAAGCAAGCTAGGACACCAGAGAAGGAAGGGAAAGCAAAGGCTAATGGGTATAGTCTCCACATCCCTTTTACTAAGTGAGCCAGACAAGGGCAAGAGGGACAGATCAGCTCCAAGTCCTGAAGCGCAGGGAAAGTGCAGGTTTAACATTACACAGCAGAAGGATAGGCGGAACAGAGACCACAGAGGGCAGGAAAAAGGAGAAAGGGGAGAGAGAGAGAGAGAGAGAGAGAGAGAGAGAGAGAGAGAGAGACAGACAGACAGACAGACGGAGAGAGAGAGAGAGAGGGGGAGGGAGAGAGACAGACAGACAGACAGACAGACAGACAGAGAGAGACGGAGAGAGAGAGAGAGAGAGAGAGGGGGAGGGAGAGCGAGAGAGCGAGAGAGCGAGAGAGAGAGGGCGAGAGAGAGAGGGCGAGAGAGCTAGAGAACGAGAGTGTTTAAGAGGGAGAGAGAGAGAGAGAGAGAGAGAGAGAGAGAGAGAGAGAGAGAGAGAGAGAAAGAGAGACAGACAGACAGACAGAGACAGAGAGAGAGAGTGTGTGTGTGGTAAGGGGAGAACAAATTGAGCATGTAGCGAGACACAAGAGGTAGAGAGGCAGAAACTCGAGCGCTCATGAATGAATGATGAGCCCCACACACACACACACACACACACACACACACACACACACACACACACACACACACACACACCACACACACACACACACACACACACACACACACACACACACACACACACACACACACACACACACACACACACACACACACACACACACACACACACACACACACGAAGACAGACAGACACACAGGCTCTTACAGACAGACTGACAAACACAAGCTGACACACACACTTCCTCAGACAGACAGACCGGTCTAATGCTACCTTTATGAGGACCCCCCCCCCCCCATTGACCTAATGCAAGCAATACCTTTCCAAAACACAATAACACATTTTTTTCACACAATATAACCAGACAATTATTTATAACTTAACTATAACTTAACTTCAACACTGTCTGAGCTACACCAAGCAACTTTCAAGCCATTTCCCATCACTCAGGCCCTACTTGCTGCATAAAAATAAATTCACCCAGTTTTAGCGCTTTTGAAGAGATAGACACCTGCACGTAGATAACACAAATCGGCGAACACAGAACAGGGCTTTGGAAAAATGTACTACCTTCTACTACTTTTTGATTATTTTCATTTATATTTTCATTAAAAGTCTGCCATCCCTAGACCATTACAAGAAAGAGGTGTTTTTGCACTTTTGACTTTTGATCATAGGTGTGTGAAGAGTGAGGACCATCATTCACACAGTCTCCCTTCAGTCCAGTAGGCTCCATGGCCACAAAAAGACTGCAAATCAAAGAAAATCCTGCACACTTTTTCCACAAAAGAGTACACACACGCACATTCGCATACACGCACGCACGCACACAAAGGAATGGCTGTAAAAAGCATCCCGACCAAAGACACCCCGCTCCCTTGTACACAGACTCCAGTACACACTACGCTACACGACGACACTACTACATCACACTACACACAAATACGCTCTACAGCAGTGGTTCCCAACCTATGGGTCGGGACCCAAACTATGGGTCGCCAAAGATCCACAGTGGGTCGCGAAGCCCTCTTGATTTTAAGGGGTTTAATTTTAATATAGCCCATGCTGAATAAGTGACAATATGCATAGAAGCAACAAAATGTGATACATTAAACATTTATTCTATATTTGACTTTAGACAAATTGTGGAATAAAATGATAACTAATGACTTTTCGCCGGAAACAGAGTATCATGTGACTCCCTCTAGTTGTGTGGGCGCTCGCACGGGTGGGTCACCACAGCTGACAGCGGTAAAAATATGGGTCCCTGAAGAAAAAGGTTGGGAACCACTGCTCTACACGACACTAACAGTACATTACACTACATGACCTAGCGCTACGCTACGCTACGACACTTAACACACTATGCTACACGACACTACACTTCCTGCATCCAAAACAGCACCCACCCCCCCACGCCTGTTGTGCTGCTACTCGGGCCGATGTGTGAGAGACTAGAGTGCTTTTGGACACATCGCATCCACTCGTCTGCTTCCTGAGGGGGCCGAGTGAGCACCATTCAATAGGCAGGCCAGAGAAATGGCCGCCTTTAAAAATAGAAAACAAGTGTTCTCTTTTTTCTTTTCTTTTCTTTTCTTTTCTTTTTGCATTTCCAGGAAGGAGGAGGTGGTGGTGGAAGAGGAGGGAGGGAGGGAGGGAGGGAGGGAGGGGGTGGGCGTTATTATTTGAAGGTGCACTGCTGCACACATTAAAAGGGGTAGCGTAGCGGTAAGGGTGTGCGTGTGTATAGGCAGTGTTTCCCATACCGACCCGCCATAGTTTAAATTTGGCCGCCATAGTTTCCGAAAATGTAAAAAAAAAAAAATTTTTTTAATTTTTTTTAACGATTTCCGTGTTTGTTAAAAGCGATTTCAATTACGATTTCCTTCGCATTTTCCTCCTGGAGTAAATACATCCTATAGAGAAAACCACAAGTGCTTGAAAGAGAGAGGGATCAAAAGCCTTGTCAAGTTGTTGTAGTTAACTTGGGTTTGGGAGCAATAAAAAAAAACCTTCCGAGAAGGGACAGTTGGGATGAGTTTACTAACACTCCCCAGGCTTTGTTTTACAGTTGTAATGAGTTAGGTGGTGACAGGCCTTCATTGACAAGGCAGAGGAGACATCGGGCTGCATATAGAAATGAATGTGTAATGAATGTGAATATAGACATAAATGTGTAATATGTTGTTCAGCCCTTTTAATGGGAGGAATTTGGAAAAACTGGCCCTGTGACCAGCACCCCTCATGTAGAATGTGTGTGTGGGGAAAAGGCATAGCTACCCTCTTAGACCCTTTTTGTTTATGCGTTAACAATTTCACAGCAATCTTAAATTCTTATCTCTGCTCCTATTTTGTTTTATTATTTTTTTCATTACATAGACCCCTGCATGTGTATTATGTAGCCTTATTTCTCAAAATATAAATGGCTGAAATGTAGGCGTAGGCCTATAGTTTCTCCATGCGCCAATGTCATACTGTACTCATTGTTTTGCCATTTTGCATTTACACTGCGTGAATACACCCCCATCTCCCCCCCAAAGGCAGGTGAAAAGACCCCCCCCCCCCCCCAGACATAAAAAAATCCCGGCTGCCCCCATAGTTTCCAAAATTTCTGTGGGAAACACTGTATAGGTGTGTGTGGGTGGGGTGTATTATGTTATTATATGAAGGTGTGCTGCTGCACACATTAAAAGGGGTAGCGTAGAGTTAGGGGTGTACGTGTGTGTGTGTGTGTGTGTGTGTGTGTGTGTGTGTTATGTTGTTATATGAAGGAGTGCTGCTACACACACTGAAAGAGGTAGTGGAAACATCATCAGCACACACAATGCAGCAGGACTCCGCATCAGGAAGCGGCAGCTGTTTCCAAGGAGACCCAAACACATAGTGGAAGGGGAGGGGAGAGGGAGGGCTGGTGTGTGTGATGGGAGAGCAGAGGAGGGGTGGTGTGTGTGTGTGTGTGTGTGTGTGTGTGTGTGTGTGTGTGTGTGTGTGTGTGTGTGTGTGTGTGTGTGTGTGTGTGTGTGTGTGTGTGTGTGTGTGTGTGTGTGTGTGTGTGTGTGTGTACTGTAGTGTAGTGACATAGTGGAAGTGTGGTGGACTGGAGACTGTGGCCTGAAGCTCATTTCCCGAGCAACAGCTGAGCAAACCTCCTAGTGCACCCAGCATTGCCTCCCTATGCACCACCCCCCTCCCCCCCACACACACACACACACCTCTTCTCCTCGCTAACCCCAAACCCCAAACCCCAACCCAGCCACAGTGTGATGAACAAAGCCCCCCCTACACACACACACACCTCCTCTCCCCGCTAACCCCACCCCCACACACAACCACCCCCCTAACGCTGCCCCAGTGTGACGAAGAAAGCCCCCAGTGTGACCCCCCACCACACACACACACACACCTGTCCTTGCTAACCCCAAACCCAACCTCACACAAACACACACACACACAACAAGCGACCCCCCCCCCACACACACACACACCCCCCGAAAAAAAAACCAAACCCTGCCCCAGTGTAGTGTGACGAAGAAAGCCCCCAGTGTGACCTCCCAGCTGTCTGAGACGTTGGTATGCGAGCCCAGGGCTGCTACTAGTGCTAGAGGTAGAGTTTAGGGCACACTGGCTGGGCAGAGGCACGACATCTTGTCACCAGGCTAGGCTACGCAGGCAGCCTCTTGGGGCCCCTAAGCCCCTGGGGCCTGGATGGTAAATAACAGCTCACATTTTGCTACAGTAGTGGCACATTTCTTTCAAGTGGTCGCTCCTTTGAAATTCTTGCTTGGGGCCCCAGCTGAACCTAGAGTTGCCTCTGCTGGCTGGCTCATATGGGAACCGCGGTGGCATTTCAGGGAGGGGGGGGGAGAGAAGAAAAGAAGGGAAGCTCAGATGTCCCACATTCCACAGGGACTGCCATGTGAAACTGGAGTGCTTTGTGGCAGTGGCAGCAAGGTCCAGGCTTCCCACAAGCACACAGGAACGAGATAGAGAGAGATGCTATCGCAGTGGTTCCTAAACTTTTTCATTGCTGGATTTTCCATTAACACTCTGTCCGCAAATATTGCTAGAAATCCAGAGAACAGCAAATAAATCTATTATTCTTACAAGTGAATACTGTTAGTAACCAAATTATGGATTTTTATGTGATGTCCTTTTTGCCCGCGATCCCCCAAGGGGTCCTGACTTCTCACTGTGCTATCTGCTATCCCATGCTGCCCAAAAAAATCGGTATCGCATCGGCCATTAAAAAACCTGTATCAGTCGACCCCTAACACACACACAAACACATAAACACAAGCATGCACACCCCTCCTCTCCTTTGATAACCCTATCCTGCACTTCAATACTGACCACAAAAACCCTCTGCCCAAGGACACAGACATCTGCAACTGTGTACAAACCGACCACTAAAATCCTCTGTATTGGGGATCTCTAATACAAACCGACCATATAGAGATTTTCAATACAACTTGACTGTATTAGGGTTATTTAACACACAAACTGACTGTACAGGGGATGTTCAATACAAATGGACTGTATTAGGGCTCTTTAACACAAACTGACTGTACTGGGGGATCTCCAATACAAACTGACTGTATTAGCAGAGCTGTTTTTATTTCCTGAAAGCCAACACCATTCCATGTTCCGTGGATACTCCGCTCGTCTCTGTTTAGCCAAACAATAGCCCAAAACAAACCACAGCAGAGCATTGTTTTGTTTTCCTTCTGTGTAAAAGCAGACTGCACGCTGCATTCCCATCCGATATGCAACCTTACCTGTTTTTCCACCCTTTGGCATTGTTTAGCGTCCACACGCTACCTTGTGCCGGCCGGCTTCCAGGTATGTTAGAAAGCCTTCGTCGCCATCACACTGGCGCAGTGGCTACAGTCTAGCGTGGGCTGGTGCAGGTGCTAAGAAGCAGGGTTACTGATAACAGCACAGGTTAACACCAGTCAAGGTAACCATGGAGGTATACCAAGAAGCTGGCTATAGTAAACCAGGTTAAGTCAAGTGAACCTTGTGGTAGTGGTAAATCATCTAATAGAAGAGTCCGAAGTGATGATGACTAACTGATGCCTGGAGGTGTATCTATTAGCAGGTTTACCACTTCCTGTAGGTTAACTAAGCCTGGTTTGTCACTTAACCACGTTCTTAGTCAACAACGGTTAACCCTTGGTTACTTCTGGGTAGGTTGAGCTCCATTCGTAGTGCAGGCCCCTGATGTGGTGTGGTGTGGATGAGAGACTTTGGCTAAATGGCTGCAGCTGATGAAGTGTTTGCTGCAGTGGAATCTGACAGCAGAGTCAGAAGGAGCCCAGGGTCACGCAGTGTCACAAGACACAGCCATCAGTGTGGACGAGGCACTTAGCTTCCGATACGCAGTCATCAGTATGGACTGTCTGGAGGCACTTAGCTTGCAGATGCAAGCAGAAGCCAGAAGCCGGAGGCAGGAAAAGGCCTGGCATCATTGATACCCCTGGAGGCCACATACGCCACACTTCCTCCCCACAAATGGAATCAATACAGCCAAACCCAGGTCTCTCTCTCTCTCTCTCTCTCTCTCACTCTCCCTCACTCTCCCTCACTCTCCCTCACTCTCCCTCACTCTCCCTCACTCTCCCTCACTCCCTCCCTCATTCACTCCCTCATTCACTCCCTCATTCACTCCCTCATTCACTCCCTCATTCACTCCCTCATTCACTCCCTCATTCACTCATTTACTCAATAGAGCAGCCCTTGTTGTTGGTAGTGCTGGTAGTGTGTTTTATTTTTCGGGTGTCGATAGATTTCATTTGTCTGTATGTGTGTTCTCTTTCTTATCCTCTCACTCTGGCCTCCAATTGACGGGAAGTTGTTCGGCCCAGGTTTCAGGTTCAATAAGCATCTTTCAGAAGTGTCTGTACATTACTGAGAACAAACAAAGCAACAAGACTGCCACTAAGACCACTCATTTCACAAATGTACACAAGGCTTCTCGTTGGTTCCACATTTTTGTCTGGACCAGAGGGAAGTGAGAAGAGGCAGGTTGACCAAACAGCCTTCAAAGCAGCATCAGAGGCTGTAAGTTATAAAGGGTATATGCCGAGGGGGCCATATCTCTACAGGTGATTAAGGAACCCTAGATAACCAGTCTGTTTGTGTGTGTGTGTGTGTGTGTGTGTGTGTCTGTGTGTGTGTGTGTGTGTGTATGTGTATGTGTGTGTCTTTTTACCAATAACATTTTACTCCAACAACATGAAACCTAGCCCTACATACACCTCGACCATTAGGATGACACCCTCCAAAACTAACATCAATCAGCTGAGTGGTTCCAGAGTTCAGTAACCACTCCTGCCCGCTCCCGTTCATCTTTTAAATTTTTGACCCACGGGAATTCCTGAAAAATGTCCTTACAGCTGTCAGTCTCGCCTTTGTATTCCAAGCATGCATGTTGACACTCGGACAGAGATCCATACGACTTGACAATTATGCTGAACAACGAATCAATCAATTGTCATTCATCACTGATAAACATCACCAACACATGTGTCTGGCCTGGTCCCTTAGAAATACTTAACTTCAAAAAGACGTGATCCAAGAACAGAGTATCCATTTCTCTACGGAGGACAGGCGGCCATGATTAGATCATCGGGGGATAAATATGTCCACAAAATGAATTAAATTAGCACACCACAGTGCTATGCATGCTCAAGGGTTATAAATAAGAGGGAGGCTTTTTGTGAGTGCAGCGGAGTGGAGCTATCCCTGAATGACCCATCTTTAAAAATATGCAGCTTTAAAAAGAATTGAAGAATGTTGGGTGCGTTAAGCGAGCTCGTCCCAGGCTGACACTCAAGATATCAGTCTACGTTTAGTAACGTGAGAAAAGAGCAAAAACAATGCAGCCAATTTAGAAGCACCCACAGGCGCATGCTCTCTTATCTAAAAACAACTACAATCACTAGAACATGTGGAACTACAGGAGATGTGAAGTCTGATAGTAATTCTCAGAGACGGCTGACAGCCAAGTTATTTAGGGGTGTGGTGGGGGCTGATGACGGCCCTGCCCAGTAGAGATGATTGACAGCTATTTAGAGGTGGGGTGGGGGGACCTGCCCAGTGCATGTCAGCAGAATGGGAAACCAAACCAGTGAGCAAGAGGCCTTGGCCAGTAAGTAGCCTTGACTCACAGCAGGACTCAATCTACTGTATGCCTTGCTCACAGTCTTAACCCATTCTAGCCTAAAGGGGCCTGCATAGGTCACGCGTGTTAACAACGCCATTTGGCTCAAATTGATCAGCGTGGAGCGAGTAAAAACAGATAGCCACGCAAACAACATGATGTAGGACTATATTGAATGTGTGATTTATCACAATAAAACATACATTTTGTTGTAACCTACAACGCCAGATCATTTCCAAGAGCATGTGAGAGCATTGTTCTGGCTGCAGAGTTTTGCAAATAGATCGCGAAACACAACGTGCTGTACTGAACAAAGTAAACCATTGCTTCACAGAACAACATTTAAGGAAGACGATGAAATAGCTTCAAGACATTGTATTACCCTGATGTAGGGTCCTGTTGTCCCGTCTCTGTATAGGCTACAACACTATTTTTTTCGAGGCAACTGTAGTCATCTGCTCTTTCTGCCTACCTACTTCCTGATGGCTGCTGTTGGTAGACTTGCGTCATATGTGCTGCGTCAGGAAAATTTCCCTGCACACCAACGCGCGCCCCGCCAAAAATGTTGAGGTTGCGCTGGGGGGCGTGACGTCATTTTGGGTCACATCGACACCCGTGAGGTATGACTGACGTTGCGGCTAGTTACGCAGACTGTGAATCTGCCTTGAGGCACCTGCAAAACAAAAAGGCTGCTAAATGCCTAAGCTCATTTTTTGGAAAAGGTGCCCTCAGCCTATAAAAAAGCGCAATTACCTCAAGCCTCGGAAGCAAGAAAAAACACTAAATGAGTTGCATTTAAAAGACCCTCCTCTTGCATTAGAATGTGTTCATTCAGCTCTAACATACGCATATGTTTAATTAAAAAAAAATCTAAAATCTCATCTCAGCCTGAATGCTGTGTCTATGTCGCTCCAGGCGCCAAGGTCAATGCAGCATACAGTACACACAGCATCCAGCATTAATGGGTTAATTGCAGCTGTGCCGCCCTGGCCTACTAAGCTCACAGTCTCTCTGATATATGCCACTATCTATCTATCTATCTATCTATCTATCTATCTATCTATCTATCTATCTATCTATCTATCTATCTATCTGCCACTTGTTTTTTTGGTCTAAACTTTCTGATTCTTGTGGATTTTGATGCCATTTTGATATTTTTTATTATTGTCATGACAATTTTCTCCCTATACCTTCTGCCTTTATTCGTCGTCTTTATTGATTCAACCATATGATATTTATCTCAGCATTTGTTTTATTCTATTTTAATTTTATTCCTTATTTATTTTTATCTTTTACTTCATTTCATTATTATTTTTGTTTTAACACTGTTGTTAATCTAACTGTTAAGCACATTGAGCTGCAGGTCTTGAATTGTGTATGAATTGTGTTATACAAATACAGTTATTATTATTAAATGTTCATTCTTAGCTAATGGCTCAACCAGCCTAAACTGCTTCCTTCAACACAACACGGCAATGACACAATACACCACAACACAACACAGGAGCTCTTTGGACGACTGCTCCAGGGACAACAGGCTTGGGGAAACCAGACACTGACACTCCCTAAAGAGACTCTGGGTTCTTTCTAATATCCTAACTCCAGTCCTCCCTTGCCTGCTTGTGGCCTCGTCATGACGCCACTGACTCTATAAGTGTATCTCAATATCTTGCAAAAGTGCAATTCTATTGTCATTTTTTCATTTGCAATCGGGATGGTGAGTGAAGAATAGTCCCCCAAACGTTAGGCTGACAGTGGGGAAACACTATTGTTTTCTCCACGGAGGTGGGGCGTCAGCCAAATGCGAGGCCACAAGCACAGGCCGAAGACGGGAGTCCGCATACTGGACAGAACCCCACTCCCTCATAAAGAAATCTCTCTCCATGCTTAGCTGCTCTAGTACTTCCCTTGTCCGATTTCTGAGAACACTCATACGCAAGACTGTACTAAAGGCGGTAAAAGTTCCTCTTCCGATGACGGCCTGCTTTGTGGTGCCCACAAGAGCAGCCTGACCTTTACGGCTTAACGAGACAGCGGGCCACAGCCATTCGTCTTGTAGGCGATGCGCCCCACCTCTGCACTCTCTTGGCACGGAGCTGACACGTTCTCACGACCAACGCTGCTGCCGCCTCACGATGAGTGCCTCCACATGAAATTACAGTGTTCAGCTGTCCCCGCTCTCTCTCCCTCTCTCTTTTTTTTTTTACAGCCCACCGCTTCATTACTAAGCGCAGAGGAGCAGATGGGGCGAAAGCGAACAGAAAAAAGGAAGGTAGTGTGTGTGTTTGCCGAGTGAAGAAATGGGGTCGGGCTGTGTTGCTCATGAGGCCGGCGCTACACTTCTCCATTTCAGTTCTTCCTCTGGCGCCTGCTGAGTCAGACTGGACTCCTCACACTCTAGTAGTAGAGACGTGGAGAAGCAGCAAGACGAGACAGGACACTGCTCCACTCTCCACCTCCTCTCCTCTCCTCTCCCACACTCTAGTAGTAGAGACGTGGAGAAGCAGCAAGACGAGACAGGACACTGCTCCACTCTCCACCTCCTCTCCTCTCCTCTCCTCTCCCACACTCTAGTAGTAGAGACGTGGAGAAGCAGCAAGACTAGACACTGCTCCACTCCGCTTTCCTCTCCATCTCTATCCCTCCTTTCTCACACTATAGTAGAGCTGTGGAGAAGCAGTGAGACAGGACAATGCTCTTCTCTTCTCCTCTCTGTTCTCCTATCCTACTATCGCTCCTTCCCACCTCCTGTCCTCTCCCACACTAGAGACGTGGAGAAGCAGCAAGACAGGACACTGCTCTTCTCTGCTATCCTCTCAATCTCTTACCCCTCCTCTCTCACACTCTAGTAGTAGAAACATGGAGAAGCAGCAAGACAGGACACTGCTCTTACTCACCCCCTCACCTCCCCTCTCCTCTCCTCTCCTTCCCATCAGAACACTGCTCTACTCACCCTCTCCACCCACCTCCCCTCTCCTCTCCTTCCCATCATCATCTCTCCATCTCATTTCCGCCTCCTCTCCTCTCTCACACTCTAGTAGAGGTGTGGAGTAGAAGCAAGACAGGACAGGACACTGCTCTACTCACCCCCTCACCTCTCCAACTCCTCTCCTCTCCTCTCCTTCCCATCTCCATCTTGCCATCTCAATTCTGCCTCCTCTCCTTTCTCACACATCTCACACAAGTCTCAGGGCCTCCCTCCGCACACAGGCTCCGCCAAAGTGCAGAGCACTGCTCCGCAAAAGTTAGATTGCATTGTTTTCAATAGAATCCCCGCACACTGGCGCCAATGTCCGTGGACATCGGCTAGCGATTAGAGACGAGTTATATTTTGTCGGAGCTGCCCATTGACTATCCATCCATGCTCTGCGGGGGTGAAATTGTCTGAGAAGCGAAAGTGCTCCGCAGTGTTGTTGGAACGGATG
>NC_085880.1:18316027-18343527 GCF_034702125.1 Engraulis encrasicolus | reverse complement strand
TGATCAGATCAATATCTGTGATGGCTACCTACTAAAGTTAGGTGGCAGAGGGTTGATTAGTGTTTTTCACAGTATGCTAGGAAAAATTAAATGAGCCAAGGTACTTGCTAGCCCACATATGGAGGCACTACACTAGCAACTTTCATAGGAAAGTAGACTAATGACAAGTTCATTCACGCAGATATGATGACCTGTAGCCTACAGGAAATATTATCATAACAATTAATATTTGGCAATGCCGAACCGGCTAGCTCTGACGTGTTGAGATCATAAATCACTCATATGATAATAGAACAAGCTCACAACGCGGTTAAAAACTAATGTGCTAGGATAGGGTGCACGAAATAAAGAATAATTGATACAGCATGCCAAAGCTAGAATTCCTATGTAGGGAGAATCTCAGCTAACCAGGCTAGTAACGTCAAGCAAATCATTCCAGGTCATTGATGAATCCAGCTAGAGCTTTAGCCAGTTAGCTAGCTAAAAAGCGTCAAATTTCCAGCTGATATGAGCGAACCAGAGTTGGCTAACATTTAGCTGGCAATAACGAGCTAACTAGCCTACTACCGTGGGTAGCTTGCTGGCTAACATCACAGCAAGCTAATGTTACTCCCTTCAGTACAAAACATTCCACAAGTCGGGCACTCTGTATGCCTAGCTGGCGTCTAAACAACATTAACATAAAACAACGTGTGGATGTAAACAAGAGAAGCCGCTACCTTTTTCAAAGACCCCGCTTGAACAGAAAGGCCCAGGCACCAGGCTTGATTTATGAGATGAATTGCCCAATATCCTTCACACCCGGCGTTTCTTTTCACCACATACCGCCGTACTAACTTGGCTTATGGAACACTTTTCAGAATTCCAAAACGAAAAAATAGTAGAGGACAGTCAATAATAAAAGACATAAAAAGACGCACTATCCAACATTTGGCGAAATTAAAAGACATCTCCAGCTACAACTGTTCTGAAACATGATCAGACTCGGGTTCGCATCCCAAATGCCTTTCGCAAATGGTCTGCCACTGATTTTTCCCCCTCTGTCAGATCCATGGCTTGCAAGAAACAGCGCCACCAGCAGGTATGTTGTAGAATCACACAGGGATCATTTTGTTCCATTGGGCTTAGTCGCTTCCTTAGGGCCAATCATCTAGTTTTGGTTACTCCACGGACTGACAGCAAATGAGGGAATATGCATTGGCCTACCAATTAAAATATTAAACTATGTTTTTGCCACTCTTCTTGAACCAACACGGCGTTAGTGTAAAAACAAACACAAAGGTGGCCTACACTGTAGGCCTACGCGGACAGGTTTTAATCAAATGAAATAGCGACATCTTGTGGAAAAAGAAAATATAGTTTTACAACTCAGATTAAAATAGTTTCAGTGGGCATTATCCACTGCCAATAAAATCATTTTCGTGCACTGAGCACGATCGTCTTAATTTGGCAGGGCATTTGACAGCTAGTGTCGAGGAGGTTATCTGGGGGATGCGAAGCCCAACCCAACGCAATCTCTCTGATCATTTAACAGACCATGACCAAACAGACTCCCCAGCATCATGAACAGGAGAGGGAGATGGTACTAAGTTAGACAATCGCTCTCTGACGTCTGCTACACTAGAAGAGGCATAGGCAACTTATCCTTTAGGACTCGAGGTCCACGCCCCAGGGGAAGGCCTGGGTGTGAGTGACTCCATTAAGACCAAGGTGCGATGCCCAAAGGAAACAAGGAATCCGAGCAGGCGATAAAAGATGACACCAGAAACCAGCACACACAGGATAATCAGGTAGGTTATTCCATCTACACTCGACAATAGCCTATTCCTCATGACTTATCGCGCGCCATCAGACGAGTAGGTCTTATAGCCTAGGCCTAAACTTTGTTTGATTCTTCTGTTCGCAGTAGGCTAAATGATTAATAGGCCTACACGTTGGAAGTCTAGGCCTATTGTTTTTTTTAAATGTCAAGACAAATGACAATCACATCAAATGCCAGAGGTGATATCTGTAATGAAGGTGATCATCCGGTCAAAGTCTTTCTGCATTGGTAGGGTAGTGTATACCTTTTCTATTCTACCTTAACTTTTCTGCCCGCTCTCCAAAGGGGAATCGTTCTCTTTCTTTTATGCGACGTGATTCCTCGCTGCTTCTGTACGGGACTACACGCACAGCGTAAGTGCACGGAAATTTACTAAATATCATAGGCCTACATAAATAACAAACTGATAGGCTATAGTAGGCATATTGGGGACACTTCTGAATAACTTAACGTGTAATTCAAATGTGAATGAAATGTTTATACATGCACATCTGCGCACGTTTTATATGATATTAGAGCCGAATGATAGGCCATGGGCCTACAGATCAAGATAGTATTTCTCTATGTTGCACACCACACACATTCAGCTGTTGCAACTGCGAGTCACTGTTTATTCAACATGTTGTTCCCCAGTAGGCCTACTGCTCAACAAACAGCTTGACTTCAGTGTCTTCACTGTCTTCACTGTCAACATTGTTGTCTTGCACCCCGGCAATTGCACAGTGCACACACGCGCGCGTGCAAGCAGACACACGCGCGCTCGCACGCGCGCGCGCGCGCACACACACACACACACACACACACACACACACACACACACACACACACACACACACACACACACACACACACACACACACAGTGAGTGCAGGCACATTAATACACGTGTGCGCACAAACATAATGCGCGCACATGCATGCACATGAGCGCAGTGGAACGCACTCACATACACCTCACCGTGTGGGCCTATTCTTGTGTCCAGGAGTACCTTTCTCCAGGAGCAATGTTCAAATCGAACAGACAAGTTGTCCCCAAATAGGCCTACAGATTGGAGATGCTCAGTTTCCAGGTAAGTTTAACAATTCCGTTCTTTTATTGTTTAGTATTAGATTTCACAACGCAGCGATGATTAATAGTTCGATGTTTTCTTTTTTTTTGTTTCTTTCCTTGTAGGTTTTTATTTAATGTCACAATTCCACATAGCTGAATTAGCGAGACGTGGGATCTTGAGAAATGTGGTTGGATCCACGCCTCAACAACTGGCGTATAGAATTGGCCCGGAATTCAACTTCCGGATCAATACAAGGTAGGCAGGCTAGAACTGTAACAAGCAAGGTCAATAATAAGTCTTCTTCCCATCACCCACTCAGCATTAGAAACTTGAACTTGAAGTGAAGTTTTTTTTTTCCTTAGCACGCAAGACGCCAGCCAACGCCTACCGTTCATTGTCAATAATCGCCACTGTCCATGGTGCTGATTTTACATTGTCAGGCGTTCTCCTGAAAACTCTCCGAAATAACAAAAGCAGGATTTTACTCTTGAAATAGGCCAAAGTCCTCATGAATTAAGGTGTTCTACAACAAATTCAAACATATCCAGGTCACTTGGTCACATGTTTTATGTCTCCCCCTGTTAAGGTCCTCATACCCCCTGGGTCTACCGGTGGAATTTGCATTTCAGGCCATTTTTCGGATGCCCAGTGCGACCCTTCAGGAAAGTTGGAATATATGGCAGGTGTTGGACTTGCACGGTAACGAACAGCTAGCAGTTTGTTTGAATGGCGAGCTGATGTCCCTTGAGTTCGTTTATACTTCCTTTGGAAGCAGACGGCAGACAGTGGAGTTCTTCGACCTGCCGTTACTATTCAATTCCGAATGGCACAGCCTCTTTCTTGTGGTCAGAGAGACCTCAGTGACTCTGATGGTGGATTGCGTCGTTGTCGACACCAAAATCATGCTACTGAGAAACACTGTTAATCTGGATGGCTTCACACACATTGGGAAATTAAAGGACCATCCTGCCATTGCCGTTCCGGTGAGTGAAGTTATTTTTGTATAGGCTAAATGTGCTTGCCATAGAGACCGTGCTAATATCCCCTGACCAGATGCGCCTCTGACGCTGTACTGAAATATACTTAAGCCCTCTAACACTCTGATTTTATCTAAATTATTCATTATTGTTTAATTCATCTTGTTTTCTTTGAAACCGAGAAAGAAGGTAATAGACTAGGCTACACTAGGCCTAGGTCTATATGCCTATTCGTCTTGGAATGGAAACTAGGCCTACTGCTCGGCTGAACCAATTTCTGCAGATAAGTGGGAATTGTAACATGGTCGTTCTAGTGGAGTTACTCTTTAACTTCGACAAGACAAGCTGACAGACATTTCATTGTATTCACAACTACTGACCCCTTGTTGTATTTTGTATGACGTGAAGATGGCTTCATGATAGGCCTAGCCTAGGCCTCCAAATGCTGAGTGAATCATGTAACATAGCCTACCCGAATGTAGAATCGACCCTCCCCGCTTCGCAATGAGTCATACCGTAGGACTAGTTTGTTCATATCCTGTGGCAAATAAAGAGAAAGTCTGTTTGATCATTAGTCTAATTGAAATAATAACTTAGTAACTTCTTTCCAGTTCGAGTTGCTGTACATGATGGTACACTGTGACATCGCGCGTGCCCAACGAGAGGCATGCAATGACCTTTCAGCACAGGCACCGGTAAGACTTTCAGGCTACATCAACTGTTTTGATCCTCTGAGTGACTTAAACTAACGGAACGTCACTTTGAAAGTAGTTTGTCTGTTCACGGACCACGGCTGACTCCCAACCCGTTTAAATGAACAACAATAGACCTATTAATGGCACAGCACTAGGCCCTCGCTTAAAAAAAAAACAGCCGGGTAAATTCCACAATTGAATTCCCGCGCTCATCTTTCAAATCTGCCCCTTGACTGGTATTTGTTTTCACCCTCCTACATTCTTCCATTCCTCCAATCGCTTCCCATTGAAAAGCAGTGTCATGAATAAACATGAGCTTTTCCGAGTTATGGTATCTCTCGTCCTTCAGTGTGTTGAAACGAGTTTAGTTGGGTCGCTTTGTCAGGGGGTCCGGCAACCCAACTAATTCCAGAAAGCGGAGTTTTTCGGGTTTCTAGTCAGGAGGAGAGAGACCAGGGCCTCCGTCATGGGTTGTCGCGGGCCGCTTTTGCTGCTTTTGTTGGGGATATTTTTAATTTGCTCCGCTCAAGTAAGTTTATATTTTCTTTTTGTGTACTCCACAGATAAATAGCGCAGGATTTGAGGTGAGCCCTAGGCGTTTTGGGTGGATTGTCTTTTTAATTTGTGTGCATGTCCAACTCTGAATTGGATTGCTTTCTCATGCATATACTATTTCTTCTCAACATGTTTGTGAACAGAGTGTACAGGTTAAAGTCATCAAATGCAAAAGATTCTTCTTCTTCTTCTTAAAAAATCCTTCAATCAGAGTAACAGGCACCTATGCATGATAATTCACAGTCAATGCTGAAATAGAACAGAAAACAACAGTCTAAAAGTATGTGCATTTACTAATGCACTGGCATAATTGTTTTAAAGAATGCATGCCATTGCAGTGCAATGCACCTGTGAAGAAAATCTCTTTTCACACAAATGGGAGAAAGGCAATAGCAGAATAGGCTTTCATTTCATTTGAATTCTTTTTTAAATAGAGAAATGGGGTTGCAGCGGGTCCAGCGGGACCTGCCGGAGTGCCTGGGATTGACGGCATCGATGTAAGTACTGATATCACTTCACTTCCGAAGAGAGAGCAGTGTAATCCATCCTTCCTGCTTAGCGTACAGGGGTCATGACCTGTAGCCTATGTGAGGGGAAAGGACACACCCCTTTTAGAAAAGCCATGAGATATGCTATTACTATAGCTTTTCAACAAGGTAAATGGTAGCTACTGTTTAAATGTTGTTGTTGTTGTTGTTGTTGTTGACAGTTCCGTAACAGCATGTTTTTCCTGTAGGGGGAGAGAGGAGATGATGGAGAAGATGGGCCACCTGTAAGCATCCCCTCCTATTTCCATACATGCCAATCCTCTATATTCAGCATATTTCTAGTCACAGTTATAATTTTATTTAAAATCTGATCTTGTTTTTAAATGATCTGGGTCATTCAATGTTTTTGTGCAGGGCCCCAATGGAGACAATGGCAAATTAGGGTCTTCGGGACTACCTGGCTTACCTGGAGCTGATGTGAGTATACCTCAGACATGTTGGCCGTACGGCAGGCATCCACCTGTAGTTCCCCTGCCTGCATATTCATCCATAGTAGCTCATCTGGTTGATGAAGAGACTGTTGATGATGAGACTGTTGATGATGAAGAGACTTATGATGAGACAGTTGATGATGATGATGCCTTATGATGAGACTGTTTAACATGGGGGCCAACAGGCTGGCCAGCAGCACAGTTGTTTTGGTGCCAAGTGAAGCCATGTCATTAGTGGCCAAGGGTTACAAATGGTGGCCACTCCTTCATGGGGCACTAGGTTGATTGGAATGTATGCAGGGAAAAGTTATTCAATATTCAGTCAAAAAACGAACAAAAAAAAAAAACTTTTTTCCTGAAGAGATTTTTTTTTCTGATGGGGGAGGAAGGTAAAGTGTCCTAGAGGAGTTTACCCCCTTTTCTTAGACAACAGTCTTTTTGTTAGACCGGGGGAAGCTGGTGTCCTGGACCTAATTAACCGGTGATCCCTGTGAAAGTGGAAGCCTGGGTTAGGAAAACACCCGGACATGGATGCTGACGGGTAGCTATGTGGAGAGGAAGAGCCCATGCTGGACCTGAGCCGTCTAACTTAACACAGGGGGGCAGATACGGATCCCCTCATTTGCAAGCCCACATGTTGAACTGTTTTATTTCACTGTTTTTGAACAGCTCCTGTAGTGGGCTGCCTGTCATGTTTGATGCAAAAGGCACCCAATAAAAATACCCCCAAAAATCCATAAGCTTTTTGAACACTGATATCCCCCTTTTTTGAAGTTCTGTTGCCGTTTTTTGGGGGTTTTTTTTGCAAGCGAGTGTTTTGCCTCCCCTCAGCATTTCTCATCGGGACCACAATGGTAGTGTGTATCTTGGCCGGACCTTTGGTCAGTGTAGCCTCCTATTGAGAATCCTCAAGTGAGTGTGGAATGGACGTGGTGAATGGGGGTTTGTTTGAGTCTGAGACACTGGAGGATGGAATGCGGCCTGCCTGCCTGTCTGTCTCACAGGTCCCAGGCTGTCTGGCTTCAAGGTTTTCTTTCTTTTCTTTTTTTTCAGTCAGAATACCTGCAGAGTCCCTGGACCACATGAAAGATCTGAATTATCAGTGTCCCGAGTTACTGTTACTCAAGATCATTGTGTTGAGTTCGGAGTCAGACAGTTTTAGAGATAGAAATAGGCCATATCCATATAGAAGTAGTCCACAGAAATGGGTCTTTTGAGCTTCTATCTTCCGTGGTGGAAGATGGTGGATGTATATGAGCTAATTTGATAAGGACTGCTAGTTTTATGGGTTAATGTGGGGGCGGGGCTTATGACACAATTATACATTGACCACACCCCTTTAACCCCACCCACTGTTCACAGAGTTGGTAGTCTTCTGTAATCTTGAATGTTTATGGGTATGTAAGTATTTACAGGCATAAAGATGATGATTATGTATGACAATGACGATGATGATGATGATGATGATTTTTTTAGATACATTCATATAAACCATACATAATGCCAGAAAAGTTGGGTAGCACAAATAGATTAAAGAAAGGATGATGGTAGATGATGAAATGAAATTATGACGAGGATTGATGATTATGGCTTATGATTAGCTATACTTCATTGCACTTAATTGCAACTTTTGTTATTTTTGTGACTGCTACTTGTACTTGGAATGATATAAGAATTCATGTAATATTGAGATAGTAAAGAGGCCAACAGTACCTACCTATCCATGTGTTTGCATGATGAAACGTCCAATCACATTTGCTAATAAATGAGGGAATCGCAGTTGTTGAGTTTAGTACCCAAGGCAGTTTGTACACATACAACAGCATCGGCATCAATGGCTCTTAACAGCATTACACTGCAAAGCTAATTACATTGTCAGGTTAACAAGGTGACAACAGCAGCCACTCACATCCCTTTTCCCCAGTCGAGACGGATCTGGCGAATGCCGCAGGCTATTTTGTAAGAGCCCATTAAAAGCAAAACATCCTCAACCTGACCCTGCTCGATCCTTATCCTTTTCTGATTAATTAGTTAACACCCGTACCTCTGGCTCTGCTTCTCTCTCTCTGTCTGCCTGTCTGTCTCTCTTTCTCTCTCTCTCTCTCCCTCTCTCTCCCTCTCTGTCTGTTTCTCTCTCTCCCTCTCTGTCTGTTTCTCTCTCTCTCCCTCTCTCTCTCTCTCTCTCTCTCTCTCTCTCTCTCTCTCTCTGTTGTTTTTGTGCAGGGGTTGACCGGCCCTGTTGGAGAAGCTGGACCAGACGGGCCTGCTGGTCAGAAGGTGAGGGACTAATGAGACTAATGGGGCTTTGGGCTGTGGGCTATGGACTTCCTCCTACCTCCCTCCTCCGAGACCCCCGGGTGGCAACCGGCCAGCCAGCCCCTGTTATCTGCCATCTCTACTGTAGCCAGGGCTGGACTGGCCATCTGGCATACCGGGCATTTCCCGGTGGACCCTGCACCCTCATGGGCCCCTATTTTCAGAAATGTAAAAAAAAAAAAGTAAGATTCTGAAAACAGGGGTCCACGAGGGTGCCGGGCCCACCAGCGAGTCAGTTCTGCGCCGCTAATTTGGAGGGGGCCCTTTAAGCCAAATGTGCCCGGGCCCTATTTCAGCCTCCAGTCCAGCCCTGACTGTAGCTCTGCACAGTGGAGTGAAGATCTGGGAAATTCACTACACTATGCACGGCAGCACCTCGTGACAAATCAACCCTAATCCTTTCAGTGTACCCCCTTGTAATCTCCATGGGTACAGCTCTCTCTCTTAGCATCAGGCCTTATTAAGCTAACAACCTGCAGGCCTCAGCTCAGTGCACAGTGGTGTGGTGCAGCCACAGTGACCAATGGGTCGATATTCTCCAAGCCGCCTGATTACCACTTTCTGTCTGCTTTCAACGAAATAAATAAATAAGAAAAAAGTTGAAGAGCACATCAACATAGCGCTTGATTGCTTGCTGTGACCCAGCCAAAACATTGTTGGAATACCACACCACAAAGGGCTTCATCAAGTTTCTTAGAAATATGTAACTACTTCAAATAATTGGCAATCACCTGAGGATTCATACGCTCATTGAAATTGCTGTCTCAGTTATGCTGGCAAGCAGAGAGGCTCCATGGCCCCCAAGACTTTGATCCTCTGACAGGTGTCAGCATTCCAGTGGTAATGCTTTAAATGGTCCAGTGGAGAGGTGAGCCAAACATGGATGACCCCCCTCCCTCCCCATGGGAGACAAGAAGGTCAGGTAGATGCTGACCTGATCTTCTAATCTAATATATATATTTTATCCATTTCAGGGAGAACCTGGCAAACCTGGAACTCGTGGCATGTCTGTAAGTGACAAACTCTTTATTTTAGAAGCTAGATGCTCTCGTGTCAGCTAAGCTTTTCATGATGGTTTATTATTTGCTTCACAGACCTGCCGATTTTCACGATTTCACTAGTACCAAAACAATGCCTGGATAGTCCATTCAATTGCAAAATAACTCGTGGTATACTTTGTATTCTTGAGATTATTAAAACATGTTTGTTATGGAGAACCAGAGGAAGAGATATCACTGGTTATCCATACCAGCCTGAGACTGTACAAATAGAGTGTAGAATGAATTAATAGTTGAATTGTTCAGCACAGCATTTTAAGTTGATAATTTTGTTGATGTTGATTTTGTTGCGTTGTAATTATATTGACAATGTTCTCCTCCCTCCATAGGGTATTGGACCTGACGGAGCCCCTGTAAGTATACATCCTGTGGCATTTGTGGTCTGAGACAACTTTCATTGTTGTGATACCGCGCTATAGAAATACATATGGTATTGTATTGTATTGTATACATGAGTTCTAAATGTTTGTTTTCCCCTGACTGCACAAAACTAGCTACGCACAACTCAACCTCTGATTGTTGGAAACCGCTGTCAGTCAAAAAATTAGCTCCCGTGGTTGGCTGCCAGTGTCTTGCCCCTCCTCACAATATTGTGTTTACAAACACGGTGACCCATGTATATGATCTTGTTTCCACATGTGACTATGGTTAAATTCTGTAATGCTTATTGTAAGGCATCAGGCGATGGGTGGTTCTTTCTCTTCTGTTCTTGGGTCAGTGATGTTTCAGCAGTAGCACACATCAGGGTGCCGCACAACAGCCAGTGCCACTATTGTATGGATTTTTGTTTGTTTGTTTGTTTTTAGAGGACTATCTAAGAAGCATATTCATTGCTGCATATCAACCACCAATTACTAATTAATTTATGGGCATTATAAATGCAGTTACTCCACCTGACGCCTGAGCCCAAAAAAACCCTGTCATTAACCCTCTTATTGCTTGGCAACAGGGACCACCAGGGCCAGGAGGGCTTCCTGGCGAGATGGGCAAAGTTGGACCTCCTGTAAGTACTCGCTAACAGCGTTTTAACCCGCTGAGACACTGTGTTATGAATTTGCTATTACTGGAATGGTAGTGACCACGTCATAATGCCTTACTAAAGGCCCTGTGTAATGTTAAAGTAGTGTAATACTGTGGTAGTTAACCTTTCAATGAGTATTACAGCGTTACACTGGTGGAACGGCGTGCATTAGGGCTCTACAGCAGTGATTCACACAAACGATACATACCCAGAGTATTAGGAGATAACGTATTAGGAAAACACATTATAGTCGCCTCAACACACAGGAGCATCTGGTCTGGTCAATCAAGATGATTCCTATTTGTAAAAGAAAATGAAAAACAGTCATTCCTCAAATCATTTCCTTGTGTGTGTGATATGCATGTCAGTCCAGATGAGACAAGGCAAAATCACTGTCCTTCTGCATTAAACAGCCTCTTAAAAGGCCTCTAAGAAATGTGAGTTGGAGTCATACTCACCTGGAATGTGGCCCTGACTTCATCTTAATTGGCTTTGGCACTACCTGTGGGGTTTACTGAAGCGTTGGTGATGACTACTCTTCATTCCATTAGAGGTGTGTGTGTGTGTGTGTGTGTGTGTGTGTGTGTGTGTGTGTGTGTGTGTGTGTGTGTGTGTGTGTGTGTGTGTGTGTGTGTGTGTGTGTGTGCGTGTGTGCGTGTGTGCATGTGTGTGTTAGTTGGTGATGCCTTCTCATCCCATTAGAGATGTGTGTGTGTGTGTATGTGTGTGTGTGTGTGTGTGTGTGTGTGTGTGTGTGTGTGTGTGTGTGTGTGTGTGTGTGTGTGTGTGTGTGTGTGTGTGTGTGTGTGTGTGTGTGTGTGTGCGTGTGCATTGGTGATGCTTCCTCCTCATCTCATTAGAGGTGTGTGTGTGTGTGTGTGTGTGTGTGTGTGTGTGTGTGTGTGTGTGTGTGTGTGTGTGTGTGTGTGTGTGTGTGTGTGTTTGTGTGTGTGTGTGTGTGTGTGTGTGTGTGTGTGTGTGTGTGTGTGTGTGTGTGTGTGTGTGTGTGTGTGTGTGTGTGTTTGTGTGTGTGCTTGTGTGTGTGCTTGTGGTGGTGATGCTTCCTCCTCATCCCATTAGAGGTGTGTGTGTGTGTGTGTGTGTGTGTGTGTGTGTGTGTGTGTGTGTGTGTGTGTGTGTGTGTGTGTGTGTGTGTGTGTGTGTGTGTGTGCGCGCGCATTGGGTATGCTTCCTCCTCACCCCATTAGAGGTGTGTGTGTGTGTGTGTGTGTGTGTGTGTGTGTGTGTGTGTGTGTGTGTGTGTGTGTGTGTGTGTGTGTGTGTGTGTGTGTGTGCGTGTGTGTGTGGATGAAGACGGTAAAGTCAGGAGCTGCAGAGCAGAGACACCACAGATCTGTCTCTGAGGGAGGGTGATATATTTTTATAATCAGATTTATTTCCCACGGGAAAGAACAATAAATCAGAGAGTGAAGATGGACATCAGGAGGATATAGTTCATTTTACAAGTTGACACAACCAAAATACTAAAAATGGAAATACTTTTGACGGGCCGTTTGATGCTCCGGAGCGCACACGTTGACTGTTTTTTTTGTATTTTGTCCTCTGCGGAGGTAGGGACATTCTGTATGCTTGTGTATTTATGTGAAGTGAAAGCGAAGTGAAAGCCCATCTGGGAAACTCCAGCTCCCATTGACATTGTGACACAGCACTCCACTGCACACAAGTACACACTGCACACTGCACACAACAAAATTGCATGTAGTTGCATGTAAAGGACATTCTGCATGCTTGTGTATTTATTGTATTTTTTGATGCCCCTTAGGGATCCATGGGGGTGCGCGGACCAGCAGGACCCAGGGGACCTGTTGGACCTCGAGTGAGTATTCTGTCCTGCGCCTTGACATGGCCTATGACCTTTCACGTTATTATTATTAGCACAGAATCGTCTAGTAGAGTTTGATACATCAAGCCCGTACTTTCCCTGGATCCGTGTGATGTCAGGGGAACGCCCCTTTAGGAGGCCTTCGGCTAGGAGACCCCTTAGTGCTGTAGGTGACGGTGGCGCATCTCTTCAGCAAGCCGTGACCAAACGACGCCACAGAAAGAGAAGAAGAAGGAGGTGACAACGGCCCATTACGCCCTCCGCACATTGGCTCCGCCAGCACTGTGGAGCATTTTCGCTTCCGACAGAATTCCGACCCCCAAACCCAATTTCACATGAACATAGCATTGTTAGTCAATGGGCCACTCCGACAAAATAGAACTCGTCTCTAACCGTTAGCCGACATCCACGAATGTCCGTGGACATCGGCGTGTGTGCGGGGTTCTATTGAAAACAATGGAATTTAACTTTTGCGGAGCAGTGCTCTGCACTTTGTCGGAGCCGATGTGCGGAGGCCCTTAGGAGACCGAACTTGGGGTATCTTACTCTTCTAGAGGATTCTTTGTTATCAGTCTCGTGGGACTTGTGGGACAATTGCACAAGGACCAGTGACCTCACCGTGTTGAACTATACTATACCTTCTCAATGTGCAACTGTGCCGAATGTACTCTTCAATTTCAATGTGCAACGGTGAGGAATATACTGGTCATTCTCAGTGTGCAACTGTGCATCTCCACAGGTCCAGGTGGGTGGGGCTGTTTGGGTCAGACACGTACACATCATTTGTTTACGTCTACGCCTGTGTTTATGTTTATGTCTGCAAGTTACCATAGTTGTAAGACTTCATAATACTCAGTAGTCATGCAAGAGCATTTGTATGCTGTACTTGTCTGCTGTTCAACATTTTTTTCTATTATTCTTTTGTCTTTACAAGAGCAAAATGTGTAATTGTTTGTTTAACAGCGTGTTTATGGAAGTAAAAAAGCAATTTATTGTTTGCTTTTGTTTCCTTTTTTTGCATAGGGAGCTGCTGGTGCATTGGGTGGCACAATGGAATTGGTAAGCACCGTGGAGTTCTTGGTTATTACAGAGACGCTCAACTCATTTTGAATGGAAATTATGCAGGAAAATGTCATGCCTGAGGCTTGCAGAACAGCGCTTTGTTTAATAGACACATGTCTAAGTGGAACAATAATCATCACCACTAATTCAAAAACAAATCATTTCCATAAATATTTTTAATGTGATTTATTGCAGATAGTTTTTTTCCCATCAAACCATAGTGCATCCTGATACTTGTTCAGTCATGTACAGTAGATCTATCATCATATAACTGTTAGCTGCTTACTAATGCCACGGAACATGCAAAGTCGTGATGCACAAACGCGATTCACGGTTCAAGTTGACGTGTTATCTCAACGCTCTGATATGGTGGTTTGGTATAGTACCAGGTTTAGCCATTTGGTACACAGCAAGGGCAGTGCATATAATGTTATGTAATGTTACAATGTCACAATACATTACCGTACATCAGGTGTATCTGCCTGTTATGCAGCATCAACAGAGACTGTTGATAAAGTAGAGTAGGTGGGTTGGTTGAGGACGTGGCATACGTTTCTAAGCTGCCATCCTATGGCTGCCATGCCCCTTTAGGTGACTAGTAGAATGAATGGAGCTCAATGGAATGGAATGTCAGGCCCATTTAGAAGACCAGAACTCACTTTGTTGCATTGGTGACACGTGATATCTTGGTTACCATATTGAAAATCTTTGGCATGAGGTTTGGCTGTAAGCGCTATCATGATGTGTAGCTGTTAAGAATATCATGACCAGTACCTGCTACAGTAGATACACAGCAAGGTATAGGAGTCGCAAGGTATAGCAATAGCAGGCTATATGAGCTATTAGTTATAGCAAGAGGATGTATAGCTGTTACAGTTTGAGTTTTAACTCTTGGCTACTGCATAGTTTGCCAGTTCTATTCATCATGGATTATAGTTGCTACTGGGGGTGTAGCAGAAGGTGTTTTATCCCTACAGATTGCTTTTTGGCCATTGTAGACAGACTGCATGTACATGTACATATGAACAACATTGCACGCGCACGCACACACTCACACACACACACACACACACACACACACACACACACACACACACACACACACACACACACACACACACATGAATTTGCATGTATGGTAGTATGGTCGTTTGATAATGTATATCTGTATTCATTTACTTCTTTCCTTATTTGTTTGTCTTTGTATATTTGTTAAGTTATCCATCCAGCCATCTATTCATCAATCTATTCATCCACACATCTATCGTCCAGTCTATTCATCCATGCATCCATCCATCCATTTATCCATTCATCCATCCATCCATCCATCCATCCATCCATTCATCCATCCATCCATCCATCCATCCATCCATCAATTTATTCATTTATTCCTTTATTCCTTCATTCCTTCATTCCTCACCGTTCATGTGGTTATATGTCCATGTCCATGTTGTGTTGTCACCTGAGTTCCCCTGTCTCCTCCTCTTTAGTGCCCCAATGCCTGCCCTCCTGGCGCTCCTGGTCACCCTGGGCTGCCAGGCATGAAGGTGAGCTCATACAAGACTATTGTTCAATATGTGTTACCACTCCCTGATATGAATTACTGATCCCTTATATGAATTGCTGATCCCTACTATGAATTACTGTCTTATATGAATTACTACCTTGTGTTACTGTAATTTTTGCCTTGCTGTACATAAATGACTGCCTTATTTGACTTCTATTCCCTTACATGAATTACTGATCTCTTACATGAGAATAATTAGAATAAAGAAGAAAGTAAATGTTAAAATCAATATTTTAGATAAATAAATAAAAAGCAAATCAGATAAATTAAGATACATAAAAATGGAAGAAAATGATCAAATGTGAATGAATAGAAATGACTTAAAACAAGTTACCTAATATATATAAGAATGAATAAGATGATAAAATAACATAAATAGAACTAGAAATACACTTATAGAGTGCAGAGCTCCGCCAAGGAAGCTATTTTTTAATAGAGCATTTGACTATGTTACACTCTTTTTCAAATCTTTCTGCCTTCTTTTTGTGGAGTTAGAAACTGGAATGTCAAAATTCGCCCTATCCTGCAATGGTGAAGAATCTTTTAAAAATATCCTGGATCGTGATCCATATCACCACCAACATTTCATCACTTGTTACTTTTGTCATTTCCAACAACTCCACAAAGCTCCATACAAATCCGTTCAGAAATTTCCGAGTTATCCTGCGTACAGACAGACAAACAAACAGACAAACAGACAGACAGACAACCCAACGCCACCGAAAACATAACCTCCTTGGCGGAGGTAATAGCGTAAATGAAACAGGATAAACCACAGTATAGTAAGTCCACACACCATATGAAACATCAGATATCAAGTGCATTAACCCGTTGTAGGGTAGATTATAGTGCAAAAAGGAACATTTTTAAATTGGCTTTGAAAACATCCACTGAATTGGCTTCCTTGACCTGATGTGGAAGAGTATTCCATAAGGCCTAATTCAGACTAGAGCAGGGCGAAACGGCAGCAAGACGACTGAGGTCTTTCTGCTTAGTTTTGGCCGGTGTGTTCTACTCGGCCTTTCACACCGACAGCGCCGGCGTGCGTGGCCAGTCCAGTTCAAAATCCCCCCACAGCCAAAGCTAATTTGCTACTTTGCCATTCATTTGAATGGGACACCGCCGGTGGCTGGCGTCCAAAATCCGCTCGATGCTTATCCGCTCTGGTGTGAATTAGGGCTAAAACAGGAGCTCTGAAATCAAAGGCATGCTGACCAGGGCTGCGTTTCCCAAACGCTGTCTCTCAGTTCGGAATGATTGTGCAAAGCAACATGGGATTTCCCAGGCTAGGAAGGAGTTGAAGTTTGCCTGTCTGCCAATTCTTAGTTCTTTGTTTGCCTGTCTGTTGATTCTTACTTCTTCCTGGTGAAAAATCAATCAGAAGTCTGTTGGTTTTATCTGTCTCATAGCACACGAAGAGTGCATTCCAATATGCGACCTTGCGTCCTCCACTTGTGCTTGTGGCCTCGTACCAGGAAGTAATATGTCGCGATGACATCATTGACAGCAGCATTATATTTCAATATTTCGCAAAAGCTCAATTGTTAAGTCATTTTCTCATTTTCAAGGATGGTAAATGATGAATAGTCCCCCAAAAAATGTTTTGGCTAGACTGACAGCTGGGAAACTTAATTGTTTTCTCCACGGAGGCGGGGCATCAGCAAAACGTGAGGCCACAAGCCCGAGTGGAGGACGTAAGGTCACATATTGGAATGCACACACAAAGGCATTTGGGGAACATCAGTGCATCCCACCTCTGACAACTTCCTGTCAATGCTCAGACAAAGCTCTGTTTACTAGTGTGGTGTCAAAAGTAGGTTAATAGAAAGTAGACCTATGTGTACAAATATGAATAGCTAGATGAGACAGAAATCACACTTTCTCACTTATCAATTGCTACTTGCTTAGGGAAGGCAGTCTGCACCTTGCACATTTTGTCCAAGCACTTTCCAGAGTCCACTTTAGGCAAAACCATAGCTCACACTTGATCAACATCCAAGTATCACACTGAAATGGTGGTTCTCAACCTTTTTAAGCACGTGCCCCCTTGATCTCATCGAAAGCTTGCCAATGCCCCCCCCCCAGTATAAAAAAAGCCCCTAATGACCTCCAATTGCAACTGTCCCCTTTCTGTTTGCAATCTTCTCAATGCCCCCCGGGAGGCTGTAGAGCCCCCGTTGAGAAACACTATACTAAACGATGAGCGCTACAAGAGGTAACTCATGCTGGCCAATCGAGTGATCTGTCATGTGTGTCCTTTTCCACAGGGTCACAAAGGTGTGAAGGGAGAGGCTGGTGAGCCAGGAAAGCAAGGACACAAGGTAAGCACAGCCCCAGGCCTGCTGACGCAGCAACAGCAACTGCCGCAGTAGCATTAGGTTTTATTGTCCATCTCCAAACAGTGTATCATATTGTCGGCAGGACCGGATTAAGATGGCCCGGGGCCCCTAGGCTACAGGTTGCTGTGTGGGGCCCCCCGGAAAGCAAATTACGCAACAAATTTACATAGACAGAGTCATAATTACGATCTAGGAATTAGGAATAACATATCTAATAATAACTCTGGAGACTAGTATTAAATAGATTCAAAACTGCACTCAACACAACAGAAGATGTTTTCAATATTGCATCTTTTCACAATTCTGCATTTTTTCACTTTTGGCCCATCAGGGGCCCCCTGGCAGGTGGGGGCCCGTAGGCTGCAGCCATACCCGGCCTGTGCGTTAATCCGGCCCTGATTGTCGGCCACCTCTGCCAGGACCACGGGCTCAGCTCCCAGAAAGCACATTTCATTAGCACATTTTTATATTTTCTTATCCCGTAAACCTGCGGACAAATTCATAATTCATCAGGATGTAAACCGTATAAGAAGCATGAATAATCCACAAGTGGAAGCAGCGGCTGGAATAGCTGTTCGATGTCAGAGGCAATACGTACCCAGCTGAATTCATTTCACTCCCCCAACCCTCCCAACCCACACTATCCTTTATGAAAAAACAGTAAGATTAATGTTCGCACTTTTAAACTACTATTTGCAATTACAAGCAGTTCAGTAGATTAAGCAATAACACATAGGACTGCCGTCTGCAATAGCCATCGGGATATCTGCTAGCGTCTAGGCAATAAAAATGCTAATTGGGGGGGCGTGCGCGTGCTCACCCACTGGGCACTCGCCTATCTGCAGCACTGGGGTCTCCTGATAAAACAGAGCGATTCGTTGGGAAAATGTGTTCATTGGCTTTCATTGCTCAACTGAACTTCAGTAAGGGAGACGACACTGCTATGCCCCAGCCAACTACTTCATATGAATGACTTCATTAGCTGCACAATCCTTTTCCTGTTTATTATCAGCATTATAATCAAAGGGCCCTGTATTCTGCCCTACAAAGCAAAAAGGCAGTAACTGCGTTGTTGTGGAAAGTGAGTTACTATGACTTTAATAAGATATATATCAAAGTTAAAATTTAAATAAAATGATTTATTTGCACAAAAGGTAGTAATATAAAGTAACAAAACTGCCACATGTCAATAATCTCCCCAAAACTACTTATACTGGATTGCAGTATCATTTTCTGAGCTCCACTCAGTTTGGAGCTCTGCGCAGTTACTGCCTTTTTGCTTTGTAGGGCAGTATTGTTCATGGGATTTGTGCCACTTCATTGAATACATTGCCCCCAACCACCACTAGCGAGATGAAGATGGGGGACATCATGTTCACGTTTCCCCACTTCACGGGTCTCAAAGGAAGGGGGAGGGCTGATGATAACAGAGCCTAAATGTGTTGTGTGACTGGTGATGGTGATCGGGGAATGTCACTGTTGAATGTGATTCCTGATTGGTGAATGTGATTAGTGAATGTGACTGGTGACTGCTGATTGGTGAATGTGATTGCTGATCAGTGAATCTGATTCCTGATGGGTTAAAGTGACTGGTGAATGGGATGTGAATTGTGATTGGTGAATGTGACTGGTGAATAGTGCATGTGATTCCTTATTGATCAATGTGATTGTTGAATGTGATTGGTGCCTGGTGAATGGTTACTGATTGGTGAATGTGATTGCTGATTGGTGAATGTGATTTTGTGATATGGTTCCTGATAGATTATTGTGATTGGTGAATGTGACTGGTGAATGTGATTCCTGATTGGTAAATTTGATGTGATTGTGTGATGTGATTGTTGCTCCACAGGGTGAGGAGGGCGACCAGGGAGCCACAGGAGATGTCGGAGCCCAGGGCCCAATGGTAAGGAGAACGGCATGATGGGGATGGAGGATGGAGGAGAGCAGAGGAGAGGAGAGGAGAGTGGAGGAGAGAGGAGAGAGGAGAGGAATAGAAGAGGAGAGAAGAGATGAGAGAAATAGAAGAGAGAGGAGATCAGAGGAGAGAGGAGAAGTGGGAGGAAAGCAGAGGAGAGACGGAGGAGAGGAGAGGAGAGGAGAGGAGGGAGGTGAGAGGAGGAGGGAGGATAGCAGAGAGAAGAGAAGGGAGAGAGGAGAGGAGAGCACCATGGGGAGGGAGAAGAGGAGAAGAGAGGGGATGAGGGAGAGAGAAGAGAGCAGAGAGGAGAGGAGGATGGTGAGGAGAGGAGAGAAGAGGGAGGTGAGGAGAAGAGAGGAGAGGAGAGGAGGGGAGAGGAGAGGAGAGGAGAGGAGAGGAGAGGAGGGAGTAGAGAGGACATCATGCTCTTGCAGCCAGCAGTGATTTGGCAGCCATTAATCGAGTCGTTATCGGATTTGGAAATCATTTGAAGTCCTTTAAGAGATGTTGGAGAAGGAATTTTTCTGACATGGGGAAGCTGATACAGGTTGTCCTGCAGTGTTATAGGGAGAATAGCGGAAGAGGCATGTAGAATACCTTTGGTGTTACATTGAATAAATCTAATATAGCAAGTTTACTCACATAGCCCCTGATATGTGACAGATATCAGATAGGCCTACTGAGTTGAATCATCATGGTTTAGATCAGTGTTTCCCAACCTTTTTTGTCTTGTACCCCCTAAACCTTTTTGTTATGCCATGAGTACCCCCTAACTTGTGTTTTACATCACTTTTTCTATTCCAGTGTGACTATGCTCCATGCATTTGTTAAAATTACATTTTTCCAAGTACCCCCTGAGGTGTGCTCGCGTACCCCTAGTGGTACACGTACCCCTGGTTGGGAAACACTGGTTTAGATACATGGTTGAAATGGCCTCTCTCTCTCTCTCTCTCTCTCTCTCTCTCTCTCTCTCTCTCTCTCTCTCTCTCTCTCTCTCTCTCTCTCTCTCTCTCTCTCTCTCTCTCTCTCACACACACTCTCTCTCTCTCTCACACACACACACACACACACACACACACACACACACACACACACACACACACACACACACACACACACACACTTTGTCGGCAACTTTCCATCTTTGTCCTCCCTCACACATGTAAATGGCAGTGAAAATATAACGCACCCATTTTCAACCTTAACAATGCTTCTAGAATTGATTGACTGGTTCATCGACTTGTTGGTCGTATGCTTGGCCACCCACCTCTGCCAGTAATCCCACTGCACTGCTCTAGGGATGCACCGATACTTTTTTGAAAGCAGATACAAGTACGAGTTCATTAATGTGTTTACTTGCCGATACCGAGTACAGATACGGATACCTTTTACCACCAAAATACAATGAAAATAAATGCTTGGCCTTATTTTTTCCACCTGTGATATTTTTATTGTCCATTTCCATGTAGATTTAAATGTTAGTAAATGTATGAGGTGGCACTTTTTTCCATGCTGCTTTCAAGTCCACAGAACGTTACAAGATTTTGCATTGTTTTGTGTAATAGCAGTATCGTTCCTGGTACCGGCAAGTGCTTGACGAGTACAATTATGAGTATAATGAGTATCGGTATCGGTGCATCCCTACACTGCTCAGCAGGTTTGGAAGCGCAGAGCATCTGTCTGTGACTCTGTGGCATGCAATTGTCCTTGCAACCTGCAGGGGGACTAAAGCAAAAAAACTTTATCAGCTTTATTTTGCACTTTTTATTTATCCATGTAGCAGACATATTGTACAAAGAAATCAAAACAATGTTTCTCACCGCCCCATTCATAGACAAAGAAAAGACAAACATAAGAGAGCAAGGCAATGCCATGTGGTGTAAGGTGTTGTGTTTTTGCCTATCATAAGTGTAAGTATGGTAGGGTAGGGTTTTCTCTCATAACAGCATGTTGTGGTGTAACGGGTGTTGTCTTTTTGCCTATCACAACTGTTAGTGTTGTTTTCTCTCATGACAACATGTTGTGATGTACATAAGATGCTGCAATGCGATGTGCACGTAAATGTAAGTGTTGTATTAACATCATCTTCTCTGGTGTGGCACCACAGGGTCCTCAGGGTCTCGTTGGAATCATGGGCATGATGGGCAACAAGGGCGAGATGGTAAGAAGCGTCATGACAACCGTCTCAGGACCGGCCCAGTGAAGCACTGACTGGCCAACATGCTGGAGCCTTGCTTCTGTTCTTGTAGACCCATGTGTTCATACAGAGTACATTGTGCTGTGTTAATGCAACCGTTAGAGTAGTACGTGTGAATTCATGATGTAAGCACACATATTCCACTCTACCTAATGAGGGTTATTACTTCTATTTTATACACCTCTGAGTATAATTTGGCTCTCTAAGTGTTGAACTAACACTGCAAAATGAACTATATAAGGTTTTCCAACATCACTTTGTTTTTCCGCTCATGTGGTCTCGACATGTCATTCATTTCGAGTCTTTCTAATTGTACAAATGGCTCCTGATGTTTTCCTACAATATTATAGTACAGTAGCACTACAGTATTATTCAAATGGCCCCAGCTATTTCCCTATAGTAATAGTTAAGTGGCACTATATAGTATTTTTCGAATGTCATCTGATGTTTCCCTATAGAATTAGTGTAGTACAGTATTATTCAAATGGGTCCTGATTATTCCCAATACTATTAGTGTAGTAGCACTACAGTATTATTCAAATGTCTCCTCATATTTCCCTATAGTTTAAGTGTAGTGGCACTACGTATTCAGTACTATTCAAATGGCCCCTGATGTCTCCCTAGTTATAGTGTAGTAGCACTACAGTAATATTCAAATGGCCCCTGATGTTTCCCAGTAGTATTAGTGTAGTAGCACTACAGTATTATTCAAATGGGCCCTGATATTTCCCAGTAGTATTTGTGTAGTGGCACGACGTATACAGTATTATTCAAATGGCTCCTGATGTTTCCCTGTAGTATTTGTGTAGTGGCACTATGTATACAGTATTATTTAAATGGCCCCTGATATTTCCCTAGTATTTGAGTAGTAGCACTACCGTGGCTGCAGATATTTCCTTGGTATTAGCGTAGTAGCACTAAAGTATTATTCAAATGGGCCCTGATATTTCCCAGTAGTATTCGTGTAGTGGCACTACGTATACAGTATTATTCAAATGGCTCCTGATGTTTCCCTGTAGTATTAGTGTAGTGGCACGACGTATACAGTATTATTCAAATGGGCCCTGATATTTCCCAGTAGTATTCGTGTAGTGGCACTACGTATACAGTATTATTCAAATGGCCCCTGATATTTCCCAGTAGTATTCGTGTAGTGGCACTACGTATACAGTATTATTCAAATGGGCCCTGATATTTCCCAGTAGTATTCGTGTAGTGGCACTACGTATACAGTATTATTCAAATGGGCCCTGATATTTCCCAGTAGTATTCGTGTAGTGGCACTACGTATACAGTATTATTCAAATGGGCCCTGATATTTCCCAGTAGTATTCGTGTAGTGGCACTACGTATACAGTATTATTCAAATGCATCCTGATGTTTCCCTTGTGTTTGTGTTGTCCTCTTGCAGGGAGCCCGCGGGCCTGACGGCGAGCCTGGTACCCAGGGGGTGATGGGGGCCACCGTAAGTAGCCAATGACCCCCCACGCACACACACAGCCCTGTGACTAATCCTGCCATCCTGCTGACAGCAGCCACACACACACAGACCTCCAATACACACCGCTAGCAGCCACTGCAGTAAGCTATGCGTCACGGCTGACAGAGCAAGACACACACTAACACACACGGCAGACATAGGAAGACACACACCAACACACACAGCAGACAGACCAAGAAACACACTGCACACACACTGCACACAGAAAAAGACACACGTACACACACGGCAGACAGAAAAAGACACACACACGGAAGACAGAGACACACTTACACACACGGAAGACAGAGGAAGACACACACACACGGCACAGAAAAAGACACACACTAACACACACGGAAGACAGAAAAAGACACACTTACACACACGGAAGACAGAGACACACTTACACACACGGCAGACAGAGCAAGACACACACTAACACACACCGCACACAGAAAAAGACACACTTACACACATGGCAGACAGATGAAGACACACACACGGCACAGAAAAAGACACATACTAACACACACGGCATACAGAGCAATACACACACACACTAACAAACACAGAAGACAGAGCAAGACACACACACTAACACACACGGCAGACAGACCAAGACACACACAAACACACACCGCAGACAGAGGAAGACGCACTAACACACTACTCATCTGGCTCTGTTATTATCCCTTGGAGTCCTCCAGGGCGCTCCTCCAAATGGGGACCCAGTCAAAGACGGCAGGCTAAATGACATTGTAATCCGTTGTTTTGGAAATGAGCCTCCCATGTCGCGACTAAAACATTGACTTTTTTTTGCCCCGGAATGCTTGTGGCAGGGATTTGCTTAATCAGTCCTTCAGCTGCAGCTGAACGCTGAATGCATTATTAGCACTGAAAAACATTCGAATCAACTCAAACTACAGCTGGCCTGTTGTTGCCTTGTGCTGTGTGCTCTTAGCCTCGCACACCATCCTACGTGCTTCCGCCAAGAGACTTGGCTCGATTGAAATGGTAGTATTATGGGATGGTCAGGACCAGGCGAGTGTGCTCTAGAAGTTTAGTCACTTATTTCCATTGGCAGTCTATAGTCACTCTTACCCAGACTTGGGCTACTTAGTCAAGTTGGTAGTGAGAAAACCATAGGGACCATGTCCCCAATGGACAGATGATTATCAAGTGCTCTCTGTTCAGGGACCAAACAGAAACAAGCTGAAGCTCCACTGAACACTGAAGATCAGGTGTGATAAAGTAGAGGAACTTACTTAATCCTGAGGCATACACCTACAGTATTTTATAATTCCCCCGGGATTGATAAAAAGTTTTCTACTCTACTATATAACACATTACACAATTCCAACATTCACTTGCATACATATGGTATAATGTGCATTTTCCAAATCCAGCACATCTCTTATTCACACACATGCATACTGCATGCATACTACAGTCATTCATTTATCAGCCAAAGTGAATGATTGTGTGGGTTTATTTGTGAAAGCACGTTGTGAATGTGTTTGTGTTTTTTCCTTTAGGGTGACCAAGGCCAGAGGGGCGTTATGGGCGAGAGAGGACCTAAGGGAGAGCAGGTGAGTCTACTTGCCAAGTTGGGCAAGACTCAGTCGAATTTCGGCCAGTATTTAGTTGTTGTTTTTTTGACAAGGTGAGGTATGATTATCATGATTGTGTATCTTATACACAAAGCCAGTCTTATGTCCTTCGTCCTCACAATGACAGATTTAATCAAAGAAAGAAATAGGAAATAGGAAATAAAGGTAAATGATTTTCAGAAAGCATTTAAATAACTATGCATCCAAAATATTTCAAATTCATGATGTAATACATTATAGTGTCTGTCACATATTCACCATGTAATGCAACATAGTGTCTATTATGTTCACCATGTAATGCAGCATAGTGTCTATTATGTTCACCATGTAATGCAGCATTGTGTCTGTCGTGTTCACCATGTAATGCAGCATTGTGTCTGTTGTGTTCACCATGTAATGCAGCATTGTGTCTGTTGTGTTCATGTAATGCAGCATTGTGTTTGTCATATTCACCATGTAATGCAGCATTGTGTCTGTTGTGTTCCAGGGTGTTCAAGGCCCAAGGGGCATCACAGGCCTGCCAGGGCCCAAGGGTGATCCTGTAAGTTCCTCTGCAAAAATCTCATCTAATGACACTACTGTAATGTTCATAATTATTTGACGCTATAACTTGAGTGTCACTCAGATTAAGGTATAGATGTTACTCAGGTATAGAGTAGAGAGACATTGTCATCAATGACAGAACAATTACACGCCAATACTATTTAATCACCCTAACTCTCCAACTCATTGGCCAATGTGAGCGCTACCCACTCTCTATGAACTAAGTCTCCATTTTGTACTTTAAGTTGCTGTATATGCTTCAACTGTAACCAGACAGATGAAGCAATTCTGTGGTGATAAACAAGATGCGAAGATATCAGTATGCCTTGTGCCCACATTGATGTATGATGTAGGGGTTGCATTTGAACTTAGTTACTGTATACTAGCCTACTTCTACTTAAAACAGGTTCTAGAGCTAAATACTGGTATGCCCGCCCATATGGCCTGCCAAGGTCATATGTAATAGGGCCCCGGGCTCTTGAGTTGTATAAACAAGTTTTTATTGTGACAACGTTTCGGCCTGTCGGCCTGAGGAAGGCTGACAGGCCGAAACGTTGTCACATTAAAAACTTGTTTATACAACTCGAGAGTGTGCGGCACTTCTCTCCTCCTGCAAGTGTTTTACTGGTTGCCAGCACCTCTTTTTGTGGTGTGCGTTTTGCACCTCCACTCATCATAATAGGGCCCCAACCACCAATAATGGAGGGCCATGTGCTCAGGGGCTTCCTGCCCTCCACTATAGCTCCGCCACTGATGATCATGTTGATAACATTGTTGTCATCCATTGATTCACTTTTGTAAGTAGTAGTCTGTTGATTGTCTATGTTCTCTGCACTGTCTAACCTGTGTCTCTGGTCCGCTGCTGTAGGGCTTGTCTGGCCCTGACGGCCGTGAGGGGATTCCCGGCATGCCAGGATCAAAGGTAGGAGTCTGATCTAGTCATCATACTATATTCATGTATATTCAACAATGTTCCTCAGCCTATTTTGAATAAACGCCCCCTGGACCCCATTATAAGCCTCCCAATGCCCCCCTTGGTATTAAAACATAAAATGGACTAATGCCCCCCCCCCCCCATCCCCATTGCAACTAAGCACTGCCCCTTCTTATCTGTATCCTTCTCAACTCCCACCTTATTGGGCTCCCCAACGCTCCCTGGGGTCTGTAGAGCCCCCGTTGAGAAACACCAATGTAGACGATCCCTGTGATAATGTCGTCATACTGTACTGTATATTCATGCAGATAATGATGACGTGACCCAGTGACCTTTGTCCTCCTCTGATTTCTCTCCACAGGGCAGCCCTGGCAAATCTGGCACTCCCGGGGAGGTCGGCCTTCAAGGACTTCCTGTAAGTATGACAGGAGCTTCCTGTATGATTGACAGAGACTTCTTGTATGATTGGCAGGGGCTTCCTGTAAGTATGACTGACAGGTGTTCTAACCACATGGTTGGTGTCCTTATCTGGCTTGGTAGGTAGAAGTCCACAAAGGTAGGCTGAGAGATTCCAGTCAGATCATTTGACTTAGTTTGAGAACACTACCCACCCACATGGTTGGTGCTCATCACGTACTAGAGATGGATTCTCTGGAATGTCCGGTGTCATTGTCTAAACATATTCTGTGTAGAAGTTCAAAATGGTAGGAGCAGGACTGACTCAGCCAGTTTCGAGTTTTAGCTTACCTGTAGCGGGTGCCAACTCAATTGCAAGATCTAGGAGGAAGAACACACTACACACACACAGTATAAAACATTGTTTCAATTAATGTCATATCGCCATTGCCCTCTTTTTTCCTCTCCTCGTATACTCTATGTCTATGGTAAACAATTGAAGTCCGTTAATAGCACCCTAGCATGACTGATGGTCCTTATCTACTGAAGTTATCTTCCACACACACACCGCTTCCGTCTTGTTGGTGCGTCTCTGAAATAATCAAGTAAGCAGGGAATAAATTGCACTCTGGTTTTTCTTCTTTCTTTTTCTTTTCTTTGGTTACACTTTATTTTAGTGGTTCACTATTATAGTGGATCTACCACATTAGGTACAGTGTAATAACCAGTGTAGTAATATTTATTACCATGTAATACCAGTGTAACATCCATGTACCAATTTTGTACTTACATCTAGGGTTAGGGTTAGGGTTAGGGTTGGTGCATGGTATTACGCTGGTATTACATGGTATTAAATGTTGTGACACTGGTTACACTGTACCTAATGTGGTAGATTCGCTGTAATAGTGAACCATTAAAATAAAGTGCTACCTTTTCTTTTTATTCATTGTATGAATAAAAAGAAAAGAAAAAGAAAGAAGAAAAAAGCTGAGTATGATCTATTCCCTTTTCTATTAAACAGCATGGTCTGTGCAGTACAGTACGAGCAGACCTCTTTAGTATGGCCATTAATCACTATGATGCTGCAGAGCAATCACAAGTGACAGCTTGCAGGGACCTCAGCTGACCCGGTAA
>NC_085880.1:18258527-18311027 GCF_034702125.1 Engraulis encrasicolus | reverse complement strand
TTGTTGAAAATTAGTTGAAACAGTCAAAGTAGTTAAAGTAGAGTTCAATAAATAAACGAAAACACAAATTGACGAAAAGAAATGCATAATCACTTCCAATTTAACAGCTTTGGTTTGGACTGTGATTAGGAATCTGTATGGTGCCCACAGATAATGCTCTATTTCCCTATTTTTAATAATAAATATTCATTTGTATTAGTTAAAAACTACATAAATCAAATAAACTAATTTAGAAAGTGATTTCATCCCATCTGTTTTGTTCTATCCCATGCAAAGTCAGGCCATGATACTAGCACACGTCTATGTCTATCATGATGGCAACACAATAGTTTTCTACTTTTTTTCTAAGTACTCTACTTTTACTTTGGACTTTGGAACAGTTTCGCGACATTGCTAAATTTTCCCTTAATAGTTTGTCCGCTAATATTGCTAGCAATCCACAAGACAACAAATTGCCTACATCTATTAGCTGTTAGCTGTTTGCCTGTGGATTTACCATTTTTATTCAATGTCCATTTTGTCCACGAGCCCTCCAGTACCTCCGCGACCCCCCTAGGGGTTTCGACCCCAAGTTTGTGAATCTTTTGTCACCATGCCCATGACAATCCACCTATTTCACGCTGTTGCAGCAGAGGTTTAAGTGCTTAGGGTTGTGTGTATGGACTATACAGTAATATAAACTGTGGGTGTGTTTAGCATGGTGTTATGGACTGTAATACTAACTGTGATTGTGTTTTGAAACCTACAGGGTGACGGTGGTGAAGCGGGACCTAAAGGCGAGCAGGTATGATGTCGTGTTATTTTGCTCAGGACTTCAGTCTTCTGTCGAAACAGTTTAGTAATTCAATTCACACTGTTGCAGTATGGCCCTTTTCTGGGACCCTGCAGTTGTGGGGATATTTTAACATTAATCTCCAGCATGATTTTGAACTGTAAAACTAGCAACAGATGATTTCTTATACAGTATATGGTATTACGTGCAGGGCTTGACACTGGCACCTGCCAACCGGCCAAATGCTGGTAAAACTTGGCTGTGGCTAGTAATACTTTCAGTGTCACTAGCCAATTTGGCTGGCAGCTTATTCCTTGGTATCGCATCTTAGCCTATATTCTGTTGTTTGCCCCTTGTGTATCAATTGTTTGTATTTAAGTTCAAGAAAAAGCTCAGTAACTCAGTTTCTATTTGCTTGATATACTTCCATGTAGAAAGCTATACACTCATCTTGCTTTAGCACCTCATCTTCTGAGGTTAGATGCACACCATCATGATAACGGAAAAAAAAACAATATAAAATCTGTGGCTAGTGGAATACCTGAATGGCTAGTGACTCTGGGAAACCACTAGCCACAGTGGCCAGCGGGAGAAAAAGTTAGTGTCAAGCCCTGATTACGTGTATATATTTTTATTATGATTTCCCCCCGTGACGCTGCCATTAAAACTTGTTTTAGACTGATAACACTTGACTTGACTAAACTATCAAATATGGCCGATTTGTGATCAGCCTAATTGATACCCTTTATAGGCAATCACAAATCACGATCGCAACCTACGACTCAAGTAGGATTACTACCTGGGTTTTTTAAAAAAGAAACCCACTTGTCAATCAGGCCAACCCAATCAGAGCCTCCCTTTGGCAATTTGTTTGATTGGTTGATTTATTGATTAACATTAATAAGCTTCTGCTAATGTTGTGGGGAAGGCCCAACTGCCAATCGGAGCCTCCCTTTGGCAATTTGTTTGATTGGTTGATTTATTGATTAACATTAATAAGCTTCTGCTAATGTTGTGGGGAAGGCCCAACTGCCAATCGGCCAAATTGCTGATTTGAAATTTTCTGGCCCAACATCTCACCGAGTCGGCTGGGTGGGGCCTGTCCCCATCCATATACCCAATTTTAACCTAGCTTTGAGTGAGTGAGTGAGTGAGTGAGTGAGTGAGTGAGTGAGTGAGTGAGTGAGTGAGTGAGTGAGTGAGTGAGTGAGTGAGTGAGTGAGTGAGTGAGTGAGTGAGTGAGTGAGTGAGTGAGTGAGTGAGTGAGTGAGTGAGTGACTGGTTGGTTGACTGGTTGACTGGTTGATCGATTAGTTAACATTAATAACAAACTGTATGGGGGTTGGCCCAGCTGAATGATTATTCAGATTTATTAAAAGGATAAAGAGTTTAATGAAGATTTATGGCTACATGTTTTCATCATATACAAGCTCATGCCATTGCATTAGGTTCAGTATACCATACATAGCCTACTGTATATATCTAGCGATGTTAGTCTTGTGATAGAGCAACTCATCATCATCAAATCTCACTTCCAGGGCCAACAAGGAGCAGAGGGAAACCCTGGAGACAAAGGAGAAGTTGTACGTACCTATTTCTTATGTGTATATCTTCAAAAATTATACATGTAGTTCTTTTTCGTTCAATTCATTCGCCATCTCTATGGGAGTCACTCACCACTCACCATCTAGGTTGTCAGACAATGAGTGACTCCCATAGAGATGACTCGCTCATCTCACTCAAAGAACCGGGGACTTATTTCAAGTCCTATTGATTTTTAAAAACCTATTACACCACCAAATTACTCCAGCAAGGTTTGTATTGCTTGCAAAAATATGCCAGCATGTTGTTTGCTGCCTTTAAATTGGTCTTTGCATGTGTTTTCATCACAGGGTCAGGGTGGTGAGCCCGGAGCCAAAGGAGCTGTGAGTTTGCATCCACATTCATCACTATGTTGTGCATTCACATTCATTGCATTACATTACACTTAGCTGACACTTTTATCCAAAGCGACATACAGTTATTATACCCAGGGTATTGTGTACAGTCCCCTGGAGCAATGTGGGGTTAGGTGCCTCGCTCAAGGACATGTCAGCCATGGGTGGAGATGTAGGGAGAGGTAAGGGTGGGATTCGAACCTGCAGCCCTCTGATCTTAAAAAGCCACCTCCCATTATGCCACTGCCTGCATTCACATTCACATTCCCACTCACTTACACATTCATGCAGTTTACTTCCTATCTCATTACTTTGCCTTTGTTCTTGTTTCTTTGCATTTTTGTTTATTTACAATGGATCCATTTCATTTATTTTGTTATGTCTAACATCGACAAGGCTTATATCTGTTTCTCCTCTTGACATCTTTTGCTATTGGGGTTGATTTAGGTGCTCAAATCACCAGCTCTACTCGTTTTCTCTGCTGTCAATATTCCAAACTGCATCATAGCCAATACCCATCAGAGATCTGTTACAGCAGAACATTTGTTTCCATTTGGCACTGATTTCTAGATATGACCCTTAGTAAACTTCAAAAAGTGCATGTAGGTAGATCAAATGCGAGCTAGAAGCAATTGCACCAAATTTAGCTGACGTTATCATCCAGAACGCCTTATATTTTTAGGAATAAGATTCTGTCCCTGGATCGATGTGGATTTACATGGTTTGCTTGGGGCCCCTTCACCCATGGAAGAGAGTGCAAAACAGCATTACTATACGTAGGTGCTGGTAACATGTATGTGGATATTTTTAAATGTTCACTTTTAAAATCGTTTTACGCATCAAGTGGATAAAAGTAAGAACTCCATTGTGACTGGTGCGTTTCGGTCCCCTAAATGGGATATTTTTCCAACCTGGGTTTTGCAATGTGCTTTCTAAAATTCCGTGTATGTATAAAAGAGTGGCCAAAACCAATGCATTTCAAAAATGTCCATATACTGTACATGTAAATAGCTTTATTTCCTCATCCATCCACATTTTGCATAATGGAAGACCATTTGCACCTGTGGCCTTTCCATCTCAGCCTAACACAGTTCATTTAATTCAATACTTACAGTAGAGTCAAGTTCAGTATATCTATATATCTACTCTATATCAGTTATGCCAGATGTGTCTGATCAAAACCCGCCCAAAAGGTTCTCAAAAACCGCCAAAATGCGTTAAATTCCGCCCAATTTCAACAAATTGCATCGGTTTCTATGGGCACAAAACGGCTTTAAAAACCACCAAATGGCCAATTTTTCCAGTTTTCCCCCGCAGACGGCCATCCCAAGCAACCACCCAATCTGGCAACACTGCTCTATGTGTTAAAGCAGGGGTGACTAACTTTTTTTCACTCGAGGGGTCAAGTTTCTCCATGGGCTGTATTATGAACGCAAACCACGATTTCCCCCCTGCACTTTAGGTCTGTTTTGAAGGCAGCATCTTTAAAACAGACCCCACCTTCTCTAGGTGGTGAAATATAACTTAATTAGATTGCCAAAGTAATTTCTAATATTCCTTTACAAAACATGCCATATTTCATATGAAGCTGCATTACATATCGGGGGCCAGATAAAAAAGCCTCCCGGGCAGTAAACTTGAGCAATAGGTTCCCCACCCCTGTGTTAAAGTAACACTACAAACTGACTGTTAAATGATTGTAAACACTCCACATGCAGTAGTTCTGCCAATTGACTGGGCATTTAGGGCACAGCACACTGTATACAATGTCTTCTGTGTTGACGTAATGCTGTTCCTCATGTCAGGTGGGGAACCCCGGAGAGCCTGGCAACAGGGGAGGAGAGGGTGCCCGCGGGCAGCCTGGCATCCAGGGCCCTCTCGGCTCACCAGGACCACGGGGCATGCAGGGAGACAGGGGCTCGACAGGACCCCGCGGCGGTCAGGGACCTGCGGTGAGTGACTGATGCACGCATGACCCACTAGACTGTCCGGTCATATTTGGCACCCCACACAGTAAAATGTGGTGTCAAAATTACAGAGGAAACTCCATATATAGGGTAATCTTGAATGAAGAGAAGACACCGGAGCAGCTCAGATGGGATGCTTTTTCTTTTTAATTCAAGTGCACAACATGTTAGGGACTAACGTTTCGATGGCAAGCCATCTTCATCAGAGTCCAAGATGGACTCTGATGAAGATGGCTTGCCATCGAAACGTTAGTCCCTAACATGTTGTGCACTTGAATTAAAAAGAAAAAGCATCCCATCTGAGCTGCTCCGGTGTCTTCTCTTCATTCAAGATTACCTGCCTCCCTCCCGTTGATGCACCAGATGTAAAAACAGAAGTGCGTGGAACTCCTTTTTTGTCCATATATAGGGTATTTGCAACAGTGTGGAGAGTCATTGATACGGTTTTCAGGCCGACTGGAACAGTGCAGGTGCCCATGCCTGCTCCAGTTAAGTTCGGAAATAAAGTGCTTACCTGCAAACCAATGTTGCTGCTAGGCAATGCAGATCGACATTTAACTAATAATTCATTAGGGGAACATGTTAAACTGGTTTATTGTGTAACACTCCTGACAGTAAAACAAGCCACACTGAGAGTAAGAGTTTAGGCATTTCTTTTCAGCCTAATGTTTTCAGCAACACACACACACACAACACATTGCCAAACATTTACATTTTACGTTAACGTGTACAAACCCTGGCAGATTTACAAAGTACATTTGTGAACTCCATGACCCAACCAGCGAGATGTTTGTCACACAGTCTGAGGGATGGAGTTCGCGAAGACAGTGAAAAAGATGACGTATCGGAAAAGGGCTGACATTTAATGAAGAGGTGGGCCTGCAGGAGGCTGTCTGTGATAAGGATGCCATTAGCATTTTTGTAATTACGTCCCTCACTCTCCCTCCACTCTCCTCTCCCCTTCTCTCTGCTTTACAGGGGAAGGAGCCCAGCGATCAAGCCATCCGACAAGTTTGCATGAGGGTCATGCAGGGTAAGGCTTGGATAAAGGGGATAAAAAAAGCAAAACAATGCACAACATTTTCACGTAATGATTTTCTTTGTTTGGTGTCCCTCTCTCTCTCTCAGTACCTCACAGAAGACACTCAATTACACACAGTCCAAGGTGGACACATCACTAACTTGTTCACCAGTGGATTAAGAGCTAGAGTTAGCCAGCCAGTGGAAAAAAAGGGGTGTGAGAGAGTAGAGGGCTTAAGTCTAAGCTTTTGTTTATTTTGAGGGATGAAAGAAGCCACCAAGACTCACAGTTCGATCTTCAAGAAAAACACCTTTTGATAAATGTGTTGACGGAGATGCTGCCGCCTTCGGTCTAATGTCTCTCCTCCTTGCCAGCTTGCCACCCTCTCTGGCTTATACATCTCTGCTCTGTGCTTCGCTTCCTCTCCCACTCATAACTTTTTCATGGTCGCTCTCCTGAAAAATTAATTTGGCCTTCAGCAGAAAGTTGTACTTTTTTGGCTGGTAGCAGAAAGTTGGAGCTTTCCAAAGCATAAAAAAGACCAAATTCAGCCAAGCATAAATTCATGAATTGAGTTTTTATTGGTAGGCATGGAAATGAACTTGGCCTGACGGGGCCTGATGGGCAAGAAGATTGGAGTACTGTCAATGAAAACAGGGATAGTGTTGGAATTATTAGACCATGAATAACTTTATTTTAGTTTAATTGTACAAAGTATGTTTAAAGAATAATGTCTCGATAATGAGGACGTTCTGCTTCTGGGATCCAGTGGTGAAATAGCAATTGAGTAGAGAGAGATGTATCGAATATTAGTGCAGCCACACTGGACAAACGGGCCTGGCTGTCATTTTACATGCGCATCACACCTTTCTAAAACGTTGATATTTAAGATGGTGTGTAGGCAAAGGTAGATTACTATTTAATGGCGATTTGAAATGAGAGGTGAAAACCACTGCCACAGATGCCAGCTTGGATAAGTGCCATAGCATTCACCATCAGGTCACTCTCACTGAAATCCCATTAGATAGGCAGCTACATTTACTGAAAATAGAGGTGTGAAATTGCAGGGAGCAGAGGGGAGAAATTGTATGATTACACATTTTGTTTCGACGGTCTCATGAGAAGAGAGTGGTCTGATCAATAAAGGTTGTTTGAGGAGATGGGTTTTCTAGTAAATTTTGAAAAACAGAGACTGACTGACTGACTCAAATGTGGGTATGCATGCATTCCTACTCCATTCCCTGTAACCAAAATATAGCAACCCGTGTTGTTTTCAGAAATATCTTCCCTTACAACTACTTCCATCAGTTTTATGTGTCTTCTGTGACATATAAATAAGTCGTTGTACCACTGAAACCAATCATAATTAACTGATCCAGTAATAATCACTAGGGTTGTAACAATATTGTATGGAATCGAGAAATTGTCATACACAGATGTACAATACTGCATCGCGATACAAGGATTTAATTTTATTCAGAAGTTTATTTTATAATGTTGGCAAATGTGAAATCGTGGGCTTTATCAAAGCATAGGTCATAAATGGTGATTCGAACCTAATGGTGAGTTGAGTGTATCGTTACAGCCCTAATAAGGTCACTGTGGGAATAATGTTGAGGAGGGGGCAGCGTGAAGCCGAGTACTATTTTAGCTTCTTCATATTGTACTTCCCTCTGCTGAGTCATTATTTCCACAGATATGATCTCTACCTTTCCCATACAGCCACCTCCTGTAGATAAGAAATGCTAATCCAACTTCTTATGAGCCCTAAGTTACTTCAAAGATAGCTATTTCTGCAATGTTAATGCCCACCGCCTACATCAGCCAATGAGAAAAAGGCCCCATTGTTAAAGGGGGTCATTCTATATGCAGTAAATTATACCCTAATGCCTTTTCACATAATTAAGTTTTCATCATTTCTTTTACGTCAGCATAACTTAGCTGCTGAGTGTCTGATAAAAAAAATGATCTGATAAAACCTCTTGATATTGTGACTTTAAATCTGAAGCTGCTGTGAAGTGTCTCAAGCTAAGCTTCTACACACTATGTTACTCTCCCACCAACCCAACCACTGTGTTGACTTAAAATGTTGTGGAATAAATAAACGTAATATACATACAAAAAATGTCATAAAATACTATCACCATACAACATACTAAACGTACAGTACATAATTCACCCCATAGCATAGAGCCTGTATTATAACCTTATTGTCACCAAAATTGAAATGGCTACAGTATGTCTGAAACTGTTACTTATGGCTCTCAGTAATGTCATAGCAATGTTGTTATAATGTAGTTGAGTATTTTCAGCAAATTGTGAATAGGCCCGCCGGCGACAACATCTGCAGTAAGAGGCTACAATATATTGTGCACATGAGCCTGGCAGATCGCCTACTATTATGTGAAATTAATACACTGATGTCATAAACCATACTCAGGCCCATATTTGCCCTACCAGCCTTCAGATGTGTAATGTACTGTGTAATTGCCCTTCCATCCTCCAGATGTATAATATATAATTGCCCTTCCCCCTCCAGATTTATAATATATAATTGTCCGTCCCCCCTACAGAGCAGTTGGCACAGCTGGCGGCCAGTCTGAGGAGGCCGGAGTCTGGAGCCGTCGGGCTTCCAGGCCGCCCAGGACCCCCAGGTCCCCCCGGGGCCACAGGAGATAGCGGCTTCCCCGGGCAGGCAGGAACCAGAGGACTCCCTGGCCTCAAGGGACCCCCAGGAGTCCCAGGACGCAAAGGACCCAAAGGTTTGACTCTTTGACCACCTGATCTCTCCTCTCAAACGTGTTAAATGCATTTCCCTTATAGCTCTACTCCTAAAGACATGATTCGTTTGATCAGTCAACAACATGGCATTTGTCAACAACATTAAGCATTTGTCATTGTATGTGCTACGAAGACAGATGATTGATTTGTCTAAACAGGGATGTGGAATTTATTCTTACTATTATAGACTGATTAACGGGTATAGATGACGTTGTTGAGAAGATAACATAAGCACCTCACAATCTAATGTCTGATGTGAACTACCCAAAGTGCCTCTACTGCATCACCCTAGCGCCAAAAGCAGACTTAAAAGCAGAAAAGTGGTTGTTTAAAAGGTCTTTAACACTGGTCCTAAAAGCAGAGAATTGTTTTAAACCGTCTTAAACACTGGTCTTAAGTGTTCTACAAGGTCTTAGACACTTGTCTTAGTAAAGGCAGAGAATTGTGCTTTTGGGAAGCTGGCTGCTCTTTAACCCTTTGCTGTCTGGCTCAGGTGAGATGGGAGACCGGGGAGACAGAGGGCCCACAGCGCGAGGACCCAAAGGCATGCCCGGACCTCCTGGCCTTCCAGGTAAGCACTCATATGGACATTGTTTTTTTGTTTCTTTGTTTTTTAAAATACATTTTTAGGGCTTTTTTGTGTCTATTGCTGATATGACAGTTGAGAGTATGACAGGAAGAGAGTGGGCGAGAGAGATTGGGCAGGGTTGGGATATGATCCAGGCCAGACTCGAACCTGTGTCCCCATGGGCATGTACAGTAAGCCCATATGTGGATGGCGTAGAGCGCGGTCCCTGAATCAATATGCGGTTACAGGTAGGTGCCTTGCTCAAGGCCGGGCACTTCAGCACTTCGCCACAGACGGAGGAAGGGATTGGTAAGGGTGGGCATTGAACCTGCAACAGTCCAACTCCCTACACACTGCCAGTGAGGACACCGTGCAGGAGAGTTCTTTAGCAGTCGTATGAACCATCGCCATCGCCTAAGTGCACAACCAGATGCATGAATGATCATGTAGCTTAAAGCCTTAAAGGACAGTGTCGGCTACAAAGTGAGTGGGCTTGACATGGATTGTTCACTTCGCTCTTGTCAGTTAACCATTTGATGTGTCCGTTGACATTTTGCTGATGTGCACAACTGAACTGTATGTCTCCGGCTGATCTGGAGAAGGCAAACACTTATAAGCGTGGTGACAGTTTCAGGCCAGTTTGTCTTGATGGATGAAATAAAATGCCTTGAGGCACTGTCCTCTCCAGGGATGACACTTCCTGCCTGCTATTTAATTGAACACTGGCTCATTCAGCTTGGATTTACACTATACAGTTGAGCAATACAAGAAGCAACATCAATAATAGCATGGAAAAACATCAAAATAAATAAAGAGTAGGGGGTAAAAATTATATTGCAGTCAAAGAGAATCAAGCTAAGTGGAACACTTGGGTTCAGTCTGGATTGAAAGAAGGGAAGAGAGTTGACGTTACGGACGTCAGGGGGAAGAAAGTTCCAGAGCTGGGGAGCAGAGCAACTGAAAGCTGTGCTCCCCATGGTACAGAGGAGAGCAAAAGGGGACAGTAGGGAGGATAGAGGAGGAGGAGGAGGAGGATCTGAGGGAACGGCAGGGGGTAGCAGTGTGGAGAAGATCAGACAGGTAGGCAGGTGCAAGGCAGAGGATGGCCTTGAAGGTGTGAAGGTGGTTGGATTAGCCCCAGGAGGGAGGGATGAGGTTTTAATGTTTTGTGAAGGGTGGCGTAGCACTGTGCAGAATCGATGAAGACAACCAGAGCCATGAGTGGAACATGTATAGCACACAGCACCGCATATAACTCTGGATTATTGATGATAATCATTGTGGAAGGTCTGAAGAGAGACACAGAGAGGGAGAGACAGGTGGGTATGATGGTGCGGTGAGATGGGGGTGGAGATGAGAATCCTTGCCTCCCGTGGATCATTGGACTGGCATAAATCGTGTCTCATCCACTGACATGTATAGTATATGGTCAGCTGTATTCCATTGAACGGTTTTGAAGCATCCGTGATTGATCTGTGTGAATACTTTCACCCCAAACTTCCGGAAACGTACCTTAGCAGCGCTGAAAACAAGCGCTGATAGGCCGACAACGCCAGCTCTTTGCCTTTGACTTTTGACGATCAAAAGAATTCTAAGACATTTCTATCTGTCAAGCAACCCAACTTACAATGCTCATTGGTCATTTAAACAATTTAGCCATGTGGCTGGTTTCTCCCTTTGTACATAATAGTGATGTGACAGGATAAAAAAAAAATCAAATCATGTCTTTCAATTTTGAGATGAACTCTCATCCAAATAATGTCGAATATCAGTATCATTTAGTGTGCGTGATTGTGTGTATGTCTTGTCAGAGGAAGAGCGAAAAGGAAGTGTGGGGGCAGATGTTGAGGGTATGATTATCCCTCTCACGTTTGTCTCTTCGTCCTCCATTTCAGGTGAGCCAGGTAAGCCTGGGTACGGTCGTGATGGGCGTGACGGCGCTAGGGGCCCACCTGGCCTACCTGGCCAGATTGGCGTTCCTGGATCTCCTGGTTCCGCTGGCCCCAATGGCTACTGCGATCCCTCGGCTTGCAATCTCCCGGCCCACTCCGCAGTCCTGGACACCAACATGAAGGGTCCAGATGGAAACTAAACTAAGCCTGCAGAGGGAAGCTTCAGCACGCAGGAAGGAAGTGGAGACGAGGAAAGTACTGGACGTAGACAAAGAACGTGGATCTAACAAGTAGTGAAGGTCAGATACTTTATGGGAAACAGTCAATAGGGGGCATTTTAAGTCAATTTTGAGTCAAAACCGCCATTCTGGAGTGAACAGGCTGTTGCTATGGGACGTTGTATTAGCCTTCGCTTCTTGTTAGATCCACGTTCTTTGACGTAGAGGCAAAAATGGATGACTCTCCAAAGGAAGCACACAACATTCTCATGAAGTCCAGTTTGAACGCCGCAAAACAATGTGAGAGTGATACTGCAGGACCTGTTTGACTCGATTCATACATCCAGCGTGAGAATGTTCTGTGCTAGTCGGGACGGGGGAACCATCGCGGGAAGAGAGAGCACCATTGAACTGATGACATCATCAACGGTCTGGCCTTCAAATTGAAGAATTTGAAATGTGGTCTTTGTTGTGTTGTTTTTTATTGACACTTGACGTCTGTTTTTTTTATTTGTTCGTTTTTTTTTATTTTTTTTTAATTCCCGGTTTAAAATGAGGCATTCCCAAGATGTTTTCAAACTGTCCACTGTCATAGTTGTCAGCACTCTTGCTTTCCCACGATGCATTTCGAAGAACACGGGATTTAGTCATGGACCAATTTCAACATCCCAATGCTTGATTTCATCACATAACCTGACTGCTTAACGCCAAGAAACCATGCCCCATTCCCCAGTGAGTACTATGTTAGCAGGACACAAACTCAAACCATAATGCCATCTCTGCCCACTTCTGTACCATATTGTACCATAAAACCCATCAAAAGATAAACCTGCTGAAAACTCTTGTGGTGTTATGAGTTTGTGAAGGAGTTGTCCTTAAAGGACGTGACTTTTATATTTCATTTCCTAATAAACTAAGGGAGAGAGGACTTTAAAATGGAACCATGCCACTTTGCCCTTCCGTTTTGTTGTACAGTAAAATCGGTAACACTTTACTTGACATGTTCCTGCATAACACATTCATAGCAGCTGTTATAAAGTCTGCACAAAGCATTCATGATTATTTCATGACCCATTTATACCAAACTTTTCATGAACCTAGCGGACCGAAGGGCAGCAACTTGTGAAAATAAAAGTTAAACTAAGCAGCATTGGGGGTTTTGTTCTGAACACCTCAATGATTACTGATTTTGACAAGTTGCTGTCCTTTTGTCTTCCAAGTCTATGAAAGGTTTGGTACGAATGTCTTAAGAAACAGTCGTGAATCCTTCATGCAAAGTGTACTGTATAACAGCTGCTATGAATATGTTATGCAGCGACACGTCAAGTAAAGTGCAACCGTAAAATCTGTGTAAATTGTTCTGCATTAGAAATGGTTGGATGTTTCGAGAAGTGAGGCGGTGGGAGATGTTGCTTCTAATAATCTATTGTGCCTGGAGTAGGGAACAGGAAGCCTAAGCTCAGAGTATTTCGGGGGGTTGATGCCAACGTGCCAAAACCCAGACGATACGATGCACACTATTTCTATTTATTATTCATACTGTAGGTGTTATGTAAGGATGACTGAAGTTTGTACAGATATCACAGAGATACACGTGTTTTATATGAATTGTTTTGATTCCAAATAAAGCTAGGTCTCAGCCTGTTCTTAACCCTTTTTTTCTTTACAGTTCATCATGTCAATTTGTTAACATTAAATGTACAATGCTCTTGGAATACGTCACCCCCAGAATTTTGGTCACACTACAGTTCTCTACAGTTTGTATGTCAATTTGTTAACATTAAATGTACAATGCTCTTGGAATACGTCTTCCCCAGAATTTTGGTTTACACTACATTTTAAGGTCCCAATTACATTAATGCTACTATACACTGTCTTTTATTAAAGTATGTCACAGCATGTACTTTAACATTACATACTTGCACGATATCACATGTCTAGGGTTAAGTAAGGGATACAGTACTTGTGCATGATATTACATGTTGATGCAGATGTAAACAGACATGTTTTAATACTAAACCATTTAATGGCTGGTACTCAATGATCAATATATTTTCCATTACGCTCGTAATCACTGGTGGTTATATGAAATTATGATTGAGGAAAAGTATGAGATAGTTCAGATAAAATCTTAAACACACACATGCTTATAATTAAATAATATGGATACAACAACAACAGGGATATGCACTTTAAATGTTTAATTTAGTTTCACCAACACAATTACACAGGTAAACTAAGTTTACATAACAAAGACACCCCTGTTGTTCTTCAGTTGAAGTTTGGGTATCGTGGGCAGACCAAACTTCTCCCTGAGCAAGTCCTGGACCTCATCATACGTGATGCGGCGCATGTCCATGAGGTCAAATTTCTCTTGGTAGGCAAATGTGACCTCGAATTCCCCAATGGCCCTGAGGTCGTCGAGCTTGCGGGGCTCCAGCGTAAAGCAAAAGACCTTATTGACGGGGATGCGTATCACCAGGGAGCTCTTGGCAAACTCCTCATTGGGGATCTGTGGCGGGCGCACAGTCCTGTCAAGTGTCCATGTGTTGCCGCCATCTTGCCTCAGGCAGAAGGTCCCGCCAGGCTGAGGCTGCTCCTTCCCAGAGACCAGCTCCAGGGGCTCCAGGATCTGGTCCGCCAGGCCGAAGCTGGTGTCGGCAATGTAAGAGCTGCCCTCCACCTCCACCCAACCCAAATTGTATGTCTTTAAATGTTTAAATGCTCTTCAGAGGGTGCAAATCTAAGACCAATATGTAGGCATTCCACAATTTAGGGACAACAGCTTCACCAAAGTTCTAAGGCAAAAAAAAAAATGTAGCTGCATAGAGAGGATGTGGATGAAATGGGAAAGTTCTTGAGGAAGGTTATAGGCTGCAGATGCACGACTAAAATGTTTTCTGAGATACTGTACATTGCTATAAAATACTGAATTATGAATTGGTTTATCCTAATATTTTTTCTAGGCCTATAGCCTAACATGCCAATTAGGGCTGACCCTTATTTTGTGCATGTGTTTAAAGAATGACTTTTGAGGGCCCCATTTTTATATTTTGCCTGGGGCCCCGAGAGGGCTAGATCTGACCCTGTGTTTGTACTTGTGTGTGTGTGTGTGTAGAAGAAAGTGTTCAAACAGTGGAGAGTTTATATTTCACATGTCATTGACATGGTGTAGATGATCCTGTTGTTCTTCAGCGTGAGGTTGTGGGCTATGGGCAAGCCAAACTTCTCCCTCAGTACGTCTTGGACCTCATCATCCGTGATGCGGCGTATCTCCATCAGGTCAAACTCATCCTGGTAGGCAAACGTCACCTCGCGGTATACCCAGCCGACAAGAGCCCTGTATTCCATAGGGGTGGGCAGCGCGCATATTGACTTGTTGGCATACAGGGAGTCTGGGTTGGTCTGTAGGAAATGGAACGCGGCGTGGAAGTCCCCAAATTGTCTGGGCTGCAACGTGAAGCAGTAAACGGGATTGATGGGCCCTCGCGCCCCCAGGTAGGACTTGGCAAAGTGCTCGTCTGGAATCAGTAGTTTACGTGAGGTCTTCTCCAGCAAATAAATTGTTGCTCAGTATCAGACTACTTGTATTGCCTCATCATGACTGATGAAACATTTGCTTTGCTTTCAGTAGAAATGTAATGCATTGCAATCCATTATAGAATAGAATCGAATCGCTACCTCTCGAATCGGATCATGAGGGCAGTGCCAATCCACACCACTAGTGTCCGGCGTACGTAAACTGAAATTGGAAATGTACTCTAATCTACAAAAGACTGAGTGTATGTAGGCCTATGTGTCTGAGGCAGACAGAAAAAGAGACAGAGAGGCAGACATACAGAGATGTAGGGTGGGGATACCGTATAGACGGTAGAGAGAGAAAGGAACAGACAGACAGGGAGGTAAAAGAAAGAGAGAGAAAGATACACATAGACAGACAAACACACACTGACAGAACACACACACAGACACAGACACACACACACACAAACAACTATTGAGAAGACTGCCCACTGCCTTTATGTCAGGGTTAACAATTAGAATGTTAAGGAATTGTGACATAAGCAACTTTTGCCCCATAGAGTCTGATCTTGCCAACCATCTCTAGTCAGAATGAAGTCCTGCAGTCAAAATCTGTAAATTAAGTGCTCCAGAATCTCTTTTCTAGAACTTTTTTTTTTTTTTTCAAAATAAAGTACTAATTCGGTTAGTTCAGATCATAAGTGGTTTATTCCATCAGTATGATTTACTAGTCATGGAGAAAGTGACATGCATGCTTATAACGGAAATCTGCTGTCTCATATTAGAGTTATATTTGACCAGTAGAAAAAATATAGAGCAACAACTCTGAGAGATATTATGTTTTAATCAGATGCATACATTCAAATCCTTCATTTTACAAGCTGAATGAATTAGGTTTTAAGTACAAATCAACCCACAAAAACCGACAAATAAGACTGGGACTGTTTTCACCACAAACATTTCAAACCGTCCGTTATTTGTTAGGAGTGTTAACCGTATTATACTTCATCCTTATTTAACAAAAAAATGTCAAACACACACACATTGTATATTCACAAACATTTCATTCAGAAATAATATGAAGTAATGGTGCATTCATCACAAATGCCTCACAATATTTCTGAACATGACCATAAACTCTTTTTATGCTTAATTTATGGCCACAGATGAAGACATTTACGTATCTCATAAAATTATACTCCCTCCCTGTTAGTTCACAGTTGAACTACACTAAAGCTATCATCATCATAACATCAGCGATTTCAACAATACCTGCTCTGGAGGTTACACAAGTTATGTTTCCTAAGTTCAGGGAAAGGAAACTTAATCATCATCATCATCATCATCATCATCATCATCATCATCATCATCATCATCATCATCATGATAAACATCAACTGTCCTCACAGTAGTCTGTGTGTTTCTGCCTGTATTTGGTTCGGTTAATGGGCCTGTCCTTGAGTTCAAACCTCTTATAGACAAAACATGTAAAAAAAGATGGCCTTTGCCAATGTGGTTGATAAAACTATGAAAAAATAATATATAACCACTGCAAATGAAGATGAGAGAAGAACAAATATTCATTCAGAGGAAGTCTTTCAGGGGCAATGTCCACATTGCTGAACACAGGAGTTGTCCTCAGTTCAAGGCTACATGCAGTAAGTGTAGGTTATATAAATAAAGTGCCTCCCGCACAGAACACATGCAGGAGCAGAAACGGAAAGATGACCCACAAGTACGCGTCTTATAAGTATAACTTAACATATGTATAGCAAAAACCTCAAAATAAAGATAGTGACAGAAACAGGAACATAAATAGGTACAGTGCCCTCATGGAGTCATCACAGTCAGAGTAATCGTAGGTAAATCTTCCAGTCATCCATACCCACGGATTCATACACATACTAAGAAAAAGATATCAAAACAGTGTTATCTTACATTAACTGCTTAGAAATGAAGTTTAAAAGTTTGAAATGAAGGGAAATACAGAGGTTGCATGTATGGTTCAACACAGTGTGTTGCATATACCGTAGGGCATAGGATAATGTCTATTGAATTATAACTAAGTCAACCAGTTTAATCAGTATAGCTCAGGGTACGAAACACAACACCAGTCAAGCAGCTACGTTGTTTTCCAGTTTACCCAGCCGAGTTACAATAATCAATTTCACTAGTATTAAACTTGTCTTGTACTGTACGTGTTGATTTGTACCGTGTATGTGCCCATGTCGTTTAGGAATGCTTGCATTGACTTTTACACACTGGGCATGCCTGAGGTCTGGACATGCATAACAAGAGACCATTTTCATTTGCAGAAAAGAATTCATTTGGCATTGAAAACATGTGGCCACTGTAGCAGAAACTTTTTTTGAGGACAAGAATAACAGGATGGAAAATGAAAATTAACATGAAAATAATGTGGCCCTGCCGTGGTCTAACAGTAGGGCGCTGGGTTACTACGCCAGTGACCCGGGTTCGATTCCGGCCCGGGTCATTTGCCGATCCTTCCCTGTTTCTCTCTCCCCACTCATTTCCTGTCTCTCCTCCACTGTCCTCTCAGAAATAAAGGCAAAACAGACCTAAAGAAAACAAAAAACCCTGTGATCTCAGATGTGGATTAAAGAACAGGCAGGTAGAACGAGAAATCTGTCAGATGTAATACATAGCATAGCAGATTTATTTCCAAAACGCAAATGTAATGTAATGCATCACCATGTTTTTTGGTTTATTAGGTATAAGAGGAAACTTCAATGAAATACTCTGCAGCTTAGAGGGCGTGCATAAGTAAGCATAAACACGTATTTAAATTCACAATACAATATAACTCAGATAGAAAAGAATATATATTTTTTTTTTTCTAATGGTAATGCATAATTGTTTTCTGTCGGATTGTATCAGATGGTTTTGGGTATACTAGCAGAGCACAGTAAGGAAGCTGAAGAGGTATTATATCAATCCAAATCAGTACCAAGTGAACACTAGAGACCAGGGCCGCTGACAGCTTTCACTGGACCCAGGACAAAGTCATCTGAAAGGGCCCTGTACCCAATACATACAATGTAATGGGGACCCTATTCTGGGCCACCTATCTCCCTGGGCCCGGGGCAACATACCCGTTTGTCCTCCCCTGTCGGCGGATCTGCTAGAGACCTATGATATTCTGTAATTACCGGTAATGTGTCGACCACACAGTCTCCAACAACTTATGCCCTCGTAGCACAATTCAACAGGATTAGTAATTGGACTCCACCAACTGCAGCCTTCCCTGCACGACTAATGAGGTACGTAGCTTCATGCCGGAGCTCTGGGTCGGCCCGAGGCATAAGCGAACTATGCGGTGGCTTAGGGCCCCCAAGCCCGTGAGAAGCGAAGTTCCAAGAAGAAATGAATTGTCCTCTAGTTACCCTAGTCATAATTTTTCTCATGTGCCATTTACTACGATGAATGAAACAGGAGCCACACTATATATCAGGTATGGGGGGGCACCGAATGAAATTTTGCTTAGGGCCCCATAAAGGCTTGGGCCGGCCCTGCAGGAGCTACTGACGCTGAATTGATATTAAGGACACCTTCTACACTGCTCCTTCTCAGCGTCACTTTGAGGCTTGCAGTGAAGTCACCAAGAGGACACATCGCCCAGCTGTTCCTCTTTCCTCCTGGTGGCACAGGATGACAACAGCTAAGTGCTTTGGTGTGCAATACTGCTGGGACAACCAGAGGTTTGATTTGAACTTCATTACAGAATGGGGAGAAGCTGACGGAACCCACAGTTTCCACTCAACAGTTGAGCTTAACATATTTAAAGATAAGGAGAAAATAGATCTTCAATCTCAACACATATCTATACATCTAAAAAGTTTAATCTACTCCTTCATTGATCTGAATGCTTCAGCTGGTGCTGGGGCCAGTGGCGCATATGAGCCACTAGCTGAGAAAATCTCATGGGAGTTGAATCACACGTGGTCACATGGTGCAGCAAGAAAAAAAGAAAAGAAAAGAAAAAACACAGTCTCCATGAAGGCCGCCTGAAGCTTAAAGAGATCAAAGTAGCAGCACCAGTATGGTATAGATAAATTACTTGAAAATATGGAAAAATAGATCATATAAAATCACAACATGGTCATAGGAGTCACTGTGGGCAGCCATGGGCTAATGGTTAAGGAAATGGGCTTTAGATCAGAGGGTTGCAGGTTCGAATTCCACCTTTCCACTCCCTATACCTCACTCCATGGCTGAGGTGCCCTTGAGCTAGCCACCTACACCCACACTGCTCCAGAGACTACAACCAATACCCTGTACTTAAAAATAACTAAATCGCTTAGGATATTTGAAGCGTTAGCTAAGCGTAATGTAATGTAACTGTCAGAGGTCAGAAGTGAATAAATAGATTATCTCGGTTTCAGAAGCTTCGGGCCAGAGTTGGTTTACCTGGCTGTCGACATATGAATGAGTTCTGCCATGCTCTACGTCTACGAACATTCATCTGGAACTACGCCATAGGTATATCGTGTAGGTCTGGGAAGGCGTGGTTTTATATTTTAAAAAATCCTTTCAAGAGTCTGTGGAAACCACTTGGCTGAAATTGTTAAAGAGGTGCTACTTTAACTTCCCACAGATTCGAATATACTGTTGAATACAGCATATTTAAACTTCGACTATACGTCCCATCTCTGAAAATCCTACGATCCTGGAGTCCGTTTCTCGATTCTTGCCTTTGCTAACCGTCTTAAGTCGGTCTTGAGTTGGTCGTAAGTTGCTCTTGAGTTGGTCTTAAGTTGCTCTTGAGTTGATCTTAAGTTGGTCTTACGTTGGTCTTTAGACGCAAGACCGACCGAAGTCGCGACCAACCTTTGGACGTAGCCTACGTACGTTCTCAGACGAGGAAGTCTTCGGAAATGCTTGGAGTGTCTCGCCTCAGCTCGGCTGCATTGGTCGCAAACAAAGTAGTGACGGCGTCATGATTCACGTGGCTGTCAGATACAATAATTACAACGCTATCAAAGTCCACAAATCTTTGTCAACACAACCGTGCCCTCAAAACCATCCCTCTTCGACAGCATAAACCAAATAATGCATTACATGTCACAATATTGTCTTATATTTTATTCCGGTTTTGCTAAATCAATTTACGATAAGTCTTCAGTAGGCTACTTCTCTCAGAAACCGGTGGTTGGTGGATGAGTGGTTGTCATGCCTTGCCGGAGGGTAATAGCAATGATTCTAGACCCGAAGGGATAAATGTATGCATGGACTTTTAAATCTCTAACATCCATAATATTCTCCCCTGAGTCCGCTTCAGTTCTAATTTTCACAATATGTTGTCGCAGTGGGAAACAAATACCCACGCGCGCACAACGTGGTCGGATTGCGCACACATTGTGAACATTTCTACTATGTCATTGTTGTCTATAGACTACGCTACACGAACTCCAACCCATCGCAACCCTGGGAAAAAATGCAGCTTAATGAAATAATGTGAGGATAGCCTACTCTGGAAGGCATGCGACATCACATTTGAATCATTGCACATTTACTTAACGCGGCCCGCTGTCATATGCGCGAGGCAGATGGTTGAGAATATGGACACACACACACACACACACACCACACACACACACACACACAATGTCGCGCTGTCTTTGGGTCTCTGTTGTGGGTCAAATATATGTCTAACCGTTGTTACCCATATCTCTAACTTGAAGTGACTCAAGGCGCTTGCTGGAGAAAGCTCAGTCTTACTGTAGTTGATCAGATGTAGGCTATTTTTTAAGCTTAAACTCTGTAAACCCAAAGGGATGCCTTCGGGCTGGCCTCTGACACTGCCAACACCCGAACGCATGTAGAAGAACTCGAAGTGCGAGACAACAGCGAGGTCCTTCCCCACGCAGAGTGGACAGTTCAATGATGTTTGAAATGATAACTGAAAGGAATCGATCATTCTAAAATAGGCTACAAGAAAAACAATTGCCATTATGACCTTTACGCGTAAAGATGTGCAGGAAGGGATGATGCACGGAGGGTCCGTCAAACACAGTACACATGACATCTCCATGAAAGTCGTTAAATACTTGTCAACGCAATCATGTCACCGAAATGTGTGTGTGTGTGCATCCAGGCTGGCGCGCGCGCAATTCGGGCATATTCGCAACTCTCTGCCTCCTCTCCCTGGTGCGCAGTGACAGTGGACCGTGTGGCTGACGCCATTGCGAAGTTATTTGGCGCGATGTTATTGTGCAGTGATATGTACAGCGACATTTGGTTATTGGGTGGATTTTGGGGGCATGATTGTCTTCACAGGTATTTAACGACTTTCATAAAGATGTCATGTGTAGCCTACTGTGTTTGACGCACCTTTCAATCTTCCTGCACATCTTCAGGCACAATGCTCTTAATTGCAATTTTTTTTCTTGTGGCCTACGTTGGACGTAAGGACTTGCTGGCAGGAAAACGGCATACACAACCAAATATATTTAAAATTGTCTAATCATTGGACATTTTGTGTGGTAAAAGTTAGACGCTTGTGCACTTGGTGGCAGTAATCAATCACTGTCACTTGAACTCTGCCTGAACCTGCCCCAAGACGCTGAAATGTCAGGAGCAAGACCAACTTAAGAACAACTTAAGAACATCTCAAGAACAACTTAAGAACAACTTAAGACCAACTCAAGACCAAGCCGGAAGACTGTCTTACGAGCGACTTAAGACCTTGGTTACAACGTTGGTCTTAAGAACGAACAAAATGGCTAACGTCGTTAGCAAAGGCACTGTCGAGAAACGACCCCCTGATTGGTTCGTCTGCATAGTTGTTCGGGAGCAGGGCGAATCTGAGGATCCTCATGTGAGCTCACAAAGCTGAGCAGAAATACACCAGGGTCTGGCGACAGCCAGGTATGCGAAGAAAGCCAAGTTAAGAGTTGGTATCATCACACTCACATTGAGTAAAAAATAATAACAATAAAAATATGAGTGGGAAAAAAGAAAGTGGTGAGCAATGACAATGTCCCATTTCCATGAGGAAATAAATAAATAAAAAGACCTTGGCACTTCACGAAAATGCACTAAAAAGGAGATATTGAAAACCACAGATTGGCAACACACCTATTGTACACACCTATTGTACACACCTATTGTGTGTGTGTGTGTGTGTGTGTGTGTGTGTGTGTGTGTGTGTGTGTGTGTGTGTGTGTGTGTGTGTGTGTGTGTGTGTGTGTGTGTGTGTGTGTGCGCGCGCGCACGTGTGTGTGTGTGTGTGTGTATGTATGTGTGTTGGGGTAGGGGATGGGCAAGTCTGTGAAGTTGAAGGTCATTTTTCCTTTACACTGTGCCAACCATCAAACTCTCGACCGAAAAGCCCCCATAGTGGAAAGATCGACAGTCTTGTCAGTGCATCCTGGTTTGCCCATGTACCGTAATAATGTTAATGGCTGACAACATAGTGTTGAAAGAAGTAAGCATTATATTGGAGCAATTGAAACAACCACATAGTAAATCAATGATACATAACATGATATGATTGAATTTCTGGTTTAAGACAAACTGCATGGTAACCATGGTACATAGTAGCCCAAACTGCATGGTAACATGATATAGAGTAGACCATTGTCATGCTAACATGGTAGGTCCTATATGGTATGGTATGACCAAACTGTGTGGTGACATTGTAACCGTAGGCCATTGACAAGGTACAATGGCAACCATGGTAACATGATATACAGTAGACCATTGTGTAGACCTTATTTACTGAAGATCCACATCATCCTGTTACAGTCTTTGAAAATATGAAAATATGAACATTATTAATAATAAATATGCTTTAAGAAAGCATAGCCCAGGCCAGGACAATAAAACAATAAAGTTCAAGTACAAACAAAGTATCCTTCAAACTTGAAAACAAGAACAAACAAAACCATAAGAGAAATCATAAATAGCCTGAATTATGTTTACATAATATCAGGACACACACACACAGGAAAATTCTGCCTTTGGAAAACAAAGGAAAAGAAATAAAGATCCAAAATATACATATAGCACCGATGCAGTGTGAACTATGTACAGTGTGAAGGGAAGCGAGGTGAGACGTTCCCTTGTAAACAATAAAAGTGTTTGATTTTTGCCTCAGGAAAGCGGCATCACAACACCTGCAACAGTAGGCTATCCGTCACGCCACAGTGCCCATCAAACTATCTGCGATACTGATAGATATCTGGGATACACTCCTGCACATTGACAGCTGTCAGCTTTGCACTTCTGTATCTGCCTCGCACCCACAAAACTTCCTGCTGTTAGGCCTACAGCAATTACAACCACCTGAGTGTCTGGCCACTGTCAGAAATATGCAGAAAGTAAAAAAAGATGGAAAACAGAATAAAACAGCTAGGGGTTTGCTAGCCCTAACTCTAGCACAAATATGAATATAAGCATTATAAGGGGAAAAAAACTCTTCAGTGGAAATGTTCCTCCTGGTAGAGCTGCTATGTGTGAGAGGGCCAAACAAACAGCTGTCATGCTACAGTACTGACATATTGTTATAGCCTACTTCCCTGATGGACGCTCAGAATTAGCATCAGATCTGATGAGCTCCACTCCCTCACAGCACAGCACAACACAGTTCAGAGCTATCTCCATCTTCCTCACATGCCGCTCACTGTCCTTGACCTCCGTCACTCCTCTCCTCTCCTCTCTCCTCTCTTCTCGCTAAACTCTCCTCTCCTCTCCTCTCCTCTCCTCTCCTCTCTATTTCCCTTCCTCTCTCCCTCTCTTTCGTACGCATCAAGGACAATGGCCAGTGATGGAGGTGGCAAGGCAAGGTTCCAATTCCAACTCTCTTTCTCTCCTTTCTAAATCAATAAAATACCCAAGATCAATGTCTGTCCAGGTCAGGCAGAGATTTAAACTTGTTTTTCTTTCTATTTTTTTAATGCTTGGATGTGGTGAGTGCATGTCTGGCCAATCCAGCCAGTACAGTACAGTTTACATCTGGCTGCAGCCAGCAGTTTGCTAGGCCTGGCCTGCCACTCATATATAGTGCATAGACTTGGACTGTATTCAAACTCACATGCATAGCCTTGGACTATATTCCAAACAGGGAAAAGAAAACACTGTCTTCAAGGAGCACATTTGGCAGCAAGGCAAGGCAAGGCATCAAGCTGGATCAATCAAAGAAATTCATGAAATGCTGCCTTTGAGGGTGCCTTCATTTTGCCTATATTTTTAAAGAAAGCATAGGGTAGATAGAGGCAGACACCTCAAAACAAACAGATTGAGATTTGAAATCAGGTGTTACGCTACTGTATGTAAAGATGCTCTCTGTTGCTTTCTAGCAAGAACATTCAAAAGGATTGAAACTGGCATTTTTTAAGCCTGCGTAACGTGAGACATTGGCATCTTCATGCCTGCTTAGCATGAGCAACGTGTTACATATATAGTGGTACAGGCAACATGAGAAGTGACTTATTGTCTCATTGCGGAGATCAGTGTTGCCAGATGTGTCTGATCAAATCCCGCCCAAAAGGTTATCAAAAACAGCCAAAATGTGCTGAATTCCGCCCAATGTCAACAAATCGCCTTGATTTTTATGGGCACAAAACTGGAGAAAAAAAAACGCCAAATGGCCAATTTTCCCCGTTTTTACCCACAGACAGCCATTCCAAGTAGCCAGATTGGGTGGGTAACTGCCCAATCTGGCAACACTGATAGTAGTACAGGCAACAAGAGAAGTGACTTGTTGTCTCATTGCGGAGATACTAGCTGCTACCCTGAGGCATTCAGACAGCATGTCAATTACATGGAAAGAGCCTCCTCAATTACTCTTCATGTTAAATCACCCTTGGCTGTCGATAACAGCTAATGGACTACTGTATATTATTGACAATATAATGACAAGGTCAGGCTGAGTATAAAGCTGCTTCTGTTTGTTTTTGAGTGTGTGACATAGACAACTTATAGTATATTCATGTGGAATGCAAAAAAAGTGGTAAAGAAAATAATATACCATACAAATGACCTCTCAACATAAAAATCCACAAGAGATGAACATAAAGAAACACCATCAGGATACAGCATCTACGATATATTACATTATGTCAAAAAGGTTTCGCTTCATTTGGCTTAGTAGATAGACATTTTTCTTTCTGTTGCCCTATGCTACTTGGCTTATTCACACCTCATGCAAAGAAAATAAAAAATGCACACCAAGACGGTTTGGTAAGGTGGCAAACTTGAGAACATGTTGCCCAGATCATCCTGTGAGTGACCGAACAAACTTAAGAGGCAGTTCAGAGGGTTCAGAAAGGTTTGCATGTGAGAACGTAAAAAGGGCGGCCATGTTTTGGCTCGACTAAGCACTAAGCCAACTGCAGTGAACCACCCCGCCCCGCCCTTCCCATCCGTAAGACAAACAACCCCCCACCCCCAAGCCTCCATCTTTGCCCTGCCCACAGCCACAGTGATATCATTTCCTGACTCCAACTCCCAAAGTGCACTTCTTCTTCTGCCAGCGATTGGGAGCCCAACAGGTTCCGCAGTTCGCTGCCTTGCTAACAGGAGAGGCCAGCTAGCCGTTCCGTCGGGCGTGGGAGTGGGCTGCCTGGCAGTCGCTGGGGTCGCACCGACCACGTGGCCCCTCGGATCCCGGGGGGCCCGGCGGCCCCACGAAGCCTTCTCCATCTGACCCTGTGGAGAGGGGAAGACAGGAACAATGTATATATAATATAATATAATATAATATAATATAATATAATATAATATAATATAATATAATATAATATAATGACCGTGTCAAGAGTCAAAAGGCACAGGAGCAATGTACTGTGTCTGTGTTACACCAATTTATGGAAGGTTCTTTTTAGGTTTTTAGTGTTTTCCAGTAACAACACAGTCCATCAATGATAGCTGGTGTAACAGCCATGTAATATCATGTGTTACTGTTACTTACACCATGAATTTACTTGTACTTTTACTTTTTGACACCGCTGGTGTTACGCAAACATTATACGTACAAAAAGTGAAATGAAATGGCTTCTATAAGCACTTTTAAACCGTCAACAGGAAAATCTCTTGAGAGGAAGAGATTCATGTCTAAGTAAAACAATTGTAATCGTAAAATAAATAAATAAGTAACTGCAAAAATAATGTCAGTGTGCTGGATACATTTTCTACATTCCGGATCTGAGATCTGCTTTGATCATTTCCAACATGCCTGCCAGTCAAAAGAGGCGTACAGAAAGCGTTCACAAGTTGTTCCACACTTAGCCAACATGTACTGTTCTCATGTACTGCTGATCTCCTGCTGCTTTCTTACATCACCACTACCACCATTAGATCCAATTTGGACTTGTTCATAAACACTGGATGAGTCAAGGTTGAGTCACAGAATGAATGGATCCCAAAAAAAGGACTTCAGAGATATACGCACGCATAAATATCAAGCCTACAAGCTCACACACACGCATGCACTCACGCACCAACACACACACACGCACACCAACACACACACACACACACACACACACACACACACACACACACACACACACACACACAGACACAGACACAGACACACACACACACACACACACACACACACACACACACACACACACACACACACACACACACACACACACACAGGCTACAAAGACATTCGCTCTAGCACACAGAGGGGAGCGAGGACTTTTTTTATAAGAATAATATTGTGTGAGGAGGTGAGGTGAGGTGAGAGTACTGGTCGCCTTGGGCAGATGACGACGGCGACGGCGCTTATTTGGAGACGCTGCCTGCTGTTACAGAGTGCAAAGTATGAGTCATGGCACCACAACCCATCAAAACACTCACAAGCGAGCGACAGACGTCAGGAAGCTGCTATATTTGCTTCCGCCCCTCCCAGTGGACATGATTGAAAGACTACCACCTCAAAAAAGAAGGAAAAATAAACGGGGGCTTATGTAGGGTATATACGACACATCTGAGGATGTCTATGCCATATTGTATGTCTAATGGCGTTTTCTTCAATCGCTTCCTTAACCCTCATGTTCACTAGCTTGGAAATGACTCATTATGTGTTTGAGTTACATATCTGAGAGAAAACACAAGCACGCACACACGCACGTACACACGCACGCACGTACGCACGCATGCACGCACGCACGCACGCACGCACGCACGCAAACACACACAAACACAAACACAAACATGCACACACACACACACACACACACACACACACACACACACACACACACACACACACACACACACACACACACACACACACACACACACACACACACACACACACACACACACACACAAGCCAATGCCTCTCGTGTCACATTGGCGTTGACTTGATTTCGACTATGTCATTAAAAAGTGATCCTCTCAAAGCCTTTGTAGATCCTTTGCTGAAAAGTTTTTTTCGTTTTTTTTTTTTTTTGCGGAGCACAAAACTTTTTAAGAGCATAACCTTCAGAAGCACGATAGTGGAAAGGTAAAAGAAAAGCAGGTAGTTGATGATATGATGACAAAATGAAATAGCTTGCCAGGACAAATAACAAAGGGCCCGAGTCCTTTGATACCTCCGTTTTCTTCTTCTGTGCTTTCCTGAGGTGAATGCTTAGATAGGATCTACATAGCATTATGCCTGAACTATCTGAAGCCCTTTGTGAAGAAATTATTTTAATATTTAATAACTGTGCAGCACAGTGGGTGTTTTTTTTTTGTTCTACAGCCAAATTTGTGTTTGAAAGTGATGAATGACTCCCAACCTCATCAACGAGGCTGTTAAATAAGACATTTATCATACAAATCATTAGGATGCCAGGGACACAACACTTCCACACATTTATGCGCAGGCAACATTTCATGGCCTTTTATCATTTTGTGGTGCACAACGTGCACTTCCCAAGAGCAGTCAAAATGTTTTCATTAGAGGTTGGCCTTGAAGCCGTTAATAAAGGCCCACTTCAAGGCAACATGCTTTTGGCTGGTGATGGTGTCTTAAAAAGCAACATAATTACATCATGAACATCATATAATTGAAAAGGACCTTTTAATTGGGCAGCCATCATGGGTAAGCGGTTAGGGCATCAGACTTGTAGTCTAAAGGTTTCGGTTTCGGTGTGACTCCCAACCCGGCAGGTTGTTGGGGGGGAGTAATAAACCAGTGCTACCATCCTGCCATAATGCTCCATTGGGGGAGGTTTGGGGATGCCCCCTTGCACGGGTGAGTCATAAATGCAATTTTCTTGTGTGCAGTGGGCACTGTGTGCTGTGGGGTGCTGTGTCACAACGACAATAGGAGTTTCTAAGGTGGGCTTTCTTTTTCACTTTGATGCAGAGTACTTTCCGTGCTCTACTAGTTGCATGTGGCTATCCCCGACTATAATATTAGCTCATAAACACAGTAAACATGTGACTTACATGGGGGTCCTGAATTGTATAATGTTTAAGACCTTGCACAACACGTCTCGGCTTTTAAGACCTGCATTGTATGATGGTATATAGTGGTTCATTATGTGAGAGGGTCTCCTTTGGGGGTCCTGTATAATGTTGTATATTTCCTAATGTGGGTCCTGTATTGTATACTGTGGTATAACGGCTAATGTGATAGAGTCTTATCTGGGAGTCCTGTGTAATGTTGAATAATACAATCATAATGTGTGTGTGTGTGTGTGTGTGTGTGTGTGTGTGTGTGTGTGTGTGTGTGTGTGTGTGTGTGTGTGTGTGTGTGTGTGTGTGTGTGTGTGTGTGTGTGTGTGTGTGTGTGTGTGTGTGTGTGGGGGGTTGTGGTCTTACCTGGGGGTCCTGTGGGGCCGGCTGGTCCTGGAATGCCATGGCCCATCTGACCTCTCTCACCCTTCTGGCCGCGGTAACCTGCACCCAGGGTCAAAGGTCACAGCCATTAGACCGACATCAGCCAAATCTCAATCTAATATACACAACAAACACACACACTCAGTAATATTACGTCATCATGTTAGTCTGTAGCACTCAATGTTGCACCATATAGAGTTGGGCGCTGTTTCCACACAGCAGGATATTTTTAAATGTGGATATATTTTTCTCCTGGTTACATTGGTTTTGGCCTTCCATTTCCACGAAGCCGATTTTTTAAACCCAGATATAAAAAATCAGGCTTTGAAAATATCCTATTTAGGGGGCTAAAACGCATTTGTTACAATGGAGTATTTATTTTTATCCACATGTTACGTTTACACCTAAACAGGAGAAAAATATAGCAGGCTTTAAAAATAGCAGGCTACGTGGAAACAGCACCTTAGTCTGTGACCACATCTCGCCAGTAATGTGGCTCTCTATGAGAATGCGGAAACAGAGTATATATTCTCAAATGAATAAAAAACCCAGAGTGAATAAAACATAAACAAGAGAGACTGACTTTAGGTGAAGAAAATATACAGTCTCGTTAAAGATGCTGTCAAAACAACAGGCATCAAAGGCAGTCGCCCGGGACTAGGCCCCTGTTGTGCAGGTCAACAGTGTGTGTGTGTGCGTGTGCGTGTGTGCATGTGTGTGTGTGTGTGTGTGTGTGTGTGTGTGCGTGTGTGCGTGCGTGCGTGTGTGTGTGTGTGTGACCTGCCTGTTGACCTGCCTGTCAGTGTGACATCTAGGAGAAGCCTCCATAAGCAAAGCAAGAATAAAAAAGGAGCCTTAGCCCACAACACACGGGTCAGGTGACAACAAACAAACACTAGCACCATTGGACATAATGATAATGATGATAACACAACATAACAAGTCAATGGTCGATGGCAATGGTGTAGTTGTTTTGTGTCCAAACATAAATGGTTCTAATTATGAATCCCATAATTGGCTGACAGAGAGCTTGGGGGTAAATGCTTTGTTTGTCCAAGGAAGGTGATGACACCAGAAGCACATCCAGAGTATTATTAGTGTCATCATACCTTTCCTGGTGCCATGGTAACATTGTAAACGATCGCGAAGCTTATCTAACGGACTGTATTTGTTTTCACCTGCAGTTTTATCTCAGATTATGCCAGCAGAACGCTCGCAGCTGTTTGAGTAGTTGTTTAGTGGCAAAGCCAGTGGGATTGTTACACCAGACGGACAGCAGGGGGCATAGCAACACACTTGAACGAGACAGCCTCAGACGGACACACACATAGCACTCAGTGTCGAACACGCACAAAACACACACACACACACACGCACGCACATACAGGCACAACACAAGCGTCTGTCCATCAGAAGCCCATTGTGGTAAGTGTGTGAGTACTGTTACTTGCATCCTTTCTCTGCCTCTCTCTCCCTCTGTCTGTCTCGGTCTCTCTCTCACTCTCTTTCACACACTCTCTTGGTGCCTTCCCATTTCTCTCTTGTGCTCAGTCACTCCAACAAACCCAAAGCACACGCTAGTTGTGCATTCCGAGCAGCACATGCAGGTTGGCGGACGGGCGCCCTTTCGCACGAGAGAGACAGAGAGAGAGAGAGAGAGAGAGAGAGAGAGAGAGAGAGAGAGAGAGAGAGAGAGAGAGAGAGAGAGAGAGAGAGGGACAGAAGAGCACAGAGGAGAGAGAGAGAGAGAGAGAGAGAGAGAGAGAGAGAGAGAGAGAGAGAGAGAGAGAGAGAGAGAGAGAGAGAGAGGAGAGAGAGAGAGAGAGAGAGAGAGAGAGAGAGAGGGACAGAAGAGCACAGAGGAGAGATAGGTAGAGAGAGAGAGAGAGAGAGAGAGAGAGAGAGAGAGAGAGAGAGAGAGAGAGAGAGAGAGAGAGAGATAGAAAGAGAGAGAGAGAGAGAGAGAGAGAGAGAGAGAGGCGCACAGAGGAGAGAGAGAGAGGAGCACAGAGGAGAACAGGAGAGCACAGAGGAGCTCTTGTGTTAATCAAGGTGGAGGACAGGAGGCTTTGAAATACGCACTGCCCGAGCTCTGTCCGCCATCTTATCCTGGACTCCCCTCCTCCCCCCTCCCCAGCCCCTGCACCTCCCTCCTCCCGCCTTCCCCACCCAAAATAACCGTCACCCTCTCCATCCCTCACCCCCTCCTCCCCTCAAACAGATCCCATCCCCTCCTACTCCTCCCTCCCATACGCACCTTAACTGAACCCCCCACCCCCCACCCCCCACCACCCACCCCCTCCCCCCTCACCAAAACAACCCTCACCCTCTCCATCCCTCTCCCTCCTCCCTCCCCTCAAAAAACTCCCATGCCCTCCTACTCCCTCCCTCCCATACGCCACCCCCCCCCACCCCACCCCCTCTTCCCCCTTCACCAAGACAAGGCTGCTCTGCTGAGGGAGACAGGTTGGGGAAGATTTTCGCACAGCTCCACAAGGCAGGGAACAGGGCTTAAGGAGGCTACCCGAGGGTACCCAAGCCAAATCCTGGTGTCTGCAGGAGGGAGGGATGCAGGGAGGGAGGGATGGATGGATGGATGCAGGGATGGAGAGACGGGGTCTGGGGGGTGCTACAAAAGGCTTTTAAAATGTTGAAAATGCCAACAGTGTGGTCTGACGTAAGAGCAGCTGTCTGATTATGATAGCATTAACAGCAATAAGAGGATAGTGATACAATAACAATAGTATAAGTAATAGTAACCGGAACAACACATTAAAATAAAACAAATAATTATGTCAAAACAAACAAACAATACTATTGATGACAAGCTGCCTCGGAGGAGCAAATGAAGAGTTCAGATGCAAAACCCCCTAACTCCATTTCTGAAGACCTGCACTTCTATATTTTTAGAGAACCCCATTGTTGGTTTGGTTTACATTCATGTACTTGATAATACACATAAATGGTTATATTACATAAATAACATTTAAAAATGTGCAATTTTGATAGCACTGTATTAAATAAAAATGAATTAAGATTATTTTCTGAAAAGGCACTTAGGGGGTTTTGCATCTGAACTCTGTACTGTACTGTAGGAGCCATTCAGGGCAACGCTAGCAGCATTGTTGGGCAGATAGGTGAGCAAAGAGTACCTGGGGGTCGGTGTCGGTGACGTTGTGGAAGTAGCACATGTTAGGGCGGCACAATGACAGTCAGTGCCACTATTGTATGGATTTTTTTGTGGACTATCTAAGAAGCATGTTCATGCAGTGTATCAACAACCCATGACGGATTAATTGGTGGGCATTAGATGCCGTTGTGCCACCTGACGTCTGCGCCGGAAAAAAAAACGTCTTTGACCCCTACTCCTCCTCCAGGCTCCCACTGCACCTGTACAGCTGCCCTGACAACAACGCACCGCACATCACCCTCCACACCCCTCCCCTCCCCTCCCCTCCTTCCCTCCTCTCCTCTCCTCTCCTCTCCTCTCCTCTCCTCTCCTCTCCTCTCCTCTCCTCTCCTCTCCTCTCCTCTCCCCATCCCTTCCCCTTCCCCTTCCCCTTCCCTTCCCTTCCCTTCCCTTCCCTTCCCTTCCCTTCCCTTCCCTTCCCTTCCCCGCCCTTCCCTTCCCTTCCCTTCCCTTCCCTTCCTGTGTTTTTACAATTGTACAGATCCACAGCCAGGAGCAAGGGGGCACTGCAGTCCAAGTCTCAGGGACACACAGCTTGCCTACCAGCCTACCAGCCTGACAACCTGAGAAGATACACAGCCTGCCTGCCTGCCTGCTTGCCTGCCTGAGGGGCCGGTTATATATAGCCTACTACCCGGCTATTCTGATCAATGAAGACCTTTCCCTGCATTTGTGCCTTTCGTATACACACAAACAGGTTTTTCCTTGGAAAACTAATCTTTTTTAAAACTCCGGCAAAAGTGGTGTGTAACAAAGATATTTTGGTAAACGTAGGGAAGAAAAATGTTTGCTTATGTATAAACAGTGCCTGAGAAGACACACAGCCTGCCTACCTGTCTGTGAAGGCACACAGCCTGCCTGTCTGCCTGCCAGTCTGCCTGCCTGCCAGCCTATCTGCCTGCCTGCCTGCCTGCCTGCCTGCCCGCCCGCCCACCTGCATGCATGCCTGCCTGCCTGCCTACACCTGCCTGTCTGCTTACCTGCCTGCATGCCTGCCTCCCTGCCTGCCTGCCAGCTTACCTGCCTGCCTGCTGCCTGCCTGCCTGCCTGCTTACCTGCCTGCCTGCCTGCCTGCCTGCCTGCCAGTCTGCCCGTCTGCCTGCCTGCCAACCTGCCTGCCTGCCTGCCTGCCTGCCTGCCAGCTTACCTGCCTGCCTGCCTGCCAGTCTGCCCGTCTGCCTGCCTGCCAGCCTACCTGCCTGCCTGCCAGCCTACCTGCCTGCCTGCCTGCCTGCCAGTCTGCCCGTCTGCCTGCCTGCCAACCTGCCTGCCTGCCTGCCTGCCTGCCTGCCAGTCTGCCCGTCTGCCTGCCTGCCAGCCTGCCTGCCTGCCTGCCAGCTTACCTGCCTGCCTGCCTGCCTGCCTGCCTGCCAGCCTGCCTGCCAGCTTACCTGCCTGCCAGCCTGCCTGCGACGCTGAGAGAAAACACTACCTCATACCTCTGGGGTTGTCTGGGTGACTACTCTGCGGGCTGATTTGCATTTGCATGAAGAGTCAGGGCTTTCTCAGTGCCTCGGCCCTCAGCTCGACCCAAAAGGAGAAGGACCCGTGATTGCTCCCTGTAGTCCATCAGAATGGCATAGGGCCAGTGGCGTGCATAGACATTTTGGGGGACAGGTGCTGAAGGGGGGACTGGGGGCATGTGGAACTTACTGTGAAACTGCCTTATAGAGGCTATTATATCGGGCAATTATTGTCACATGCTTTTGATCGTGAAGCATTTGTAGATTACCATGTCAACATGGACCACAGTACAGTGCATTGTGACAAAAAAGCTTCAATAAAGAACTTTCAAAAAGGGCATTTTTTTTGTCCAGTAGGGCAAAGGGGCAGGTGCTTTAGCAAATACAAAGCTTCCCTTCGTGTGTACATCTACATATCTAAACCCAGGCTGATGAAAATAATCACAGCAAATCGACAATAATGAACTGTTCCCATAATGAGTCACAGCACCTTGCCTATACTCACTGTATAACCAGCACGATTTCAAACATCTCAATGTTCTCAAGCGGACATGGACACATAGGAGCGTGTTTGTAACCAGCATCACCATTAGGTTAAAACATTACTTTATTAACAGTAAATTAACTAGTGAGTGTAACAAAACAGACAGTTGATGCAGCTGACATTCATTTACAAATGAAAAAAGTCACATCATGCCAACAATATTACAAAGGTATATTAGCTCTACACACTTCTGTTATCAAAATATTGTCCATTTGACATGTAAAATTCATATTATTTTCACAAAATATCAATGGTTTGGTTTACAACATTACAACAGTTACAATTAAGAGATATTTTCAGCTTTAAGATTTGAGTGATCAGAGGGCTCGGTTTGACACAAGGAAAACGCGCAACACAAAAAAACCTGACAGAAACAAAAGCAAAAATGAGTGTAAATGGCAAAAAAGGGAACAGGCACAACAGTTTTAGGCACACAGCACAACAACAAGAAACAAACACCAACAAAAACAGCAGAAAATAAAAAGCAACATCTGGCATTGAGATTACCATGAGAAGTCAATGCTAAATCGTTAGCCTGCAGGTTTTTTTTCCCAACTCAGAAAACAAATACAATCCAATAAGTTTCTGTCTCTGGAGGGAATAAAGGGGTCAGAAACAGCAGTGACACTAGTGGACTTGGAAAAAACAGTTAAGCTAAACTCTGACTTGAGGAGAAGGGAGGGGACGTCATTGTCTGCCAAAGGACTGAACATCCATACAAATGAAAAACAGAAAAAACAAAAACAGAAACAAAGCTAAGACTTGCTGTTTTTATCCCAAGTGAAGTGTGGGTACATGGGTTGAAGCAGGATGGTTATTTTTCTCCATAAACTATTCACTTTGGCACGTTTCAGAAGGAGCCAAATTGGCTATTCCAGCGGCAGCCCCATCTCCACTGAAGGATGACGAGAAATAATGAGGAAATATTACCCCAAACTCTCATGTCAGTTCCACTGTGGAGGACCACGCAGGAAAGCAACATTATGCAAATTAAAAAAATAATAAAATAAATATATATATACGTATAGATTAATATTTATTTAAAGGCTCCGATTTTCCAGCAGTCAAACTGTGTACGCCCATCCCTAACTTTCCTTTTTACGCTTTGCATGTTATGCCACACTTGAGCTTATATTGGTAATAACAAACATTCTTGCGGTTCAATTAGACACGAAAATCACCTCAAACAAGGGTAGAATATTAGCAACTGCAAAACAATAAAGAACAGTTACAAGTGGGTAAACTCTGTTATAGAAACACAAGCGGAACATACATTAAAATAGCACATGGTAGTTTGAAGCAGCAATTTTCGGCTTTTAGATTTTTAGGGTTTTTAGAGGTTTCAGTGGCAGCAGACACTTCTCACATAGTCAGTCTATGTGCGTAAATACAATGAGGTAGACGAACACTTGAACACTCAGACATTCCTCCTTATCGTAGCCCAGCACATGTTCTCTAGAAGTTACCAGCGTCCGTGGAAAGAACTTTGGAGAGCAGACAAAGGGAAGAGGGCCTCTTTTTCTCAAACTTGGTGTCCGGATACTCACTATACATGGATTTCAGGACTTGGCTGCACGCGCAGGCAAGAATTCCAAAATGCTACGCAGTTTGCGATTCCTTCCTGCGCAGGCAGCAAACCGTTTGACATCGGAAACCCATGTATAGCCACACACTCCTTGACACAGAGTCACCCAGATACTCGCCAAGCCCTGTTTATGGATACTCTCCATAGCCAAGGACTCCTTATGGATATTTGCCATAGCCAAGGCCTCCTTATGGATACTCGCCATAGTCAGGCCCTAATACTATGGCAACAATATACTCGCCATAGTCAGGCCATAATACTGTGGCAACAGAATACTCACTATAACCAAACCCTCCTTAAAACTGGGGCGTCTAGATAGTCGCCATAGCCAAGCTCTAATACTGTGGCATCCGGATACTCTCCATAGCCAAGCTCTCCTTAATACTGAGTTCGGTGTATGGATACTCTCCATAGCCAAGCTCTCCTTAATACTGAGGTGTATGGATACTCTCCATAGCCAAGCTCTCCTTAATACTGAGTTCGGTGTATGGATACTCTCCATAGCCAAGCTCTCCTTAATACTGAGGTGTATGGATACTCGCTATAGCTGAGCTCTCCGTAACACTGATGGAAGTGACACATCAGAGCAATATATCATTATTGATGAGGCTGCCCGTGGGACCAGTCACACACTTGCTCAGCCTTTGATAAATGATCACCTCCGTTCAGTTCCACCCCCCCCCCCTTATTCTCTGTCTCTGTGTTCTTCTTCCACTCTTTCCCTCTCTGTCCCTCTTTCTACACCCCCCCCCTTCATTCAGTCTGCTTGCTTTTGTTTTTCACTGCCAGGGCTGGACTGGGCCAAAACATCGAGCCAGGCATTTTCAGCCAAGACCGGTCTGCCAGGCATTGACAGAGACAATGAAGCCAGTGACAAAAAAAGTTGTCATCTAACATGAGTTGTTTTAACCACAACAGCCAAAATGAATATTTGAATCTGACTCTGTGAGATTTGCTGCAGCAGCATTAGGACTGATAACATTACATAAAGGGGATGGCCAGGCCAAAACCATCAACAGCCCACCCTGTATGCCCTTATGCCCTATGGCCAGTCCAATCCTGTTCAATGCGTTCTGTTGCAGGGAGTGAGATATCGTGAGCCTCTATACCCACCAACTGTCCCCTCCAACCCCCACCATCCCCGGCCCTGGTGTGTCCACACTGATATTACTTTCTCTTATTCTGAGCCCAATTCCTCATTTGTCTTCATATGTTTGCGTGTGTCGCCGCCGCGCACCAAAAGCTCCTCGCCATTTTCTTCCCGCCTTCTGCGCCCCCCAAGATTGCGCTGATAAATGTGTCGAGCGAGGGAAAGAAATACCCACAATCCTTTACAGAAAAATTACTATCAACTCGCATTCGCGGGCCGTCTCTCCGACAGCTTCACTCTTTCAGAGAGAGAGAAAAAAAGAGTTTTCATCCTCCGTTTGTTTGCCCTCTCCTGATTCCCTTCGCTTTCTTCTCTCTCCTTTCCTCCACGTCATTTTCTTCCCTCCCTCTCTTTCTTTCTTTCCCTTTCTTTCCTAGCCTAACCACTCTCCTTTTCTTCTGCGCACAATCACTGTAGTCCCTGGAGCTGGTGCTTGCTTTCTGAACAGGGCTGGACTGGCCTTCTGGTATAGCAGGCACTTCCCAGTGGGCCCCCCACCCTTACATTTCTGAAAATAAGGGGCCACCGGTGAGTCAGTTCTGCCCTGCTAATTATGAGGGGCCCCTGTAGCCTCTTACTGCAGATGGGGTCGCCAGTGGGCCTATTCACTATTTGCAGAAAATACTCAACTACATCATAACAACATTGCTATGACAGTACCAGGAGCCTTAAGTTACACATTAAGACACAGCCATTACAGTTTCGGTGACAGTAAGGTTATAACATAGGCTCTGGTCTAAGGGGTTAAACCGAAAGTGCCCAGGCCCTATTGCTCCTCCACACCAGCCCTGTTTGTGAACTCTTTGGGTTTTCATTTCCCGTCTCGGGGTTGGTTGGTTGGTTGGCTGGGGTGGGTGCCACTTGTGTGTGCTGTCTGAGAGCAGCTCATATTTCAAATCTTACTTTGCCTGAAGCCGACTGACCCTCCCTCTGAGTTCTAATGGACGACCCCTAAATCACAAGTCCCGGACAAAAAAAAAAAAAGAAATAAGCTGAAATAAATCTAAGAAAGCACCACCAATAGTGCCATGCCACCAGCACATATGGCGCAACACCACAAACACACACACACACACACACACACACACACACACACACACACACACACACACACACACACACACACACACACACACACACACACACACACACACACACACACACACACACACACACACACACACACACACACACACACACACTATCCATATACAGTCATACACCTCCTCTTGGCTTAAATATCACACTTGAGAAATGACTTGGAAGGGGCAGGCAGTGCGAAGGAGCTTGGTGAGAGAGGCAAAACCCGCGTCATCAAGGTTAATCTCTCCGAAAAAGGCTGGAAATTAAAGTCTCTCCATTACTTTTGTCCCACCCACAGTTCATATAGCAGCCTTTGGCATCAGTCATTAGGAAGCCAGTCTTCAGGTAGGGGTTGTGAAGGGGTCAGGGTGGTGGGGTAGGTGGTTGGGGGTGGGGAGAAGGAATGGGTGACGATGGGATGGGTGGGTACTATACTGGAGGCGGGAGGCTGGGGTGGGGGAAACTGGGGACATTGGGGAGATGGAGAGTTGGGGAACTGGGAACTAGGAACTGGGGACGTTGGGAACTGGGGACGTTGGGGAGATGGGAAGTTGAATTGGTGGTTACTTAGGGAGACAGTTCAGTTCAAGAGCTCTCTCTGGACAATGTTTTTGTTTTGCTTTTTATTTGTTTTTAGTCTGCTATTTCCAGAGGCTGGGGGGTGGTGGTGGGAGGATGAGGGGGGGTAGCAGGAGGGTCCTTACCCTGAGGGCCGGCGGGGCCCGGCTGGCCGGGGGCACCCGGGGAGCCGACGTTGCCCGGGGGACCTGGAGGCCCCTGCCGCACCTGAGACGCCAAGATGGCCGCCGGTGTCTTCTGTAGCTCTGGAGGAGGGGAAATGGAGGAGGAGAAGAAGAGAGGAGGAGGAGGAGGAGAAGAAGAGGGTAGGAGTAGGGGGTGGAGGAGGAGAAGAAGAAAAAGAAAAGAGCAGAAGGAGGTGGAGGATGAAAGGAGAGGAGAGGGAGGTGGAGGAGAAGAAGAGAGGAGAAGAGAGGGAGGGGGAGGTGGAGGAGGAGAAGAAAGGAGAGGAAGATAGAGGAGGAGAGGAATAGAGGAGGAGTTGGTAGAGGGGGAGAAGAAGAGAGGAATTAAACAAATGTATCAGTTAGAGAGCAACACTCGCCAGCTGCTCTGGAGGAGAGGAAGCTACAGGTGGAGGGGAAGAAGGACAGAGCAATTAAACACATTTGTCGGTTAGAGAGAGCAAGAGTGAAAGAGAGATACCGAGAAAGAGAGGTGGAGAGCACGAAGGAAACGGCACATTTTTGAAAGTAACCTTAAGGGCTATGATCAAACCATTGTGAAGAAGCCTAACAAATGTCTCCGATCAAAACATTGTGAAGTATAGGCTTTTTGTCATTGGCAGTATGCAGGAGTTCAATTTCTTTATATTTCAGTTAGACTGCAGTCACCTCCAATGAACCTGTCTTTAACAGATGTTTTCAAGTGTCTAATTTGTCTTTTTGGAAGTAGCGGTAGTAGTGCCAAACTCACGAAGTTACCCTCTAATTAGGTATTCCTCTAGTACCTTTGGGTGCAATCATTCGAGAACTGAACATTGCCCCGACGGGGAGGTGAGCCATCACGGCTCCTGATCAGCTCTCATTCCACCAGACAGGTAAGGTCAGCGTTCTCATTAGCAATTACACCAACGGTGACAAATTTGTCAGTTGAGTTCACAAAAAAAGAGGAAGGAAGTCGTGACTTGGCCCACTCTTGCTAGTAGGTAGCTGCCAGTTGGGATTCCACACCATTACGTTACACACAGCCAGGGTCATAAACATTTCATGCCACTAGATCTTGTCACAGGCAGGCGTACCTTCAAAAATCCTCAAGACTTCAGTTCGGATAAACGTCCTAATTTCCTCCATGGCCGTAGGGTCACTCTGAGAGAGAGAGAGAGAGAGAGAGAGAGAGAGAGAGAGAGAGAGAGAGAGAGAGAGAGAGAGAGAAAGAAAGTGTGAGAGAGAGGGAAAGAGAGAGAGCGTGAAAGAGAGATGGAAAGAAAGAAAGAAAGAGAAGAGAAAGGGAAATGAAATGGAAAAAAGGAAACACAAACATAAGCAAAACGTGTTTAGCAGATTAAGGAAATGCAATTATGAGGTGAGGGTAGTGATGGCGTATTCGTGCCAGAGGGAGATGTGATGGCCGCGTGGTGGCGTGAAGAGATAAAGGAATGAAATCGCGCTGGAATAGTAATCAACTCTCCGCATGCCATCTCTCCCAGCACCCGCCGCTGATATCTGCGGCTTGGGTGGCAAGCCGGAAACACTTACACAAACAATCGCTCCAATGAAAATGAAAATAAATAAATCATTCCTGAGCAGTTCTTTGTCAACTAGTCAGTCTCAATGCCTACCACAACAACCACAGCAACCATCCCTAATATAATGTAATAATATCCGTAATGTAATGTAACAAGTGTAATGTAATGCAACATAATGTTACGTAATGTATGAAGTACTCTTACAGATGTAAACAACACATGGTTCTACTTTATACTTTACTCTATACAACAGAGATGGCGAAGGTAAACCAATCAGGTCTGAGCAGTCGTAAAAGCTGAAGTTTGAGCTTGCATAGATATGGCAAGATGATTGGCTCAAGGACAGCGCCGCTCAGCAGGCAATTGGCACTTGCTCCCAGAAAGGCGGGAGATGTGTAGGCACGTGCCATATTGATGTTATGAATTGTTCATTTCTATGGACGTTTTTCTGAGCATGCTGAGTCGTGCTGAGTTAGCCAGGCCACGCCCTCCAATTGACAGAACAGCTTTGGCATTTGCTTTTAGTCAAGCCAAGAGCAATGTAAATATTGTTTCTGAACTACAGAAAAATCATGAACTCCAACCACTTTGTCGGGAAACAGTCAACGTTGAGCAAACCAAGGGAGGCGGGTTAAGTATGCCGTTTGGGAAACGTTAATTGCTATGCTCTAGGACAGACCAAGTCTCTAAGAGATTTGAAAGTCGATGATAATCAGGCTAGTGCTGAGTGGTGCGGGTGTTGGGTAAGGCTGGGGCTGAAGCCACACCTCCATGCCCCAGTGACCTGATATGGCAGCAGAAGGGTTAAAAAAATAAGCCCGTCCATGGGTTCTGTCCATTATCCCAGTGCGCCCAAGTGACAGTCATGGGTATGCTGTTAGGGCGTCAGACTTGTAGCCCAAAGATTGTCGGTTCAACTCCCGATGCGCCAGGTTGGTGGGGGGGGTAATCAAACAGTGCTCTCCCCCATCCTCCTCCATGACTGAGGTACCCTGAGCATGGTGCCATCCCGCCGCACTGCTCGCTAGGGGCGCCATTGAGGGCTTCCCCCTTGCACAGGTGAGGCATAAATGCAAGTTCGTTGTGTGCAGTGTGCAGTGTTCACTTGTGTGCTGTGGAGTGCTGTGTCACAATGGCAATGGGAGTCATCAGTAATCCAAAAGTAAACAAGAAGGATCACCACACATTGACACTGGTGAACTTGATTTTGCTGCTTTTTTATTGTTAAGTGAAAAACGCACCGGTGAACCTGAACACCAAAACGAAATGCGTTGTTCACCTAACAATAAAAAATCAGCAAAAGCAAGTCCACCAGTGTGCGGTGATCCTTCTTGTTTACTTTTGGATTATTGATGACAGCACTTCACCAGCACCTGGGACCTGGCTGTGCATAGGAGTTTCAGATCTTTGAGTGACACCCTCCAACACTGACAGCCTCCAGCGCTGTGACAAGGCCCGTCTGTCATCCTAGGGCAGATTCCAATATGCTAACTTCCGTCCTCCCTTGCTCACTTGCCTGCGTGTGACCTCATGATGACGTCACCGACGACAGAAAATGAATTCAACATCTTGCAAAAGTACGATTCTATTGTCATTTTCTCATTTGAAATCGGGATGGTGAATGAAGAACAGTCCCCCAAAAATTGCTGCGGCAAGGCTGACAGCTGGGAAACGTTATGATTTTCTCCACGTCAGCAATATGCGAGGCCACAAGCACAAAAGTCTGCATATTGGAATGCTCCCCCTGACTACACAGCACACTGAACAATCTCCAACACCGAGACCAGAGATTCTTTAATAGAGATAATATAGGTTTCTAATAGGTTTCTATGGGCACCTAACATGACCAGGTTCCGGTCTGCCTAAAGGGCCGTGTCATAATGCTCCTACAATGAATAGAACAGTCCTTAGGTCTGCCTAGGTCTGCCTAAGGGGGCCATAATAGAACCAGGAAACAATGGGCCAATGGAACCTCTCTCTCTCTACTCTCTCTGCCGAGACCCTCACAAGGCCTAACTGAGCTGTAGTCACAGAGATGATTTACAGACATGAGATAACTCTCCACCAAGGACTTTTGCTACTAAGGAGTCAGGATCGAGTGCCGGCATTCAGTGGAATATGCAACACAACACAGTGTGCCCTCTCTGGTGGGAACTAACGAACGCATTCAGTGGCTGCTGACGATTACGTAACCCGAGAGAGAAAGTGGTGTGCGTGTGTGTGTGTGTGTGTGTGTGTGTGTGTGTGTGTGTGTGTGTGTGTGTGTGTGTGTGTGTGTGTGTGTGTGTGTGTGTGCGTGTGTGTGTGTGTGTGTGTGTGCAAATATACACGCGGGGGTGGATCTTCATCCTCTGCAGTGCTTGCGGCTCAGCCTCCCCACACACACACACACACACACACACACACACACACACACACACACACACACACACACACACACACACACACACACACACACACACACACACACACACACACACACACACACACACACACACACACACACACACAGGGCCACTGACAGCTTAGGACAAAGTCATTTGAATGGACCCCCTCACCCAATACATACAATGTAATGAGAACCCAATTCTGGGCCCCCCTTCTCTCTGGGCCCGGGACAGCAGACCCCTTTGTCCCCCCCTTGTCGACTTCCCTGCACACACACACACACACACACACACACACACACACACACACACACACACACACACACACACACACACACACACACACACACACACACACACACAGACACACACACACACACACACACACACACACACACACACACACACACACACACACACACACACACACACACACACACACACACACACACACATAACCACAACCACACACACAGACACACTCGTCCCATACACCCTGTTTTCCCTCCCACACACACACACCTCCTCTACCCTCCAGCATCATCAGCACAGCAAGCTGCTCCCCAGAAGGCCCTGCAGGGGCAGCACACACACACACACACACACACACACACACACACACACACACACACACACACACACACACACACACACACACACACACACACACACACACACACACACACACACACACACACACACACACACACACACACACACACACACACAGGGTGGCCTGATTGCTGAGGTATGGAGGGAGACAAGGAGAGAGAGGGTGAAGAGAAGCGAGAGAGAAGAGAGAAGGAGAGAGGGCGGTATAGGGAAGAGGAGAGAGGGCAGAGGAGAGGGGAGAGAGGAGGCCTCTAGAAAAAGTGAGAGAAAAGGGCATAGGGGAAGAAGATGTGGGAGGTAGAAGAGGAGAGGAGAGGAGAGGAGAGGAGAGGAGGTGCTCAGTATAGATAATACAAGGGGGAAGGTGGAAGAGAGGTGGTAGAGAAAGGGGACAGGGGGGAAGAGGAGAGGAGAGGAGAGGAGAGGAGAGGAGAGGAGAGGAGAGGAGAGGAGAGGAGAGGAGAGGAGAGGAGAGAAGAGGAGAGAAGAGGAGATGATGAGGAGAGGAGAGGAGAGGAGAGCACAGGAGAGGAGAGCACAGGAGAGGAGAGCACAGGAGAGGAGAGCACAGGAGAGGTGGGGGAGATGGGAGACATGGGATGCTGAAACGGGGTGCTGTGGTTGTTGTGGTAGGCCAGCGGTACCCAACTGGGGGAGGGGGCGGGGGGCATAGGGGAACACAGAGTTATTGTAAGGGGGAGAGAGAGACAGACAGACAGGAAAGGAGAGGAGATGTCAGTACAGTAGAGGATAGGAGGAGAGGAGAGGAGAGGAGTGGAGAGGAGAGGAGAGGAGAGGAGAGGAGAGGAGAGGAGAGGAGAGGAGAGGAGATGAGAGGAGAGGAGAGGAGGTGCTGAGTATAGATGGGACTGCAGGCTCCCCCAGTCAGCCTCCCAGCCACTTCTGCTATGCTACCATGTTGCACAAACACCACAGAGCAGACTCCACAAGGAGCAGCCCCAGAAGAGAAGAGAAGAGAAGAGAAGAGAAGAGAAGAGAAGAGAAGAGAAGAGAAGAGAAGAGAAGAGAAGAGAAGAGAAGAGAAGAGAAGAGAAGAGAAGAGAAGAGAAGAGAAGAGAAGAGAGAAGTTAACCAAAATAGAAAGGGGAGAGAAATAAAGATGAGAGATGGAGAACAGAAAAAGATCAGAGAGGAGGAAATTAAAAAAGGACATGAGAGAGATAGACAGAGAGAGGAGAGAGAAGGGAGGAGAGAGCAGCGTAGAGCAGTGTTTCCCAACCAGGGGTACGTGTACCACTAGGGGTACGCGAGCACACTGCAGGGGGTACTTGGAAAAATGAAATTTTAACAAATATATGGAGCTTAGTTACATTGAGATGGAGAAAACGATATAGAACTTGACTTAAGGGGTACTCATGGCACAACGAAAAGGCTTGGGGGTACACAAGACAAAAAAGGTTGGGGAACACTGGCGTAGAGGGTTGAGAGAATAGGGAGGTGAGAGCAGGATAGAGAGAGATGAGAGATGAGAGAGAGGGAGGTGAGAGCAGGATAGAGAGAGATGAGAGATGAGGGAGGGAGAGCAGGATAGAGAGAGAGAGAGAGAGAGAGAGAGAGAGAGAGAGAGAGAGAGAGAGAGAGAGAGAGAGAGAGAGAGAGAGAGAGAGAGAGATGAGAGATGAGACGGGGAAGGCGAGTTGTGAGGTTCCCATTAATTACATGAACCTGTGAAGTGGATGTTTGATGGCCGACTGACACACCTACAGTCGGAGCAGGAGCGCACCAAACAATTAGCCAGCGAGCGCAGCGCACAGACAGCTCAGCTCAGCACAGATGAGAGCGCCCGATAGCCGGCGCCGGATTCATGCACAGGCTAGATATGGCTGCAGCCTAGGGCCCCCCCACCTGCCAGGGGGCCCCCAGTTGGCAAAAGTGAGGTGGGGGGGGGGGCAATATAATTGGAGAAATTTAACAAGGTGCGCTATTGACAACTTAGTCTGCGTTGGAGTAAAGACGCCGTCTACTCTGTTATTTTGTTATGAAATTTGTCTTCCGTGGGGGCCTACAGCAACCTGTATCCTAGGGCCCCGGGCCTTCTTAATCCGGACCTGCCTATAGCACACAGCACCAGAGACATGCAGAGGCAGAGGCAGAGGCACTCTGATAACTTTAATTATACAACCGTTTGAAGTTAATATTTATTGTCTGGGCAAGAAAGTGAGAAAACAGCACATCATTATCACAACTCATGAATATGCTGACTTCTTAAAGGCACTGCGTGCAATATTTTTAGGTTTTCATTATCAACATTCACAAAGTTGTCCTATTTTCATGAATATATTACCCCCCACCATCAACATCAAGTATTATTTAGACTTTAGGCTTTCCATGGGGGCCCATGTCCCGTCTTCAACTGTTAGCTCATCAGGGACACAAGTGCCTCTCAGCTGCTCATTGCTTCGCTCACCATGGCATGATAAACCCACAACAACTTTGGGAAGTTTAAAAAAATGAAAGGAGGTCAGACCAAGTCTCGAAGAGATTTGAAAGTCGATGATAATCAGGCTAGTATTCACAGGGGTATAATACTTGTTATGGATAATATTACAGTACAGGTACGTACCAGTATTCCTGGGAGCCCAGGGTTCCCGGCTGGTCCTGGTGGTCCAAGGTCTCCCTTGAGTCCAGAAGGCCCCCTCGGTCCAGAGATTCCCGGGTCTCCAGTACGCCCCCTCTCCCCCTGCACGCCCCGCTCCCCAGGGATGCCTGGGTCTCCCTGCAACATCACAGCAATGCAATAAGAGGAGAGCGGATCAACACACCATTACAATATTTCTCAATTGGTTTTGTACATTTCTCGAATCTTACTCGCATTTTGCAAAACATCACGTTCATTTCCAAAAAAGATTTAACAAGTGGCAAAACACCATGGATGACCTGCAAAACCCAATCTCTCAAAACCCGGTTTTTGTGTCTGTGAACGTGTCAGAGCCATCAAAATGTTATGTCACTGTGTAAATGTGTTGGGGAGTGAGATCTTTCATGGATTATCATAACAAAGCATTTTGCAGAACACGACAAAATCAATTGATAATGTACAAAAACACTGAGAATTGTACACAACCATTTGCATGGTGATGAAAGCATTTGCTAAATGCTGAAAACTACGAGAAACGTATTTTACCATGTGCACAGGTAACAGCAGGAGGTCACAATTGAACAAGAAGTTTTGAGAATTACTATTCTGTTGTGAGAAATGTACAAAACCAATTGAGAAAAACTGTAACACATCTCTGTCTCTTTTGCTCTCTCTCTCTCTCTCTCTCTCTCTCGTTCTCTCTCTCTCTCTCTCTCTCTCTCTCTCTCTCTCGTTCTCTCTCTCTCTCTCTCGTTCTCTCTCTCTCTCTCTCGTTCTCTCTCTCTCTCTCTCTCTCTCTCTCTCTCTCTCTCTCTCTCTCTCTCTCTCTTTCTCAATAAATACATGTGTGGAAGACTCTGCAGGATGGATGTCTGGCGTGAATCATGCCATTCATTTGCTATTGTTTCTTTAGCACAATGGCCCACAAATGGAGCTGGAGCCTTATCTAAAATGTGGACACTGCACGGCAGAGTGCGCACCACCACCACCACCACCACCACCTCAACTATACACCACCACTACCAACACCTACCCTGCCCACCCTTCCTCACCACCTCCAAGCTATACAAGCCTTCACATTTTCAGTTTCAATGTGTTCTCTTTTTTTTAATGAAATTTCACTTATTACAGTAAAACATGATTTTGCTAGAAAATGGGGAGATGCAGAGATGGGGGAAGGGGAACTTACACGCTCGCCTTTGGATCCACGATCTCCAGCTCTACCTGTGGCCCCCTGAGAAGAGAAGAGAAGAGAAGAGAAGAGAAGAGAAGAGAAGAGAAGAGAAGAGAAGAAAAGAAAAGAAAAGAAAAGAAAAGAAAAGAAAAGAAAAGAAAAGAAAAGAGAAGAGAAGAGAAGAGAAGAGACAAGAGAGTGGAGGAAAAGGAAAAGAGAGAGGGGGAAAAGAAGAAAGAGGTGGGAGGAGAAAAACAGAGGAGACTGATGAGTGGACTGATGTAAATAACTTCGTGGAAGACATCCAGTCTCTAGTTGCTGCTGCTGTGAAGTGAAAGCCCAACTGGGAATACCATAAGTGTTCACTGCACATTGCACACAACGACATTGCATTTATGTCTCACACGTTCAAGGGGGCAGCCCCTAATGGCGCTCCAAGGGAGCAGTGCGGCGGGACAGTACCATGCTCAGGGTACCTCAGTCATGTAGGAGGATGGGGGAGAGCACTGGTTAATTACTCCCCCCACCAACCTGGCGGGTCAGGAGTCGAACCAGCAACCTTTGGGATACAAGTCTGACACCCTAACCACTTACCCATGACTGTCCTGTAGTGTAGTGTAGTGTAGTGTAGTGTAGTGTAGTGTAGTGTGATGTAGTGTGGTGTCGTGTGGTGTGGAGTAGTGTTATGTAGTGTAGTGGAAGGCAAGGCATGTTTATTTGATAACAGATTTCATACCACAAGGTAATCCAATGTTCACAAGTCTCACACATGGTTCTTGCAAATAAATACAATCAAGGTGCGATTTGTGGGGATTGTCCCCTCTTCTGGTTTTGATATTGCCACTTTTTCTACTCGATTTTAATCACAGTTTAACCCTCCTGTTATCCTTGGGGTCTATTTGACCCCAATCGATGTTTAACGTCTGAAAAATATATGAAGTACATATTTCTTCGACCTCATCTTTGATGACTTTTCCTAAATAGATGGGATAAATGTGAAAAAAGTGAAATTTCCACAAAAATGTTTTTCCTAAGTGCTGTACACATTTTGGTTACATCCGTGTTCCTTGGGGTCAATTTGACCCCAATTTATTCTAGTGTATAAAACATAAATGGAACATCCATATTTTGCAAATAAATGTTAAAATCTGTTTAGATAATGTGAAATACATGAAAATAAGCTATTCAGCCATGTTTCTTTGGAACATTTTGCTTTTGTTTTGGCCCTGATAAATAAAAATACTAATGATATGGGGGAGGCCTAAAACGTATTCACGACAACATTTTTGAACAGTGGTGGCTAGTACAGCATTGACATTTTGACAAAATCCACCAACTGAACCTTGTTGTGCCTGTAGCACCATCATGGCACCCCCCACAGCAACCCCCCACCCCCAACCCTGTACCCTGTGAGCTACTTTTGCACCATCCCACTACACACACACACTAGCATAAGATGGGTCATATAGTCAGCATTGCTGTGCATGCTGTTCTGTGCCCAGCATACATAATTAGAAGTGATTGTATATTTGAAGAGACTCTTTATGATTGTGATCCAAAGATTGAAATGGACTGCTCTGATGGTGACAAGCCGTTGTACTTCTTTAGGTGGATGCGATCTCAAGGCTAGTTGCTATGTTGAGAGATATAATGGTGCTATTCTTCTCCTCTGTTCAGTGTGTTGTTTCAAATTGACATAGTTGTCTGCAGCATTGATTATAAACTGGTGCTACCTGACATAGAGAAGGAAGGACCTTCCAGGAACAGCAACAGCTGTAACTTTTGTGAAGGACATAGGCCTACACATTGACGTCCATACCACAAGTTCTCCAGTGGGCATAAATAGTGAATAGAAGTAAACATACAAGTTGCTAGCCCTGTTCCTTCAAACCTTACCCCACTACCATTAACATGTAATGCGTATACAAGGAGCACATGCAAACCTTTTCTTCCTTATGTGCACACTAATTCAAGCGCAGAAATCATGTAGAAAACAATGCTTTTCTATGATGTTCCCAAAACTCTTTTGGTTGGCAATGCATCCATGTTCTTACCTAACTATTATACTTGTGTGATAAATACACATTCAAACATTCAAAGAAAATGAATGTTGGACTTAAAAAACCCTCTGAATGTTTGGGAATATGTCTATTTCTTTTATGGTCAAATTGACCCATATGTTAATAGATAGACACTATCCTTGATAATCAAATGTGTTTTTTCTTTCAAATGTTATAAGTAATAGAAATTCACTTTTAGGGAGTGTATGGAGCCACTAAAATTTCAATAACATGTGTCCATCTGTTTTTAGACCAATTAATGAGATTTTATTGCTATTTTTCTAAATTTCGCCTAGTCATGGATTAAGTTTTTTGGTGTGTGGGCTATGTGTGGGGGTGCTAGGAAATATTTAAAGGACTTTTTATGTCACCAACAGATCAATAATACATATCTGCCACATAAACATGTGCCAAAGTGTTGTTTTCTACTGATTTTGTAGACATTTAAGTGGTTGGGGTCAAATTGACCCCAAGGATCACGGCTGTTTCAAAATTTGAGGGTAACAGGAGGGTTAATGTAATTCCATTGATATTGCTTGAAATCTGAAACACATCCCCCCTTCTGGCTTTCCGACAAATCGCACCCTGAATACAATGACAAAAATAGTGATAATAGTGGCAAAAAACATGGTGTGGTGTAGTGTAGTGTAGTACTGTATATAGTGGGAGTTGGGAGTTGGCTTGACCCCTCATGCATGACCCGCTATCTCACTGCTTCCCACCACCCACATACTCTCACCACTCAAAATCACACACATACAAAGGTACAGACATACCATTACACACACATACCACCACCACAACTCATGACTAAGGGCAATGCATGTTATGCCAGCCCACTACTTACGAGTAACCTTGTAACGCCTACTCTCATCACACACACACACACACACACACAGACACACACACACACACACACACACACACACACACACACACACACACACACACACACACACACACACACACACACACACACACACACACACACACACACACACACACACACACACACACACACACACACACACAGAAATACACACAAATACACACAAATACAGACACGCCTGCACACTCACACACGCATTCTCCCATCGCCCTACCCATCTACCCACACGCTTCAATTCAATTGCTAACAAACTTTTGTCCAATCCTCAGCTACATTTGCAAAACTCTTAATACAGTTAGCACACCAAGGACTTTCCATTGCCATACAGTTGACACATTACATGCCTTTTTCACACAATTAGCAGTCAATGAATGCATTTCTTTGTGTATATTTAACAGTGCATGCTTTTGAGAAGAAAATGAACTGTTTGGCCAATTGTGCTTGGTAAGTGGTAGTCTGTGTTAAGAGTTTAGAAAAAGTATCTAAAGTATGGGTAAACGCTTGTTGGCAATTGAAAAAAACTGTATATAACCCTTGTAAGGTGTTCGTGTTTTGGTTACATAGAAGGTGTTCGGGTCAATTTGACCTGGGCATAGAGAAAAATGATGAAAAAAGGAAAAAATCATAGCTAATATTCACCCTCATGTTGCCCTCGTCTGAGAATTTCTGTTTATTTATTTTTTTGAGAGTGGGAGATACTCTACACAGAGGGAAAGATAAGGAGACAGTGAAGAAAGTCAGTAAACTCAATCCACACTCTCGGATTGAATCACTAGTGCTCTTATCGCTCAAGGTTGAAACATTGATGCACAACTGAAGGACCGAACAATATCTGCACTCCTTGTTCCACATTCTTCACCCTCTGCCTTGTCTGCTCAACATGTGATCACTGTTGTATCAGAGAGTATAGAAAATATTAATGTATAAGCCCCCCAGCGTGATATGGGTCAAAATGACCCGGGAACACCTCCTGTGTAATAGAAATGTGCAGGGGAGGGTCACAATTTTTTTTCCAGATTTATGTTCCTCACTGAAAATGAGCCAAAGCCAGTGAATCTGCTACTATTTTTCTCAAGCTAAAAACTGAAAACGGGTCAAAATGACCCGAACACCTTACAAGGGATAAAGCATACTGTACCTCCATACTGTACCTCCATATTTATTTAATTAAGCGTGGCTCATTTAGCGTTCCATACATACACACCTTTCACATGTAGAATTTGGGGTTTTTTTGCATTATTTTTCAATTTTGTAAGAGTGTCTACAGTTCTTCTCTCTCTCTGTCTCTCCCTCTCTCTGAGTGCCTGAGCTATGAGTATATATGAAAAGTTTTGTTGCAAAATGACATACAATTAAGTTTTTGACTTTTGCATTTTATTATTGGAAGTGCCTGTCCATACGTCCATGTCATCCATGTGTGTATTCTTGCTATTCAAATATTTTGAGAACATACTTTTTAAACCTATATAAAATGCATGTTGTTGTGCGATGCAATGCCCAATACAAAAATGTCAATTCCCCAAAATGTTCCAAAATGGATATACGTCATTTTGCATCAAAGCCCTTCACTTCTACCTTGTCTGCCTGGATGTTACTGAGCCTGGCTGCTGCAGATCCTTCTGCACGCACGCACGTACGCACGCACGCACGCACGCACGCACATCCTTAGCAGGCTGATGAAATGACGAGTGCCCCTCAAGGTTCGCACACTGCTCTGTTCATCTCTCTCCTCCTTTCTTTCTTCTCTTTCATCCTTTCCCTCTCCCTCTCTCCTTCTCTCCCTCTCTCTTTCTCTCGCTTTCCTTCTCTCTCTTCTCTCCCTCTTTCTTCTCTCTCATGTATAGTCATTTATTCGCATGCGTACAGTACACCCACATAAACATGCTCACAGCTCACACAAAACACATGCCTGCTTATAGCCTACTACAAGCAAGCTCATACATACTCCTGTGTAAATACAAACATGGACACGCACGCATGCACACACACACACACACACACACACACTATGTCTGGCCTCTCGCTCTGCACTGAAAAATCCTGAGCTGCAGTCTCCACATGCGCTAATGTTCACACAACACCTGTCGCTTGGATTCTGCATATGAAATCAACACACACACACGCACGCACGCACACACACATACACATACACACACACACGCACACACACACACACTGCTTTGATCAATGCCTCTCCTCCACACATGCACTATATTCCCACACACACACGTTTCACTGAAGCAAATGTTCAAATCCATCACCGTGCAGAATGAGTTCTGTTTTCCTCCACCTCAAAGAACGGCAAAAACATTTAAAAAAATCTTACAGAGAGTGAAGCATTATTTCTCTCTCTGTCTCTCTGTCTCTCTGTCTCTCTCTCTCTCTAGTGTGTGTGTGTGTGTGTGTGTGTGTGTGCATGCGTGCGTGCGTGTGCGTGTGTGTGTGTGAGAGAGAGAGAGAGGCTTGCGTGTTGGTGTTTTCTTTCTTTCTAAGTCAGGCGTTGTGTTTCTGCCCACTGCTAGATGGCAGTGTTGCACTGCGAAGAAAACCTGAGGAAGAGGTCTGTCACGGGCGCGTGCGCAAGAGAGAGAGAGAGAGAGAGAGAGAGAGAGAGAGAGAGAGAGAGAGAGAGAGAGAGAGAGAGAGAGAGAGAGAGAGAGAGAGAGAGAGAGAGAGAGAGAGAGAGAGAGAGAGAGAGAGAACTGAAGGAGAAGAGCATGTGATTAGCGATCTGGCACTCTGAAAAAAGAAAAGATGAAGAGCAAGAAGGAAGAAAGAGAGAAGAGAGATGGAGAGAATAGCGAGATGGAGTCATGCCAGCGTGCGGTGGGGGGTGCAGAGGGGAGTGTGGCGAGCGGTACGGTAGGGGGTTACGGAGGGGAGTGGGGGGTTACGACACCACGGCTCTGACATACGTTTCAGTACTCATTAAATGACATGTTCAAGGAGCACACACACACACACACGTACACACACACACACACACACACACACACACACACACACACACG
>NC_085880.1:18251027-18253527 GCF_034702125.1 Engraulis encrasicolus | reverse complement strand
CTGATGAAGACCCCGTTGGGTCGAAACGTTGTATGACCTGAATAGACTTTCAAAGCGGAGCCACAGTGTGCGGACTTCTACTATTTTCCATGGACCCCTGGGCCAGGCAACAAGAAAGCAGTACAAAACGATTAAGGGTTTTAGGACAGATGCGAGAGTCTATGCTGTTGAGAAAATTTGACAATACTGTTGTCAAAAGTGAGTTTTTAGCTCACGGAAATGTAGAGACTTGGACTTCAGGGCCCCCTTTGACTCTTGGGGCTCCTGGGCCCTGGGCCTGGGCCCGATAGGCCCGTGCTGTAATCCTAAGTAGCCCCATCTACCACCCTCATGCTCTATTTCCACAGCTGTCAGAGTAGCAGTTTCGCCCAGTGCGGGGTGGGGGGCCTTCTACAGGCCGTGTCATCTCTTTACAGTCATGCTGCAACCATATCATGAAGGGCTGAAAAGACCATGGCACATCTGCCCCCAAAAGAGAGGAGAGCAGAGAAGAGGGGAGGAGATAAGAAGAAAAGAGATAGAGAGAGGTGAGAAAAGGAGAGGAAGAGAGAGGGAGAGAAAGAGAGCGAAACGGGGAGACAATGGGAGAGACGGCGAGAGAGAAGGGAAGAGAGAGAGAGAAAGAGAGAGCGTGTGACAGACAGACAGAAAGACAGAGTGAGAGAGAGAGAGACAGAGAAAGAGAGAGAGAGAGAGAGAGAGAGAGAGAGAGGCAGACAGACAGACAGAGTAAGAGAGACAGAAAGAGAAAGAGTGTGAGAGACAGAGCTAGAGAGGGAGACAGAGCGTATGACAGACAGAGAGAGAGAGAGAGAGAGAGAGAGAGAGAGAGAGAGAGAGAGAGAGCTTGTGATAGACAGAGCTAGAGAGGGAGACAGAGCGTATGACAGACAGAGAGAGAGAGAGAAACAGAGTGAGAGGGAGAGAGAGAGAGAGAGAGCTTGTGATAGACAGAGCTAGAGAGGGCGACAGAGCGTATGACAGACAGAGAGAGAGAGAGAGAGAGAGAGAGAGAGAGAGAGAGAGAGAGAAAGAGAGAAAGAGAGAAAGAGAGAGAGAGAGAGAGAGAGAGAGGTATAGGAGGTTAGAGGGATCTCACCGGCTCTCCTGGGGTGCCTGCTTCTCCGCGAGGGCCTGGCTTACCCTGTCAGTCAGCAGGGGTCAGACACATGAAAGAGCTTGTTAGTCAGAGCGCACCTCAACACACTCACACACACTCACACACACACACACACACACACACACACACACACACACACACACACACATACGTATGACACACACACGCGCACACGCACACACACACACACAAACAGGTGCGCACGCAAAATCACACATACGCATACACACGCACGCACACGCGCACACGTCCACACACACGCATGCACACGTCCACACACACACACACACACACACACACACACACACACACACACACACACACACACACACACACACACACACACACACACACACACAAGAGCACACACAAGAGCACACACACACACACAGGTGTGGACGCATATCACACACACACACACACACCCTGAAGCCCCTTGCCACCTTTACAGACAGCAGCTCAGCTCAGGCTGAGGCTTAGTGGAGGCAGGCAGGAGTGACTGGGGAGGGGAGGCGGGCTCTTGGAACGCACTGCTGTGTGTGTGTGTGTGTGTGTGTGTGTGTGTGTGTGTGTGTGTGTGTGTGTGTGTGTGTGTGTGTGTGTGTGTGTGTGTGTGTGTGTGTGTGTGTGTGTGTGTGTGTGTATCTTTTGATCTATCAGCAGCACACATATTTCAGAACGCACACACACACACACACACACACACACACACACACACACACACACACACACACACACACACACACACACACACACACACACACACACACACACACACACACACACACACACACACACACACACACACACACACACACACACACACACACACACACACACAACACAGCAGGTAGTCAAGAACAAACCCACGACCAAACATAAAACATGGGCCACATTGGTTCTCATGTTTTACATACTCAGATGTCTTGAGCCAAGCGTCAAACACAACACAGTTTTAAAACTTAAGCAGATTAGTACAGTGTGCTTCATGTGTATGGGAGGACAAGGTGGTCATGGGCTATAGGCAGCCTGGCTGCTACCAGAGTGGTATAAAGTAGAAGTATTGGTAACACTTCATTTTAGCGATACATCTATTAGCCCTAATACATACAATGTCCCTGTATAAGTAACGTATAAGGCATGTACAAAGCCAAATCAACCATTTGTTAGGCATGTATTCGCAAATGTCTTGTTCATGCACAATAAGGGATTTATTACCAATTTAACCTTAGTAAGGACCTAGTAGGCCTTAGCGTTTGCTTAGTACATGCCTTACAAGTTACTTACGCAGGCATTAACATTGTATGTATTAGTGCTAATAAATGTATCCCTAAAATAAAGTGTTACCGAAGTATTGTATAAAGGTATAGAGTAGAAGTA
>NC_085880.1:18231027-18246027 GCF_034702125.1 Engraulis encrasicolus | reverse complement strand
TTGGAGACGCACCACATGGAAGAGCGCGGTGTATCAACTAGCCTACGACATATAGAAGTTAGAACTCCACAAGCAAAGATATTGTAGCGCTCTAGATGGCCAGGTGCGTGAACCAAAAAAATAAAATAGTTCAGGGTGAGAGCAGGTTCGCACACTGAATAAGACACTAAGGTCAAGCACAAGGAGTTTTTATTTTTCTCAGAGTAGGTCTCTGCCATCATGAGCACAGAGAGCACTGATGATGGCAGAAACCTGAAACGTGTGCTCTACTCTGCTCTGAGAAAAATAAAAACTCCTTGTGCTTGACCTTAGGGTTTTATTCAGTGTGCGAACCTGCTCTCACCCTCATGTATAGGCAAGGCAAGGCAAGTTTATTTATATAGCGCATTTCATACACAGGTGCAACTCAATATGCTTCACAAAGTTAACAAATGTAAATGAAAGGAAAACAGGGAAGAAAGAAGGAAATGAATTAGAGTCAAAAAACATTTAAAACATTAAGATAAAACATAAGGTAAAAATAATAATAAAATAAAACATAAATAAACATAAAACCTTGAAAAACATACGCAGTCTTCAGATTTTAACTGTCCGACGACAGAGGAGTCTGGCCTCCTTTTTTCCGTTTACCTGATAGAGTCTAGAATTGTCAGGGTTTTGTCTTCTCTTATATAGAACTCCACCCAGCTACAGAGTGCATTTCACATATATAGCGCCACCCAGCTGCACAGTGCATTTCCCTTCAGGCAAAAGATATAGAAGCATCACAGCATCCACATCCAGATTTAGGAACAGCACATTCCCACTGACTATCAGACATCTTAACCTGCCATAATTTCCCACTCCCTATGCACTTTAACCTTAATGCACTTTATTATCTCAGCATAATCTGTAATTGACTCTCTCTGTTTACGGTTTGTGTCAACCCATATTTATATTTATTGTATGTACTTTGCAGCTGTGTGACTTGTGATTTGATTTGATGTTGGGGGATATGCTACAAAAAAATCCTATCAACTTTGTTGATATGGCAAATAAACTCTTGAACTTAAACTTGAACAAATAGAGCTGCCCTGCCCTGCCTTGCCTCCTTGCCAGTTACCACCACCCCCATGCCCTGCTCCACTCCCTGCCTTGCCTTTCATCCACCTGCCTAACCAGTGATCCTGTTGTCTAATGGGTTGCCATGGCCTAGAGGCTTTAGATCAGAGGGTTACAGGTTTGAATCCCACGCTTCCACCACCTACCACATTCCCGTAACCTGTAAATGACTGTACGTTTCTTCGGATGAAAGTGTCAGCTAAATGTAGTGTAATCCTACATCCATGCCACCTGCTTCACCTCCCTGACGGCCTATTAGAGCAACATCAGACACACAGGGCATCCTGCCTCCCATACACCTTCCTATACCCCAACGCCAGCTACCGTAGCCCACCTGGACACCTGCTAGTGCCAGCCCAGCAACACTGCCACACACCTGCCGTGGACACCTGCTACAGGTAGTGCCAGTCCAGCAACACTGCCACCCTCATACCTGCTGTGATTTATCCCCTCATTTGCCACAGCATCAGAGACACACTCCCACCCAGCCAGTACACCCACCGAGTCTGTATCTGTGTCTATATTCTCTTCTCTCTCAGTTTTTCTTGATGCGATGTAATGTGTATACATGGGTTCTAAATTTTTGTTTTCCCCTGACTGAGCAAAACTAACTGCACACAACTCAACCTCTGATTGTTGGAAACCGCTATCGGTCAAAAAATTGGCTCACGTGGTTGGCTACCAGTGTCTTGCTCCTCCTCACAATATTGTGTTAACAAACACGGTGAACCCATGTATATAACATGTTATTCTGCCTGCAGTTAGCTGAGGGGGCAGCCGTGGCAGTGTGGTTAGGGAGGTGGCCTTGAGATCAGAGTGATGCAGGTTCGAATCCCACCCTTACCTATCTCTACACCTCCATCCATGGCTGAAGAGCCCATAACAAGGCACCCTACAATTGCTCCAGGGACTATAACCAATACCCAGTACAATAAATAGGTCGCTTTGGATAAAATCATCAGCTAAGAGTAATGTAATGTAATGTAACTAGCATTATTGCTGTTGTGGTGGTGTGTTTTTATGCTCTTTATGCTACTTGTATTTTCTATAGTGCTAAATGTGTGTTTATGTATGTTTATGTATGTTTATGTGTGTTTCTGTTTATTTATCTCCAAGATGATGTAGACTAAAGGTGATACACTCTGCGACTTTTTTGAGCGTCGCTATTGTAATATTTTAGTTTCAGAGTTCATCACTACGTCACTTTTATCAGTAGAACTTGGATCAGCAGTAGACAATCATTTCTCAATCACTTTATCGGAAAATCATGTCATTGCCCAGCAACATTGCTCAAAAGTTGCTCTGTGTATAATCCTCTTAATACAGAAACCTCAGTTTACCTACAGTAACCTGCCACCCACCCACCACCCCCGACATCCACACACCCATCATCCACCACCCGCCTCCCAGCCCAGTGTTGTGGTTCCCTAGCTGCCTACCTGGCTTAGTGCTCAAGCCAAGAAGAGGAGAGGAGAGGAGAGGAGAGGAGAGGGGAGGGGAGAGGAGAGGAGAGGAGAGGAGAGGAGAGGAAAGGAGAGGAGAGGAGAGGAGAGGAGAGGAGGAGAGGAGAGGAGGAGGGGAAGGGAGGAGGAGAGCAAGAGCAGAGGACAGCGAGGAGAGGAGGAAGTGAACAAACCTTTCCTCAGTGAGCTCTTATTCCAGACAGTAAATTGGCAAGCTGTGTGCAGACACACCACACACACACAAACACATACTGTATAAACACCTCACCACACACACATACACACTCCCAGTGGTAAGTCACATGGATTTTTGAATTAATGAACCCATTCCTTCTTCTTCCTGTGTGTGTGTGTGTGTGTGTGTGTGTGTGTGTGTGTGTGTGTGTGTGTGTGTGTGTGTGTGTGTGTGTGTGTGTGTGTGTGTGTGTGTGTGTGTGTGTGTGTGTGTGTGTGTGTGTGTGTGTGTGCCTGTGTGCGCGCATGTGCGTGTGCGTGCGTGCGTGCATGTGTGCGTGTGTGTAACTATGTAAATAAGCAGGTCTGCAATGCAGTTGTGCTGGATTGGCCTCGTCAGAGTTCCCATGTGTGTACGTACTATAATGTATGTGTGCATGTGTGTGTGTGTGACAGATAGAGAGATAGAGAGATAGAGAAAGAGAGGGAGGGAGAGTGAAAATGTGCAATGTGCGTGTCTATGCCTGCATGTGTGTGTGTGTGTGTGTGTTTGTGTGTGTGTGTGTGTGTGTGTGTGTGTGTGTGTGTGTGTGTGTGTGTGTGTGTGTGTGTGTTACCTATACACCTCGGAGTCCTGTGTGTGTGTGTGTGTGTGTGTGTGTGTGTTACCTATACACCTCGGAGTCCTGTGTGTGTGTGTGTGTGTGTGTGTGTGTGTGTGTGTGTGTGTGTGTGTGTGTGTGTGTGTGTGTGTGTGTGTGCCTGCGCCTGCGTGCGTGCATGCATTGATACTGTATGTGTGTGTGTGTCTGCACGTGTGCGCGCGTGTGTGTATGAGTGTGTGTGAGGTCGATGCGTGTACTATATTGTGATGCGGTGCCTCAGGGGAGCCACTGCTGTCCGTTTGATGTGACAACTGAGAGCATCCTACTACTCCCACGTCACCACGGCGACAGTCACAGCCAGCACCTCCCCTCCCTCCCTGCAAATGACTACAATGATGAGGATGTGGCCTGTCCTGTGTGTGTGTGTGTGTGTGTGTGTGTGTGTGTGTGTGTGTGTGTGTGTGTGTGTGTGTGTGTGTTTTGACACACCAGTTACCATGACTGCTATGAATGCATGTTGACGAGAGAGAGAGAGAGAGAGAGAGAGAGAGAGAGAGAGAGAGAGAGAGAGAGAGAGAGAGAGAGAGAGAGAGAGAGAGAGAGAGAGAGAGAGACAGATTTGTTTGCATGTATAAGTGTGATTGTTTTAGCTTTTTGTGTAGGAGTGTGCTATGGTAATGTGCGCAAGTATGTGTGTGTGTGTGTGTGTGTGTGTGTGCGAGTGCGTGTGTGTGTGTGTGTGTGTGCGTGTGCGTGTGTGTGTATTTGTGTTTTCTGTGAAATAGCATCTCTATCTTTCCCACTCCCATTCCATCTTTTTTTCCACCATCCCGGTCACTCTTCCCTCCATCTCTCCCTTCCTTTAATTCTTTCTTCACCAGTTTCTACCCCCCCTCTCTGTTTATTTCCCCTGACTGATTATTAAACACAAAACATGCCAGAGGCTGGAGCGTCCCCCTCCCCCCCATCCCAAAAAATCCCTCCAACCTCCCAAACCAACCTCCCCAATCCAGCAAATCCACCTCAACCCCACCTACGCTCCAACCCCCCTTCCCAAACTCCCCAACTACCTACACTCCCAAACACAGTAAAGCTGCCTCTAAGCCCCTGAACAAAATTCCCTAGTATAACACATTCCCTTCTAGCCAACCCCCCCCCATCCCCATTCCCATCCCCATTCTGACATCTCCAGCAGAACCAACCCAATCCTCACCCCCAATCCTGCCCCCCAACTCCCTACCCAGGTCCTCGTTATAACCATCCACCCATGCCCCCAACCCATACCCAAATCCCTATTGGGGAATTATGGCATTGGGGGGGTTGGAGCTGTGTGACTGTACTGTACCGTAGCTCAGGCTTACCTTGGCACCAGGTAGTGAATGTGACAGAGGTTGTAAGCTTAGGTACTTAGGTGTAGTGCAGGGGGTTGTGGAGCCAGTAGCTCAGGCTTACAGTATAGGGTGGGGGTGGAGGTGTAGTGTAGATGGGTACAGAGCCAGTAGACCTGACTAACCTTGGCACCAGGTGTGTGTGTGTGTGAGTGGGGGTGGGGGATGGAGGTGTGGTGTAGGGGGGGTTACAGAGCCAGCAGCTCAAGCTTACCTTGGCACCAGGTGGGGGAGGGGGGGGGGGAGAGAGAGGTGTAGTGTAGGGGGTTGCAGAGCCAGTAGCTGAGCCTTCCACTTGGCACCAGGTGTATAGGGGGGTGCGGGATTACAGAGCTAGTATAGCTCAGCCTTACCTTAGTACCAGGTAGGGGGGTGCAGAGGTGTGGTGTAGGGGGGGGTTACAGAGCCAGCAGCTCAAGCTTACCTTGGCACCAGGTAGTCCCTCGAGGCCCGGTAGTCCCATGGCGCCCGGCTCCCCCTGGCACAGAGGAGAAAGAAACAGTACATAGCCTCAATACCCAGACCAGCAGAATAGGCAGACAGAGACAGAGACAGAGCCAGAGCCAGAGCAGACAGAAATAGCAATAGAAGAAATCCTCCCTGCCTGTATCTCTAGGTGTGAGTGTATAGGTGTACGTAGGTGTGTGTTTGTAAGCGTGTGTCTTTGTGTGTGTGTGTGTGTGAAGGTGAGTGTGTGTGTGTGTGTGTGTGTGTGTGTGTGTGTGTGTGTGTGTGTGTGTGTGTGTGTGTGTGTGTGTGTGTGTGTGTGTGTGTGTGTGTGTGTGTGTGTGTGTGTGTGTGTGTGTGTGTGTGTGTGTGTGTGTGTGCCCCTTGAATGTGGGTACACACTGTATGTGTGCTTTGTATGTAATATGTGAGTGTCTGTGTATGCAGTGCACATGGGTGGTGTGTAGCCTACATAAAGTAGGTGATATATACACATGTGTGTTTGCACTTCATGTTTGTGTGATTGTGTGCACTACAACTGTGTGAAAATGTGTGAAACTGTGTGAAAATGTGAAAAGTGTGTGTGTGTGTGTGTGTGTGTGTGTGTGTGTGTGTGTGTGTGTGTGTGTGTGTGTGTGTGTGTGTGTGTGTGTGTGTGTGTGTGTGTGTGTGTGTGTGTGTGTGTGCGCGCGCGTGGGCGCGCGCGTGTGTCTGTGTACATGTGTGCCATTGCTATCTGAATTCACTCCTACGCGGCTGTTTAAGAATAGACAGAAAGAAATATCATCACGTCTTCACGGATCTCCTTAACCTCACAGAGACAAGTATTAATGCACTCGTGGCATAAAAATATACTGTATGAAAAAGCTACTTTAAAGGCAGTTGATATATAAAAGAAACAGAGTAAATGAGAAAGAGAGAGTACAATAGAGAGACAGAGAGTGAGCACATGAAAAAGAGAGAGAGAGAAAGAGAGGAGGGAGCGAGGGAGTAATAAAGAAAAAGAAGAGGGCAGGGGAGAGGGGAAAGCTCAAGAGAGTCACAGGCAAAGCAAGAGAGCGGTACACCTCGAGAGAGTGAGAGAAAGAGCAGCCGTGCCGGGGAAGTAAGGACTTGTCTGGTATGACAGATCCTCCGCCTTGGCATGTGTGCCGCGTGGGATTTAATGTAATGAGGAAGACATTAGCCGGGGCGCCTGGCATTTAAATTAAAAATCTGTTGCTTATCAACACTTTGGCAGGGTACACGCCACCCCGGTCCCTTCCCCTCCTTTCTCACTTGACAAAGTAAAACGCTGAGGTTTGTGGTGAATTTTTTTTTGCTGCCCTCTGCGTTCCATATATATGGCTGCTGCTGTCCCATACACAAATGCAGCCGAATTTATTTACATTACATTACATTACATTACATTACATTACACTTAGCTGACGCTTTTTATATTCAAAGCGACTTAAACTTATTTTTTTAGTACAGGGTATTGCTTACAGTCCCTGGAGCAGTGTGGGGTTAGGTGCCTTGCTCAAGGGCAATTAAGCCATGGATGGAGGTGTAGAGGTAAGGGTGGGATTTGAACCTGCAAGCCTCTGATCTAAAGTCCATCTCCTTAACCACTAGGCCACGGCTGCCCCTATTTCCTCTTTTCTCTCATACAAACAGCAGTGTAATACTGGTCCGCCATTGTCCTCTTTTTTTAGATACATCCTAGCATCTCTATAGAAGGGTATGTCAGTCTGTCTGTCCGTCCGTCCGTCCGTCGGTCAGACGGTCTGTCAGTCGGTCTGTCTTTCTGTCTGTCGGTCCGTCTGAAACACATTCTTTCAATTGTCATTCCGTCCTGTGTCCACAAGGCGGCAGTGCATAGACCGACGCATCTTTGTCCGCCTGTCGGATTTGTTACTTTGGCATACAATATTTGGCCCAAATGAGGGCCATATGCTATCCCAAAGATTTGCCAAAGGTTTTCTCTCATATATGGGCCATAACTTTTTTGTTGTCTGGGATCGATCTGTCCGTCTGAAACACATTCTTTTAATCGGCCAAAACACAATCTTCGCCACCATTTTTTTTGCGTTACTCTCTTCATATTTGTGTTTTTCTTCTACTAACGGATCGTGATAAGCAACAAGGACGCATATTTGTCCGCCTGTTGAACTTGTTGTCTCTACTTCATACAGTAATGCAGCTGAATGGCTACTTCCATTATGAACAATATTACCATATGAAGAACTGTTACCGAATAAGGTTTCCTTATACCACACAAAATCTGGTTCTGTCAGTGTAAAACTAGTAGGTGAGTCGAGCCGTACCGAGACCATTAAAAACAGAATGAAATGGGCTTGGCTGTAAACCCAGGATGACATGGGCTCGGCGGTGCTACCTATGACCCGGGACTGAGGAGCAGAGTTGGAGAGGCAACAGGGCAGACGGGGTACAGACAGACACAGCAGCACAACAGGGCAGAGCAGGGCACTGGCACACAGATACACACTGCTGAGACCGGGAGGAGGTGTGTGTGTGTGTGTGTGTGTGTGTGTGTGTGTGTGTGTGTGTGTGTGTGTGTGTGTGTGTGTGTGTGTGTGTGTGTGTGTGTGTGTGTGTGTGTGTGTGTGTGTGTGTGTGTGTGTGTGTGTGTGTGTGAGTGTGTGTGTGTGTGTGTGTGAAAGGGTTGAGATAAAGCAAGGGGCATAGAGGAGTAAGGAATGGGGAGAGAGGGGTGAGGGGGGCAGAGGCAGGGACAGAGAGATGGGGAGAGGCGGCAAGGCGGCGAGGGCACGGAGGGGTGGGGGCTAGACAAGTGTATGAGCAACATGATCTCTCAGAATTCCGTGGAATGGACACGGAGCTCTGGTACACGAAATCCATGTCAGTTTCACGGATTTTGCCAAAAATCCGTGCTGCTAGACAGAGGGGAGGGCACAGAGGGTGTGTGTGTGTTTGTGTGTGTGTGTGTGTGTGGGGGGTTAGCATGAATGTGCAAGAGGAGTTGTGAAACAGATAGACGGAGAGCGAGGACGATAAGGAGGAAAAATGAATGAGAAAGGGAGCTGTAGATAAGGAAATGAAGAATAAAGGCGAACAGGAGATGTGATGGAGAGGAGAGGAGAGGAGAGGGTGATGAGAGGAGAGGAGAGGAGTGGAGAGAAGGAGAGGATGATGAGAGGAGAGGAGAGGAGAGGATGATGAGAGGAGAGGAGAGGAGAGGAGAGGAGAGGAGAGGAGAGGAGAGGAGATGGGAGGAGGAGAGGAGAATATGGTGAGGAGAGGAGAGGAGAGGAGAGGAGATGGGAGGAGGAGAGGAGAATATGGTGAGGAGAGGAGAGGAGAGGAGAGGAGAGGAGAATATGGTGAGGAGAGGAAAGGAGAGTTTGATGGAGAAGAGAGGAGAGGGTGCTGGAGAAGAGAGAAGAGGAGAAGAAGAGTGTGATGGAGAGGAGGGGAGAGGAGAGGAAAGGGTGATGGAGAAGAGAGGAGAGGAGAGTAGGGTAGAGGGTGCTAGAGAAGAGAGGAGAGTAGAGGAAGAGGGTGATGGAGAGGAGAGGAGAGGAGAGGAGAGGGGGATGGACAGGAGAGGGAGGAAGAGGGTGATGGAGAGGAGAGGAGAGGAGTGGAGAGGGTGATGGACAGGAGAGGAGAGGAGTGGAGAGGAGAGGAGAGGAGAGGAGAGGAAGAGGGTGGTGGAGAGGAGAGGAGAGGAGAGGGTGATGGACAGAAGAGGAGAGGAGAGGAGAGGAGTGGAGAGGGTGATGGAGAAGAGAGCAGAGGAGAGGGGGGGGAGGGGAGAGGGAAAGGTGATGGAGAAGAGAGGAGTGTAGAGGAGGGGAGAGGAGAGGAGAGGAGAGGAGAGGAGTGGAGAGGAGAGGAGAGGAGAGGAGAGGAGTTGTGAGGGTGATGGAGCAGAGAGGAGAGGAGAGGAGAGGAGGGGAGGTGAGAGGAAAAGTGATGGAGAAGAGAGGAGTGTAGAGGAGAGGAGAGAGAGGAGAGGAGAGGAGAGGAGAGGAGAGGAGAGGAGAGGAGAGGAGAGGAAAGGTGAGGAGAGGAGAGGAGTGGAGAGGGTGATGGACAGGAGAGGAGAGGAGTGGAGAGGAGAGGAGAGGAGAGGAGAGGAAGAGGGTGGTGGAGAGGAGAGGAGAGGAGAGGAGAGGGTGATGGACAGAAGAGGAGAGGAGAGGAGAGGAGAGGAGTGGAGAGGGTGATGGAGAAGAGAGCAGAGGAGAGGGGGGGAGGGGAGAGGGAAAGGTGATGGAGAAGAGAGGAGTGTAGAGGAGGGGAGAGGAGAGGAGAGGAGAGGAGAGGAGTGGAGAGGAGAGGACAGGGGAGGAGAGGAGTTGTGAGGGTGATGGAGCAGAGAGGAGAGGAGAGGAGAGGAGAGGAGTTGTGAGGGTGATGGAGCAGAGAGGAGAGGAGAGGAGAGGAGGGGAGGGGAGAGGAAAAGTGATGGAGAAGAGAGGAGTGTAGAGGAGAGGAGAGAGGGGAGAGGAGAGGAGAGGAGAGGAGAGGAGAGGAGAGGAGAGGAGAGGAGAGGAGAGGAGAGGAGAGGAGAGGAGAGGAGAGGAGAGAAGAGGGGGATGAAGCGAAGAGACAGATTGGGGCAATTCAGCAAGAGCTGCAGGGTTGCAAAGCAGGGACTATTTATTCAAATGTCAAATTAACATCCCTGTGATAAATGACTTGATGCTACAACAACTGCAGTTGCCATTGGCCCACAAGGATAGAGGGAGGTTAGTACTAGTGGAGTTGAAAAAAAAGTGTGTGTGTGTGTGTGTGTGTGTGTGTGTGTGTGTGTGTGTGTGTGTGTGTGTGTGTGTGTGTGTGTGTGTGTGTGTGTGTGTGTGTGTGTGTGTGTGTGTGTGTGTGTGTGTGTGTGTGTGTGTGTGTGTGTTTTGACACACCAGTTACCATGACTGCTATGAATGCATGTTGACGAGAGAGAGAGAGAGAGAGAGAGAGAGAGAGAGAGAGAGAGAGAGAGAGAGAGAGAGAGAGAGAGAGAGAGACAGAGAGAGACATAAAGAGACAGAGAGAGAGAGACAGATTTGTTTGCATGTATAAGTGTGATTGTTTTAGCTTTTTGTGTAGGAGTGTGCTATGGTAATGTGCGCAAGTATGTGTGTGTGTGTGTGTGCGAGTTCGTGTGCGTGTGCCTGTGTGCATAGGTTTGTATGTAACTGTAATACCTCCTACCTAGGTTTGTGTGTAACTGTAATACCTCTCTCTCTCTTTCTTTAAAATGTTCCTCTGTATTATCTTAAGAAAGACATGGCCATTTGACAATTGGCTATTGAACTTAGAGACACATAATCACGCCCATTCTCTCTGGCTGTGACACGCACAGAGAGAGAGACACAGAGAGAGAGAGAGAGAGAGAGAGAGAGAGAGAGAGAGAGAGAGAGAGAGAGAGAGAGAGAGAGAGAGAGAGAGAGAGAGAGAGAGAGAGACAGAGAGACAGAGACAGAGAGACAGAGAGAGACAGAGATAGAGGATTGTGATAATGCAAAACAGCATTTGAAGAGTTTATTTCCAAGACGGTATATCTCCATTTTGTAGACTGTTGGGAAATAAACATTTTGTATTGGGCATTCCATTGCATTGCATTGCAAAATGCATTTTATATAGGTTGAAAAAGTATGTTCTCAAAATATTTGAATGACAAGAATTCACACATAGGTGATAGGACCTCTGAACGGTCATTTTCAATAATAAAATTCAAAAGTCAAAAATGGTGGATACACTGTTTTGCAAATACACTCTTCATTTGTAAATAAAGACCGTTGGTGTCCAGATACTCACCGTCGTTCCCTTATCTCCTTTGGGCCCCTGTGACAAGCAAAACAAGAAAACAAGAAAAGAACACAATCACACCACATCTGTCACAAACACCTCTCCCATGGCCCTACAGAAGCCTGCCTGGGACAGAAAAGGGGTTATTCTACAACTTGGACGCCACATCACTTCACTTCTTACAGAGGTGTTGACAAATGTATAATTCAAAGCTCCAAGACAAAACACAAAGCAGCAGCCCTTTCTAAGAAGTGTGTCAAAGCTTTTATTGATCATATGAAGACACACACACACACACGCACGCACGCACGCACGCACGCACGCACGCACGCACCCACAAACACACACACATTTCTAATATGGCAACATATTAGACAATAAAGCTTTTGAATCTTGAATCTTTGAGTCTTGAACTGAAAGCTAGTTATGCATCGAAAGGACCTGTGGTGATCCAGAGCATTCTTGCCATCAAAGCTTTACCTGACTAACACAATCCTGGGCATGTACTACCATAGTCATAACTCTTTATGAGTGTGTCTATAGCACGCATGCATTGTGAAATGTGCTAAAAAATGTTTATGTAGGCTTTTTTCAGGCCCCTAGTACATTAATAAGGAACAGTTTAACAATGTATGTCTAAGCATGTACTATTACATACTTGCACTGTGCCTCGTGGTTAGAGTATAGTGTAAATCCACAAAATTACAAGTAGATACCAAAAGCATCTGCACGAATTGTCTCATGGCACGAATAGATCAGACGCAACTTGAGCGACTGCAGAAACAGAAGTAATTGACTTTGTACGGAGTCACTGGCAACAGAAGGGACAAATGCGACTTGGGCGAGAGGTGGTTTGATCGACTTGAGCGACAGTTTGTAGTTGGACTTCAGCGAATATTACGCAGATGAGCTATGATGCAGTTCCGCGACTGCCACCACAGCCAATTGGAATTAGCGGGCATACTCTGTCACTTCTATCGTTCGCATCGCTCTTGCTACACAGTCCAACGATTCTCTGTCGCTTAATCTTGTCGCCGCCGGTGTGTTGGCCCGGTAACAGTTCTGGTAGAACTTCTTCAGCCACGGTATTAACTAGTATATCTTTTTGGTAAGAGATAGGGGGTGTGTGGTCGGACGTGGTGGGGAAGAGCTGCAGTAGGTACACCCGTCTCCAAAAGAGTTTTCGCCTATCCATCTGTTTTGGAATAACCTGACTTTCAATTAATCACTTGGCTTCAGAAGTCACTCATATGAAAGCTACAACCCTCCCGAATGAAAATGTATGTACAAAAATAAATTTCATGCACCAAAGAATGATTGACCCTTTATTGAACACAGACAGGGCAGATTTTCTCAAGACAAAAGTTTTGTCGCCTATCGAACATAATGTGAAAATGAGCAGATAAGTCACTTCGAAACACTTCAAATACGCAGATCGGGTGTCATACTTAATCACTGAATCACTCTCACCTCTCCAGAAAATCAACTTTGGCCTTAGGTGTATGTTTAGGGTCATTGTAATCATGGAAAGCAACACAATGAAAAACAATGAAGATCAATGAGAGATGGTGACATATTCGCTATTCGTAGAGCAATACATGTTTAACTTCATGATTTAATCAATGATAAAAGCCCTCAAACACCTGCAGCATGCATGCAGCTCCTCATAAGAGCTTTATCTGTACCATGTTTTTTTTTCATATTCTTCATCTCCAACACCATACAGTTTTGATGCTATCAGTTCTTAAATGGTTGATCTTGGGATCTTGACTTCAGAGTATGAGTCCCATTAGCCTTCATTTTTGTCAGAATTAGGCCTGACATACTCTTGGCTGGCTTTTTTTGAGACAGGACAGTGGGAGAGACTTCTTTGGTGTTTGGAAGAAACAAATTCTCCTCTAGTTTCCCTCGTAATATTTTTTCCTCATGTGCCATTTACTACGATGAATGAAACAGGAGCTAGTATATACTGGGCATGGGGGGCCCTGGATGAAATTTTGCTTAGGGCCCCATGAAGGCTTGGGCCGGCCCTGTATCCTCTAATAAATGAAATTTGAAATTCTGCAAAGATCCACATAGTTGGTAAGAATATACACTCCATTTGCCCATGGTGAGTGAGAGCTTTGCCAACAAATGAACTATACTTCTAACCAGCCCAAAGCACTGGGCTGTCCAGTTTCACCCTGATAGAGCATTCTCTGTGGAGAGGAGGGCTGGGACACTTTGCTTTACTCTAACAGGAGAGATGCTGTGGTTGCCGCCCGCGCAGGTGGAGTTTGTCTAAATCGGGGCTCTGAAGGTCAGACCTCCTCTGCCGCACATAAAGAGCCTTTCTTCTCTTTTTTCATCATTTCATTTCAGTTCATTCCTTTTATTTTCTTTCTTTTTGCTTCTTTTTTTGTCCTGCTCTTGGAGCATTTTCCTTTAACTCAGCAAAATCTCCAGTGGGTATTTTTTTTCCTCTCTTTTCTTTCTCTACTTATCTCTTTTTTTTAAATTTCCTTTGCAGTCTGCTGTAGAGTGGATTTGACCTCCTCCAACCCCTAACACATCTCTCTCTCTCTCTCTCTCTCTCTCTCTCTCTCTCTCTCTCTCTCTCTCTCTCTCTCTCTCTCTCTCTCTCTCTCTCTCACACACACACACACACACACACACACACACACACACACACACTACACACTACACACTACTCCCACAGCCCCAGGGTTCCTTGAGGACTTCTCCGTGGGTGAGAGCTGCCTTGTTGCCTTACTGATGGCTTGATGAGGCTTTGATAAGGAAAGTAGACAGGACTCCCCACGCACACATATAACTCACCACCCTCTCTCTGCGTATAACTCACCATCTTCCCTCTGCATTTCAATTTCACCTGGCCCTACACCTGCACTCTCTCACACACCAGCAGGTCCCAGCATCAGAGACATCGCCACTGTCAGACATCCGGTCCCAGCATCAGAGACCCCCACTGCTCCCTTGCCACTCTGAGAGACACCGGTCTCAGCATCAGAGACATGCTGCTGCCTTCGCCACTGAGAGAGCCAAGCCCAGTAGCGATCCTACAATGAGTTACACCCTCAGTGGTGATGCCATCTCCAGCGCCCCGCCCCCTTTTGCGACCCCACCCCCAGTAAGAAATAGGCGAAAAACACTTATTACAGCTGACAAAAAACACTTATAGTATTTTTTATTACAATAGTGTGCTAGCAGTGTAAACAGCATGTTTGTAATGATTTTAAATACATTTATAACTATTTTAACATAGTTAATAGTGATTTTCAAAGTGTCGTTGGGGACAGGGTTTCAGGATGGTGCAGCCCTCTCTCGAGTGTCAATGTAAACTTTTCTTGACCATAAATCGTTTATGACATTGACATAATGTTTATGACTCATTCATGACTGTGTCTTGACACCGTTTTGACACTGTTATGACACTTGTGAAGTGAAGTGTAACTGTGCTGTATAATAGGTGAACCCAACTGGGTCAAGCTGAAGTAGCTGCCATCTACACGGTGTCCTGTATGACACCATTACTCACAGCTCATGGGCTGTCATGGGTAAGCGGTTAGGGGGTCAGACTTGTAGCCCAAAGGTTTCTGGTTCGACTCCCGACTCACCAGGTTGTAATTAACCAGTGCTTTCCCCCATCCTCCTCCACAACTGAGGTACCCTGAGCATGGTACCGTCCTGGCACACTGCTCCCTTTCGGGTGCAATTGGGGGCTGCCCCCTTGCACGGATGAGGCATAAATGCAATTTCGCTGTGTGCAGTGTGCAATTGTGTGCTGTGGAGTGCTGTGTCACAATGACGATGGGAGTTGGAGCTTCCCAGTTGGGCTTTCACGTCTTTCATTTAGCCTACATCACATAACATGAAGTAGATCTGAAGGACATAATGGATTGATGCACTATGATAACAACATTAAGCCCTTATTATAGCTTCTCATTTAATTTCATTTTCTATAATTCAAGCTTTTCGTACATCAATCACAGCATTACTGTACCATTCGCAAAACAGCTGGTATTCATGAGCATACCAGAACTGCCC